>NW_024467581.1:730198-1126370 GCF_000804445.1 Metarhizium album ARSEF 1941 | reverse complement strand
TTTTTTAAAGCTATTTAGCTTTCTTATACTTTATATATTTTAACTCTTTAATATTATTAATACTATATATAACTATATATATTATTTTCTTAAACTATAGTTTCTTTTATTTTTATAAATATTCTATCTTTATATTTATTAAATAATACTTATCTTTAGCTAACTTAAGTTCTTTTTTAAAATATATATAGTAATTAGCTATATAGTAGAGTTAAGTTAGTAAGATACTTTAGATATTATAATAGAATTAATAATTTATTATATACTAAGTATAGCAAGAGAAATTAGAGAAAAATAATTAATAGAAAGTAATACTTTTTTTCTTATAATAAAAATAAAAAGCCTTTTCTATAATTAATAAATAGAAAAGAATTAAATATAATAAAGCTTTATACTACTTAGACTTCTTAGATTATATTTTTAACTTTTACTTAATAATATAATTAGTAGGTATAATAGTATATAATAATATAGAAGAAAAAACACTTTAAACTTTAGACAGCTTAATTAATAGCCTTAAGAATAAGACTAATAGAGAAGAAGTATAATATTATAAATATTACTATAAAAAACATAGAATAAAACTATACTACTAGAATAAAGTATAATAGTAGAGCATATAGAAAGAGAATAGTAGTATATAATATATTATATAACTTATAAGGGAATTAAAGGCTTAAGGCTTTAAGCTAATAATTTAGAATAAAACTTAAGAGAATTAATAGTTAAGCTATTTAATTAAAGCTTAAAGAAATTAATAAATAAGCTAGTTAATTTAGTCTATAGTAGAGAGATAAATAAGTACTTAAGAAGAAGGTATTCTGCTGTAGTAAATAGTTTAGTTCTCTATTAATTAATCTAAGTAATAGTTTTACTATTAAGAGTTATACTCTTAACAGCCTTATTATACTACTTATATTATTACTTAGTAACGCTTAACCTAACTTACTTTCTAAGAAACAGACCTACTGTAACTTAGAACTTAAGCTACTGTTACAATCTGCTCTTACTGTACAGCAGCAATATAGACAAACCTGCTAGAAGGAGGGTATATAATAGACTTAAGCTGTAGGCTTAAGTAGGTATAAAGCACTATACTAGTGCTTTATTAAATACGCTTTAAATATACATTAAATCTATATATATATAATAGGCAGAAAAGGGGGGATAGAGAGCTTCTCCTTTCCCTCTTTTCTCTCCTTAAGTTTATAGTTAATACTAGTAACGCTTACACGCAGTAGCCTGTAAGGCCAGTCCTTAACAGGCTTCTAGAAAGTCTGTGAGGTTAAAGCTATAGAGGTGAAGGCACATAAAGTTGCTTAGTCTATATGTCCTAACAGCAAGGTTACAGACTCTACCTACCTCCTAACAAAGTTGTAGGAATCTAAGGTATAACTACTCGCGCTACTTGCAAGTTAAGGACAGCAGATTTGTGAGGAGTGATGAAGGTAATTTAAAAAGTCTCGCGCAGTATCGTAAAGTCATTGCTTGCAAATTGGCTGCCTTAGTATTAGAGTAGAAAGCTAGGACAGAGAGCTAAGGTAGTAGTAGGATAGGGAAACAGAGATGACAGGAAAAGCAGGTCTAGGCGGGCGTTTTGGGTAAAGGTCAGGCAAGTTCACATTTCGGACGCGGCATCCCGTCTGATCTTCCAGGAGAATCTCCCTCAAGTTCTCTGTTGGAGAGTACTGTTTGACTAGTATCGCACGGCAACCTACGATTGTCTTCCAAGATAGTCCTGGACGTCATTACCGTCGGTGTTTTTCACAGCCAGTGCAACCAGCCGAACTAGTCCAATAAGAAAATGTAAAACATGTACGATATAGAGCTGCTAAAGCATATATCTAAAGCCTCTATTCAACCTGACAGTTCCTTCAAACCTGGACTCCACGATGTTGCTATTCTTGGTCGCAGCAGCGTCGTCTCGCCGGGGCGGCTCGCGAATAAGAGCCTCAGCCTCGTCAAGCTTGCGATTTTCCCATTTCAGGCAGAAGAGCAAAGTGGTAGCAGCGACTATAGATCCGAATACAAACGCGCTATTGGCAATCATGGCTGGCAGGTATTGTGGTCCGGTCGATTTATCGTACAGGTAGGGTGAGTACACCTGGGCGATATTGCCGACCATGTTGGCGATGGCAAAGGCTGCCGAGCGCTTCTCCAGCGGCCGGGGTAGCTGCGAGAGAAGCAGTTGAGCAAATGGATTTCTGGAAAACAGCATACACGGCTTTCAAAAAGCAGACGACAGCGCTTACCGTCGATGAGAGCCAAGCATAAGCAATGTCGAAACATCCATACACGCCACCCAGCATGAGGAACAGAGAAAAGTATCGCGGCGCCAACGAATGCGTACACGCGGCCACAACGAAGCCAGCCATGCCAAATGCCAGCGGGCAAACGATGTGCCAGTACCGCTCCTCCAGCCTGTCGCTCGACATGGAGACCACCATGGCTACCACGGCGGCAAACACATACGGCGGGGCCGTCATGAGCAGCGATTCGATCTTGCCGAACCGAAAGGTAGCCACCAGGGTGGGAATAAAGGGCGTGACAGCGCTGGCAGAAGTCTTGAGGATCACAATCAGCGTCAGCAGCCAGACCTTGTAGTCCAAAAGCGCCATCTGGAGGCCTTGCAGAACAGAGCCCGTTTCTTCGTCGAGGCTGCCGCTGTGTACGTGCAGTCGGTGAATGGCCACCGCCTTCTCCTGGTCGGAGAGCCACGCGGTGGTGGCTGGGAAATCTGGAAGGATAAAGATGGATGCCAGGGACACGACTACAGTGGCGGCGCCTTCAATGACAAACATCCATTGCCATGCGTGCAGTCCGCCAGCGCCGTCGAGACCGTATTGCACACCGGCGCCAATCAGGCCGCCAAAGGCGCTCGAGAGCAGGCTCCCGGTGTACATGACGGCGGTTCGCGTGGCCAGCTCCCGCGGCGTGTACCAGCTCGACAGCATGAACAGTGCGCCGGGAAAGAAGGGGGCCTCCATGAATCCCAGAAGGAAACGGCATGCGACGAGACCCTTGAAGTCGTGTACCGCCGCTGTGGATGTCGAGACGACGCCCCAGATGGCCATGCAGGTGGGGAGATAGATGCTTGGCCTGACTCTGGTGAGGAGGAGATTGGAAGGGATTTGGAGAGTCAGGTAGCCCGCAAAGAGGACCGATATGCAGATATTGAACTGGTTCCCTTGCAGGTTGAGGTCCTTTTCAATGCCTTGGATGCGCGCATTGGGCAACGCATTGCGATCGAGATAGCTGCAGATGCGGTCAGCCAGATGAAGACTGATGATTATGCAGTCTCAGATGAGATTGTGGACGAGGCGGCGGGACGGAGCCTTTGGGCTTGGAGTCTTTGACTCGTCCCTTGACCAGGGCATGTTCTCGCCCGTGCTCGTGGAACCAACTTCAAAACTATCATGGAAACCATGACGGGCATCAACGTCCAGTCGATTCGACGTATCAAGGCCTTCTCCACGGCGAAGTACTCTTCCGGCGAGGACGGCAAGCAGACCAAGAGGGCATCCCCGGGAGGCCGGGCTGAATCGGTGGACAGTCGGGCTGTGTTGCTGCCGCTGCCCGGGAAGGAATCCATCGTGCTGATCCTGCGGTACGCCGGGGATGAAGAGCGTCTGAAAATACGTGCCACCTGGCCCGTCGGGACCCAACAGTTGTCGAGCCAGCGAGAGCGCTGGATATCCTTGACGAGATGTCAACTGGTCAGATACGATGATGGTTGGGACTCGGGCTCGAGAGGAGCTGAACCGGAAGGGAGGGGAGGGGCGGGGAGGGTGGCAACTTGGGCGATGCCAAATGGTAGCAGTTGACGTGATGCGCTGGTCCCGAGTCCCGACATCGAATGGATGCAGTCGGGAGATGACGGAGAGGCCGTTTCACAAACCATGATATTCGAGACGAGCAAATTACAAACTACGCGACATGGCGTCACTTTTTTACCGTATCGACCGTCTCGTCAAAGTGTCTCCCGGAATCTTATGGAACTGCGCAATGCGCCGTGCCGGCCGTGGCCTTGATGCAAATGGCCACGGTGGAATCCCGGATGCATTAAAAATGTCGCGAAAAGCCTCTTCGGCAAAGGTTCAGTCACATTGTGCCGTCAATTTCTCATGCTTTGTTTTGTTGCTGTCGTCCGAGGGACGGTGTTGGTCGGCGTCTGGCGGCTGCTTGAAGCTACTTAGGTAACTAGGGTATCCAGCATTGGGGCCGGTGTTCAAGTTGACCAGACTGCAATGAATATATCTAGGTATGCTATCTACTTAGTGACTATCTACCAAGCAAGTAGGGAGTTCTATGCCAGCTAAGAGCGGCGACTCGGCTTGGCTGCAAATGGTCGACAACTATAGGGTAGGTGTATCTGTCTACCGAGGTCGTTGAGCGATACGTGCCTACTTGCATGCGCGGTATGAAGTAAGTTACCCACCTAGTCACTTTAAGCAAGTAAGCGTTTCGTTCAATTCTAGTTCATCACTGCTGGCTTTGTCGCCATTGCCGGCTTGCTCTTCGTAGAACTTGGAAAAAAATGGCGCTCTGACAAGCCAGTTGAATACGTAACTATTTCATCTGCCCACCAAGGTTTGTCACCTCAACCGACTCAGAGATGGCATGGCGACAGTCTTGCTCTGGAGCTCCTTGTGGAACCTACTGGCCTCTTACCTTAGTCATCTTTAAAGCGGAACCTGCATACTTTGGGTCTAGCTCTAGCGTCGGCGCGTCGAGGCAAAGAAAGGGCCCTTCTCGTGGCGCCTGGGCATTTTAATGATTTATTCAAATTCAAATCATCAACCAAGTCTCCAGCACCCCGATCCATCGGCTGGCCCTCGCTACCCTCTACGCAAATAAAATATCACGCGCCACGGATCTTTTGGATTGCGCTCCAAGCGGCACTCGCGGTGCCAGAGGCGCCAGGCGCAGCACTGATCCCCATCGATCGCCATCTGGTTTGCAACTCCCACTACCACTTCGACCGGTTTTGATCCCCGGGAGGCGTAGGGCAGAATCGGCAGCCGAAAAAATATCAAGACCAAGCTGCGGTATTGCGTCGGTCGACCAAGCCAGCGTCGAGTGTCCAGAATCCTAGCCCTACTGGTCTCCGCCGACGACATGGCGGACTACGAGGAGGACTACGACTATGAGAACTACGCCGATGATGATGAGGGCATCACCCCCGAGGATTGCTGGACCGTCATTTCCTCTTTTTTCGATACCAAGGGTCTCGTTTCGCAGCAGACTGACTCCTTTGACGAGTTTACGCAAACGACGATACAGGACCTGGTAAACGAATATTCCACCATCACTCTTGACCAACCGAACCCTCCATCAGCCGCCGGGGAAAAGGTTGCTCTTCGACGATATGAGATCAAATTCGGAACTGTCATGGTCTCCCGTCCGACCATCAGCGAGACTGACGGAACTGTAACGTCGCTCCTACCGTACGAATGCCGTGACCGAAACTTGACTTATGCAAGTCCGCTCTACATCAACATCACGAAGAAGGTCTCCAGGGCTGTGGAGCAAGATTTGGCCTACAAAGAGTTGGATGATGCCCAACGTGAAGAACTCAAGAGGACCGGTGAAATGCCCACAAAACTTGTCTGGGAACTGGAGGAATCCGCCGAGGACGACGACCCCGGCAAGTCTGAGGACTGGAAGAACATGGTATTTGTTGGGAAACTACCCATCATGGTCAAGTCCAAGATTTGCCACTTGAGTCGCGAGCAGGAGGACAGCTTGTTCATGGTCAATGAATGCCCCTACGATCAGGGTGGCTACTTTGTCATCAATGGCAGCGAAAAGGTCCTTATTGCGCAGGAGCGCTCTGCTGCCAACATCGTTCAGGTTTTCAAAAAGGCCCAGCCTAGCCCGTACACGTACACTGCTGAGATCAGAAGTGCCTTGGAGAAGGGCTCGCGACTTATTTCGAGTTTGACACTAAAGCTATATGGCAAGGGCGACTCTGCTCGTGGTGGCTTCGGTCAGACTATTCACACAACCCTTCCTTTTGTCAAGTCCGATCTTCCGATTGCCATCGTCTTTCGCGCCCTGGGTGTTGTGTCCGATGAGGACATTCTCAACCACATCTGCTACGACAGAAAGGACAGCCAAATGCTGGAAATGCTTCGACCATGTATCGAAGAGGCCTTTTGCGTCCAGGACAGAGAAGTCGCCCTTGACTTCATCGGCAAGCGAGGCAACCGAGATCAGGCTGGCTTGGGCAGAGACAAACGTGTTCGCGTTGCCAAGGACATTTTGCAGAAGGAGACACTTCCTCACATCTCCCAAACCGAAGGCAGCGAGACGAGAAAGGCCTTTTTCCTGGGCTACATGGTCCATAAACTCCTCCAATGCGCTCTTGGACGACGTGAGCCTGACGACCGTGATCACTTTGGCAAGAAGCGGTTGGACCTGGCTGGTCCCCTATTGGCCAAGCTCTTCCGTGGCATCATTCGCAGAATGAATACAGAATTATCAAATTATCTGCGAAGATGCGTCGAGGGCAACCGGCACTTCAATCTGGCGGTTGGTATCAAGCCCGGAACTCTCTCCAACGGTCTGAAATATTCTCTTGCCACTGGTAACTGGGGAGATCAGAAGAAGGCCATGAGTTCGACCGCTGGCGTGTCCCAAGTGCTGAATAGATATACTTTTGCGTCAACCCTCTCTCACTTGCGGCGAACCAACACACCTATTGGTAGAGACGGAAAACTCGCCAAGCCGCGCCAGCTGCACAATACACATTGGGGCTTGGTCTGTCCTGCCGAAACGCCAGAAGGTCAGGCTTGTGGTCTGGTCAAGAATTTGTCATTGATGTGTTATGTCAGTGTGGGCTCACCGGCTGAGCCGTTGATCGAATTCATGATCAACCGTGGCATGGAGGTGGTGGAAGAGTATGAGCCGCTGAGATATCCTCACGCCACCAAGATTTTCGTCAATGGGGTTTGGGTGGGTGTACACCAAGATCCCAAGCACCTTGTCAGTCAAGTCTTGGATACCAGACGAAAGTCGTATCTGCAGTACGAGGTGTCTCTGGTGCGAGAAATCAGGGATCAAGAGTTCAAGATTTTCTCCGATGCTGGTCGGGTTATGAGACCAGTATTCACTGTGCAGCAGGAAGACGACCCTGAGACGGGCATTGAAAAGGGCCATTTGGTCCTGACCAAGGAGTTGGTCAACAGGCTTGCCAAAGAACAAGCTGAACCGCCCGAGGACCCAAGCGAGAAGATTGGCTGGGAGGGACTTATTCGTGCCGGTGCTGTCGAGTATCTCGATGCCGAAGAAGAAGAGACGTCGATGATCTGCATGACGCCGGAAGACCTTGAGCTGTATCGTCTGCAGAAAGCTGGCGTTGCCCTCGAAGATGACATTGGAGATGACCTGAACAAGCGTCTCAAGACCAAGACCAACCCCACAACTCACACGTACACACATTGCGAAATCCACCCCAGCATGATTCTTGGCATTTGCGCCAGCATCATTCCGTTCCCCGACCACAATCAGGTAAGCACCCTTGCCAGGCATCGTCGTTTGCTCTACTGACCGGTTCGTCTAGTCCCCTCGTAACACCTATCAATCCGCCATGGGTAAGCAGGCGATGGGTTTCTTCCTCACTAATTACTCTCGCCGCATGGACACCATGGCAAATATTCTCTACTATCCCCAGAAACCTCTGGCCACCACGCGATCGATGGAATTTCTCAAGTTTCGCGAGTTGCCTGCTGGCCAGAATGCCATCGTTGCTATTGCCTGTTATTCTGGCTACAACCAGGAGGATTCCGTCATCATGAACCAGAGCAGTATTGACAGAGGTTTGTTCCGAAGTTTGTTCTTCCGCTCATACTCCGATCAGGAAAAGAAGGTCGGCTTGAACTACACGGAAGTGTTTGAGAAGCCATTCCATCAGAGTACCCTTCGTATGAAGCATGGAACATATGATAAGCTTGACGATGATGGCATTGTTGCACCGGGCGTGCGTGTATCAGGGGAGGACATCATCATTGGCAAGACGGCGCCTATCGACCAAGAGAGTCAGGATCTGGGAACCAGAACCAGCGTTCACCAGAGGCGTGATATCTCCACCCCGCTGAGAAGCACCGAGAACGGCATTGTGGACTCGGTCATTCTCACAGTCAACGCCGACAATGTCAAGTATGTCAAGGTTCGCGTCCGAACAACAAAGGTCCCGCAAATCGGCGACAAGTTTGCTTCCCGTCACGGTCAAAAGGGAACTATTGGCGTCACCTACCGACAGGAGGACATGCCTTTTACAAGGGAAGGCGTTACGCCAGACATCATTATCAACCCGCACGCCATTCCATCCCGAATGACGATTGCTCACTTGATCGAGTGCCTGCTGAGCAAGGTGTCGACGTTGGAAGGCATGGAGGGTGACGCCACACCGTTCACGGATGTAACGGTGGACTCTGTGTCCGAATTGTTGCGCAAACACGGTTACCAGTCCAGGGGTTTCGAGATCATGTACAACGGCCATACTGGCAAGAAGCTGAGGGCGCAGGTGTTCTTTGGGCCTACGTATTACCAGCGACTTCGTCACATGGTCGACGACAAGATCCACGCGCGTGCTCGTGGACCGGTACAAATCATGACACGCCAGCCTGTCGAGGGTCGTGCTAGAGACGGTGGTCTCCGGTTTGGAGAAATGGAGCGTGACTGTATGATTGCTCACGGCGCAGCTGCCTTCTTGAAGGAGCGATTGTTCGAAGTGTCGGACGCCTTCCGAGTTCACATTTGTGAAATTTGCGGGCTGATGACGCCAATTGCGTGAGTGACGCTTTACATGTCAGAGTGGGGGTGAATTTGCTAACATGTGCACAGAAACCTATCAAAGCAATCGTTTGAATGCCGACCGTGCAAGAACAAGACCAAGATTGCCCAGATCCACATTCCCTACGCTGCCAAGCTGCTGTTCCAGGAACTCCAGTCCATGAACATTGCAGCAAGAATGTTTACCAACAGATCCGGCGCAAGCATTCGATGAGCGGCATTCAAAAGAGCGCCAACGGGCATTTATTCACGACGAGAGAAATGCACAAGAGGAAGAAGGGAAAAAGTTCGCCGAGACAAAAAGAGAAGCAGTGGGTTATCCGGCTCACGCATATCGGATCTCCTTGTCGAGTCCTTTCCGTGCGGGGAGTTGATTACATGCAAGGAAGAAAAATAGGGACGAATGCATCATGACTCACAGAGCCGCTCACCTGTTTTGCCAGTGCGGTGAAGTTGAGTCGAGATGTTTGAGCGGATGCATTTGTACTGCTCCCGCAGCAGAGGTTGTACCAACATAGGATAACATGCAGATGTAAAACGACGCAAATTGTGGTATATTGTACAGGCTATGCACACGAGTGATTCCATTCCGTCCGTCCGACCGACTGCCGAGTCTCCTCTCTCCCACGCCCCCCGAAGTCTGGTATTTTGCGTAGTATCATCTCGGCGGCGCGCCGTTTGCGTCCACATCCGGTGTCGAGTCGCGCACCGTCTGGTGCTGCTTGTACTCTGCCTCGAGCGCCCTCTGCATGTCAAAGTCGAGCTGTCGCTCGCGCTTGATGCGCTGCTGCTCCATGTCGCGGACGACTCCCTGGTGCATGGCCTGTTGCAAACATGGTCAGCTTCTCGTCGGCCGCTCGACCACGGCCCACGGCGGCGGGACGGGTTTCGGCCAACCTCCTTCTCCCACCTCTGCTGGAAGTGCACAAAGACGATGGTGCAGGCGGCGAAGAGCGACGTGCCCGCCAGCGCGAGCTTGGATGCGCGCGACATGGCTGCTGCGGGAGCCGAAAATGTCGTTGGTCTGGCGCTCTGGTGCGCCGGGTTGCTGCTGTCAGGACTCGGGCGGCAAGTCGAGGAGTCGGAACTTGGAAGCCGGAAAGCTGAAGCTCTGGTGCGTGGTGCGTGGTTCCTGCAGCCATGCGTTCCGTCCTGTGGGGGCCGTCTTGCCGGGTCTGGTGGGCACCACACGACCAACCAACCAACCAGTTGGCGTGACCTTTCCCCATTGACGAATGCTTCGTGCTTCTCGCCTTCAACCTCCCTCCATCCGGCCGTCGAGAATCCATCGCGACGCCCTGTATTTTCGCCGCATCTCCCCCTTCTCGCCCGTCCCAGACGCTCGACACTCGCCCACCATGGTATCTCCCTGCTCTCTTTCCGCCCAGGGCGTCCGGACAAGGCTGACGTGCGTGTGTCCTAGTCGGCCCAGAACTCGGCGGGCATCCAGACCCTGCTTGATGTATGGCGGCCCCGTGCCTGCCCTCTCTCGTGTCGTGAGTGATCTAACCAGTGGCAGGCCGAGCGGGAGGCATCCAAGATTGTGCAGAAAGGCAAGTATCCCCTTTGGCGTCGCGGATGTGCCGGCGGTGCGCTGACCCCGTCGCAGCACGGGAATGTGAGTAGCTGCCAGCCGCGATGTCAACGCCGAAACCTGCGGGATGTTGAAACAAGACGGACCAGTCCGCACCAAGCGTGTCCGTGAGGCTCGTGACGACGCAAAGAAGGAGATTGCCGACTACAAGGCTTCCAAGGAGGAGGAGTTTAAGAAGTTCCAAGCCGAGGTGCGTTTTGTCTCGTGGGGCCCCGTCGACCCCCAGCTGGGGGGACGAGCTGACGGGCGCAGCATAGCAGGGGAAACCAGCAGGCCGAGGAGGAAGCCTCAAAGGAGGCGGACAAGGAGATCAAGAATATCAGGGAGGCCGGGTCCAGGGGGCAGGAGGGCGTGGTGAAGAGCCTCCTCAGCGCTGTGTTTGAAGTGCATCCCGTTGCGCCCGAGAAGGCGTAGCGCAGCTGGGCTGTTGCGTACGTCATGTTGGCTGGTGCGGACTCGGCAGTGAGGGAGAGAGGGTGTATATTCTTGGACCCCGTCGCGCGCACAGCATAGATGTGCGCGTGTGGGAATTACATTTGTTTACGTTTGCTTCTACACTACTGGCCCGGGCGCGTTGGCATTCTGAATTTGCAGGAATTGGATGAGCGTCCCTAGCATGTCGCTGAGGTCCTTGCTGTCCTCTGCCGAGGTGTCAAGCCCGCGCTGTTGTTCGGACAGGATGCCCGCGAGGACGGGGAAGTCCTCGTCCTGCTCGGCGAGGAGCTGCCTGATCTTTCTGGATGCGCCCGCGTCCTCGGCCACCAGCCATGCGAGCACGGCGTCAATCTGCTGCAAGGTGTGCAAGCCCGCGTCTAGTCTGTGAGAGAGCAGCGCAATCTCGGCCTCCTCCTCATCCGTTGCGTCTTGTCGCGCGAACCCATCCTCGGCCCGCCTCACCCGCAACAGGTACTCCCTGTGCAATCTGACCATCTTGGCCGTCTTTTCGTAGTCCTTTTCCACAAACTTGGCCAGCGTGCGTATCCTCTCGGCCGACGAAGCGGGTAGCAGGCGCAGCATGGATGCAAACATGCTCATCAGGTGGGCTAGCAGCCGATGGTCCTTGGTCTTGTTGAACAATGTGAACACACCCTTCAGACCGCCTGCTTCCACAATCTTGAGACACACTTCGGCGCCGGTTGCACCCCCGGCGGCATGGTCTAGTAGTCGTAGTGCGGGCGCTTTGCTCATCTTGCCGTCTTTCAGCATGATTAAACATAGCTCTACGCCTTCCGCGGCTAGAAATTTGGTCTTGCCCGAGGGCTGGTCGACGAGACATGTCAATGCCTCAAAGAGGTTCTCCATGAATTCCTCCTCCTCGCCACCCTTGTCGGGGTCTCGCCTTCTGTAGGCAGCCACTAGCTGGAGGAGGTTGTCGATTGTGTCGAGCTTGGATAGCTGTAGACAGTTTTCCGGAGACGCTTGAGCTAGTATGGCGAGGATTTCAGCAGCATACTGCTTGTTTTGAGTGACGACGGGCTCCTGGCGCTGGGCTCGTCGCAGAAGCCATTCCGGCAGACTGTCCTCCTGGCATATCCGCGTAGCGGTGGCGGTCCGGGAGCAGAGGTTTTCGATTACCCCGAGGGCATAGTATACGCCGTTGCGGTCTGCTTCGTCGTCTTCGTCGAGCCGTGAGAAATTGGAGACGAGGAGCCCCACGAGGTCTGCCTCGATCAGTGCGTCCACCAGGGCGTTCCATTGGTCGTCTTCGGCCGACACGTCCTCGTCGGTGAGTTCGCCGATGATTTCTATAGAGTCTATGGCGATGTCTGTGTTTTCGTGGGCCAGCAGGCCAACGAGGCTGTTGACGGAGCCTAGCTTCACAAAGTCCGGGTACAGCTCTGGGTGCTCTGACAGGATGGACAGGCTCTTGATGTCGGCGTCGAGATCGGCCTCGCTGCTGATGAACTTTTGCGGGTCGCCCGCGTGTTTGGCTCGCAGTTCGGCGTTTTTGGTGATGTGCTTTTCAAAGTTGAGGACCGTCTTGCGCAACCACGTCGCGTCAACCTTGTCTGGGGCCCGGGCCGCATCGCCTGCCTCGTCGACGAAGTCGAGGATCTGTGACTCTTGTTTGCTTATGCCGCCGCCGAAGAAGCGGCCTTCCTCGTCATCGCCGGCTTCGTCCTCGTCGTCTGGCGGCATGGCGGGGCCGAAATCTTGGTCGTCGCCGGGCTGGGCGCGGACGTGGGCGCCGCGGCCTGCATCTTCGACGCTGAGTTTGCTGACTTTGTAGATTTCATCTGTGCGGTTGCCATTGGTTAGCTAGAGGCCGCTCAAGTCGAATAGTCAGTGAGGCGACGGGTCGTGGGACTGACTTGGATGTTTAATGGCTTCGAGCTTCCTCTTGCTGGGGACACCAGAGTTCTGCGGCGGTTTAGTGTTTGAGTGAAGGAGGGGGATGGCGGGAGGGCGGGTTCACGTCGAGGTACCTTGAATATATCGTCAACGCTGGCCATGGCGTGTGTTCGGCATCGAGCAACGATATCACGAGCTTGGCAACAAGCTTCGACTTCGAGTCGCGAGGTTCCAGCGGCACGCGCTTGGCGGTTGGCATGGATGAAATTGTGGAGCCCGCGACAGGCGGATGGCCGGTGCGGGCACGTGGCTGGTCAGCGGTGCGTGCGTTCGACATGTGCAACGCAGGCTTACGGGGTGGAGTGACTGCGTGATAACGACTACTTGAGCGCCAGGGTACTATGTCGATGCGTGCAATACAAAGGAAGACCAGCGCTGACTGAGCAGAACCACTCGAGCATCTGGATGTGTGGTTTGGTGAAACTCACCCGGCTGGCCGAGACGAGGCACGAAATGGCAAACTGAAGATGGCCAAGGAAGGCTGAATGCCTGGACCGCCGTCAAATCAAGACATCGAACCCCTGACTCTGGACCCACAGGCGCCTGGCCCGAAGAGCAAAGCGTGGCGTGACTGGCCAGGCGGATTCTAGATGTCTCATGCGGCCAGAAAAATGGCATTGACGAACCCCAGGAGGAGGGAAAACAAGGGGCGTCGACTTGGCACCAATCTCCGACATGGATGCTCTCATCAACTGATGGTCCCTTGCGCAGCCAAGCAATCAATCAACTGGTCAATTGACCCAGCATTTCCCTTTATCCTCGAGCCCTCGTCATTTGTTGCAGTCCCCAGAAAAAAGTTGTCCAAAGGCCACGGCTACGAAGTGGTACTTGGGTAAAGGCCGATAACGTTACCGGGTACGGAGTACTCCGTACCCCCATTTTGTCCCTCATCCTCGGCCTCCTTCCTCTCCATCTCATCTCCACTTTGTCGGCGTCTGGCTGTCTGCTCTCTGCCCGGGCTGCTCGACTCCTTTTGACTTCGCCCCCCCTCCCACCGTTCCTCAAGGTTCACGCCATCATCCGTCCATTCATCTCACAGCCGGCACAGAGAGCCGGTCAGTACGAGGTACGCCGCCCTCCTTACCCGGGCACGAGCCGTGCTTGCTTAAGCCTGGACTGGACTCTCCAAGCCCCTGGACGCCTGCCGCCAGACATTCAAGTCCGACTCCGACGTGTCAATTGCAGACCCCCCCCCGCGGACCCTCGGCCGTCTTCATCCGCCCTCATCTTGCAGTCGTCGAGTTGGTCGCATGAATTGCGTCGCGTCGTCTGCAACTTCGGCCTTGTCTCAACACGAACCTTGCCTGTCTAAACGAGCGGCGATATGGAATAGTTCCGTCGGCGGCACCGCTTCGCCTCCCATCTAATCGACACTAATCTCGCCCCCCCGCCGAATCTTAGCATTCCCTACGCCGCACTCGCCAGACAAAGCGAGACTGCGCCTCTGCAGCCATACAAGAAACCACCGAGCTTGAGACGGCCATTGCGGACTGCCTGATACCTTCCCATCCCCATCGGTATCGTGTGTGTTGAAGGAGCATGCACCGGGGGCATATCTTTGGCGACTCTGCCGAGCTCGGATCTCACCACGCCTCATCTGTTGCGTCTCTCCAACCACCCGCCATCGCCACTACGCTGTATCCGGCTGTGCATCCACCACTCGCCGGTACGAGCCCTCCACGGTTCCGAAAGTTGCCGCAATCAACCGCCGCCGCCGCCGCCGCGCGACTGCCACGAGTATCGTCGTTGCTGCCGCCGCAACCTTCTGTAGCGGCTGCAGCAACGACAACAACAAACTCGAGCCCAGCATATTCTCTTGGTGAAGGCCCCTCTCTGGACCGCGAGTATTCCTCCCCCCCAGATATCCTGCCCGCAACACCGCCCAACGAGCCCGACCACGACTCCAAGACGAGACCACGGACTTTTAGCTCCAAGGTCGAGCTGCCGGTGCTAACACTGCCACCCATCCTACCGCTGGGCCCGCTTGTCGAGACATTTCAAGCCCGGCCACCAAGCTTGGAAGTTCTACCCGGTGGCGACGCGATCGACGTTGATGTCACGGGAACCTCGCCTGCGAAGAGCGAAAGCACTGTTTCCTCTGGCTCCTTGCCAAAGATGCCCTACGAAACTGCCAGGGAGCCCTGGGCCCCCTCCGCCCGTGGTCACTCGCGGAGTCGAAGTGGAAAACTCAGCGCAGATCTGGCCAAGCCTCGCGCGGTAAAACCGTCCTCACAAAAGGCGATGCTGTCCCAGGCATTGCAGAAGGCAAACACAGCTGTCCAACTCGACAATGCGCAGAATTTCGAAGGGGCCAGGGAATCATACACTGAAGCATGCGAGCTTTTACAGCACGTGCTACTGAAAACAACTGCGGATGAAGACAAAAATAAGTTGGAGGCGATTGTGAGTGCCAGCGATCATGGTCATCTGTCCCAAACGATTGAACTGACCCTAATATCTATAGCGACGAACCTATGTCGGACGCATTGAGGAGTTGGACCAAATGGCCCCATGGCAAGCTGCGAAAAACAAGGAGTTGCCAGCTCGGCCAAGCAGTGCAGACGGCCAAGACGAGGGGGTGGAAGTAGCGCCCACAAACAGAGTGACGCATGTCAAAGAAGACGGCGATAGCCTTCAGCAGCAGCAGCAGCAGCAGCAGCAGCAGCAGCAGCAACGCCAAGACTCAAAATATTCTAGAGATAGCTCTCCAGAAACGTCACGATCAGCGAGATTGACAACAGAGCAGCCTTTTCTACACTCAACATTCTCACGCTCCTCACGATCACCGGCGAGGCCTCGAGCCACGGATGAATATACCACGGAGCCCACTCGCACAACACAGCCGTCGGCAGCACGTCGCCCTGCATCACCAACGAAGCCGCAGCATGAGAGTCATAATTCGGACGATCGAGGCACTGATTCTTACCATTCCGGATCATGGAATGGCTCGAGAGACGGCGGTACTGGGCACTACAGGAATGAAAGTCAGACCTCATGGTTGGATCCTATTGGCGAGTCGGGGGGGTCGACCGGAAGGGCATCGTCACTGCACTCCAGAGGCTCGTTTGTATTTCGTCGAGGCCATGCTCGGAGCATCAGCGGCAACACAGAGGCTGAGTTTGACACGGCCTTGGATGCGGCGATTGAAGCTGCATATGACGACGGATATGAGCCCATGGAGCCGACACAGTATGATGGCAATGACCGCTCCGAGGAGATTGTAACCAAGGCGCTCCAGAAAGTTGAGGCTGCCCGAGAGCGCGTCAGACAAACGGAACGAGAAGCATACCCAAATGAGCCTAAATTGCAGTCAGCTGGCAAGTTAGGCCAGGGGACCTCTGGCGGGTTTTATGAAGATTTGTCTTCAGACGAGGAGGAACGACTTTTGGAAGAAATGACCCGTGACTACAATATTGAAGATTTTATGATGAACGAAGGACAGAAACCGAACGCGACGCAGCGTCCAGGGGATCCTCGCGGACAGCATCCGCGAGGCTGGGACAAGGAGAGCGAGAAGACCAAAGTGCCAAACACACGATCCTTGGCTGCCACCGTAGACAGATCGGACGTTTCGCCGTCGCATCCAGCCCCCAAAAGTTTGCAACCGTCTGCGCCGCCGCCGAAGCAATCATTGCCTGATCTGCCACTGGTCAGAGCACAATCTCCTGGGCAGACCGTTCGCAATCGCAGACTCTCCGGTCAGAACCCCAAGCAGCTAAAGATCCAGACGACGCAGCTCCGACCATCGACCGCTACCAGCTTGGGTGACTCGTCACAGCTGAAGCCGACCTCGGCGCCCGACTTCCCCCCCCAAGCAACTCTCACGGAGAGACCTCAAACCAGTCGATCGGCTAGAAAACTCACACCACCTGGTGGAGACGTACAAGCGATCGAGCCCAGGATGTTCGGATCGCCACCTCGCCAGCGTGGCCAGGCAGATGTTGATGAAAACATTACTGCTCTGTCCGGCTCCCCGACTGTAAGCAAGCTTCGGAAGAACTTTTCCTCTTCGAGCTTGCGCAGCCTGAAGGGTCGCAACATGTCGTTTTCTAATGCCGATGACGGATCCGACATGTCCCCCGGAACCCCCTCAAGCAACCACTTTGGGAGGGCCCCTGCCATGCCTGCTTTTCCAGCGTCGCTCGCGATATCCTTGCGCGAGCAAATGGAATTGGCCTCGTCGGGGGGGTTGCGCCTCTTCGAAGACAACATTCACTTGCCAGCTACCCCTGGATTGCCTAACCCGATGGTCTCGGATCCTCCCGTGGCACTAGAACCCTGTCCAAATGATGTCATGCTGCGACCATTCTGGCTCATGCGCTGTCTTTATCAGACGTTGGCGCACCCGCGAGGAGGCTACCTGAGCACGAAGCTATTTGTTCCCCGCGACGTTTGGAAAGTGAAGGGAGCTAAGCTGAAGAACGTTGAGGACAAGATATCAAATTGCGACTACCTCACGGCCGCCCTCCTGAAACTTGCAAAGGTAGACACATGCGATGCCGATGCCGTACTAGACGAGATGCAATCACTGGAAGGCGTCCTGGAACAGGTACAGACCGCGCTCGCCCGCAAACTCGGAAACGAAGTAGGTGTGCAGGGCTCGGGGGTGTTGTTCAAAGAAGCCTCAAATGTCGTCGAAGGGGACGGAGCATCATCTGTGCCAAGGACTGCGAGCGTGTCGGCCAAGTCATCATCCTTTTCTTGGAGACGACTTCGATCCAAGAACTCAAATATGGGATTAGGTGGAGCCTACAACAGCCGGATGAACGGAGTAGAAGGAAATAAAGAATCGGCAACGATGCCAACCCTCCCCATGACACCGCAGCCTACAAGCCGGCCTCCAAAGCGTGACCCCAGCCAGGCCCAGTTCTTCGGCCCGAACGCGCATTACATGGGCTCGCTCGCACGTCTGTTTGATGCGGCCCAAGCTGTTGGTAAGAACACATGTCACAATCCATCCACCTGACGACGCTCTAACTATGCGAATACTGACACCACTGGGCAGATCAAATTGCGCGGCAGGTTGACGACCCGGGACTGAGACATGCAGATAAGACGCAGGTGGGACTCGAACTTTGCACCCGACATGCCGCTGAGTTTTTCGGCTTTTATATTTGCAGGTTTGTCCTCACGGACCTGGGGATGTTGCTGGACAAATTTATCAAGAGAGGGAGTGAATGGGTGCTCGCATGAGGTGCATTGTTTGTTCACTTAGCGACAGATGTTTTGGGTCTTGAGGCAATGTGCACATTTGCACGGAAACAGCTACAGAGGTTTTGTTGGGGCATGAAACTACAGCATTACCGTCATTATAGGTCTTGCTATCGTTATTACCAATTACGGCATACACAGGCGGCGGCTTATCTATTTTTAACTCGACTATACTGATGCACTGGCATTTTGGAGCGTCGGCGATGAAGGCATGCTTGGGCTTTGTATGAATGATAGATATATTGCGGGAAAATATGCAGGATTCTGACGAGGCTCTGCCAATTATACATCCCAGTCACACAGATGTCTTTCGTCATGTGAAGGTATAGTTTAGGTTGATTGACGACTTTCCACAGGCAGAAGTATCTAAAGCGCAACAAGTGAAAAGTCGGATCATTGATGGGAACTGTTACGGTCGAGGTTAGCCTTTCATCAGCTGAGAAGGAAGCGCTGGTGAGATATTCTTGTTGAATACAGCTACATGGCTGAATACAGTACCAGCCCTTGGATCCGTTCCAGGATGGATAATGCTTGATGTGTTGTTCGAGATTATAGCGCAAGGCACAGCTCAAGCTATAATTCACGATACCACAGTATTGCGGCGTCTACCTCTGGAGCCTCGAATGGCACTCAGCCCAAGATGTTGTCGAATGCAAGATGTGGGTGTATCGGTCCTCGCATACATCCCGGGAGGTCCTTTGCAGAAATCTCGCCCTTCGTCCTCTGTGGGGAGGATTTGATGCGAGGCATTAGCTGACGTTTTCGGGTCTGTGAGGGCACCGCCTCGTTCCCCCGCGCAGTGATACTTGCCATGCTGCATTTTTAGGTGCCGCATCCCCATCTCACTGGCGATTCTGCTCTCTCGGTTCCGAGTTTGGACTCTCCAGATCAATTCTTGTTGTTGATGTCCATGATCCTTGTCTGCTAGTCCCGGTCATGGTTAGGTAAGCAAGTTTCCAGACCCTGCATCATGAAGCCAGGCCCGTCACCGGCATCTTTTGCTTGACACTCCACTGTATTTTTCCCCTTCCTTTTTTTCTTTCCATTTTTCGGCATCCGTCAACAGCCAATTCACCACCCATGCGTCCGCATTTCCGATTTCCTAGATGAGCTGGGCGTGGAGAGCTGGAAGAGTCTGGGCGCGACAATGCCTCCCGCCAGCAAGATCCGTCCCCTTCAAGCAACACCCCGTCTGTCGCCGCGCATTTGCATCGACAGCAAAACCAACGCCGGCAGAGCTTGAAGCACGAATTGCGGCGATTCCCATTGAGCGGTATCGAAACTTTTGTATTGTTGCACACATTGACCATGGGAAGAGCACGCTGAGTGATCGATTGTTGGAGCATACGGGCACAATCTCGGCAAGCGATGCAAATAAGCAGATTTTGGTGCGTTGAGATGGGAACCTGTTGACAGGCAGTCGGCCGAGGCAGTTGCTAATTGGGCCAAATCCAGGACAAACTAGACGTCGAACGCGAGCGCGGAATCACGGTCAAGGCGCAAACGTGCACAATGCTTTACGAACATCGGGGGGAAGACTATTTGCTTCATTTGGTCGATACGCCCGGTCACGTTGATTTCCGCGCCGAAGTGACCCGGTCGTATGCTAGTTGTGGCGGGGCGCTGCTCCTGATTGATGCAAGCCAGGGTGTTCAAGCGCAGACGGTGTCGAATTTCCACCTTGCTTTTGCGCAGGACCTGGCTCTCGTTCCTGTGATTAATAAGATCGACATGCCTTCCGCAGACGTTCCTCGAGTCTTGAACCAGATGGAAACCAGCTTCGAATTGGATCCCAAGGATGCTGTACTTGTCAGTGCCAAGACGGGGGAGGGCGTTCCAGGAATCCTGCCAGCTGTCATTGAAAAGATATCCCATCCTGTCGGGGACGAAAATAAACCGCTCAAGTTTCTACTCGTGGATTCGTGGTACGACAATTTCCGAGGCGTAGTTCTCCTGGTACGAGTATTTGACGGCACGGTACGAGCTGGGGATCACGTAGTTTCCATGGGCACTGGCATGAAGTACACAGTTGGACAGGTCGGCATACAGCACCCCGAAGCTACGCCACAAAAGGTCATGCGAGCTGGTCAGGTTGGCTACGTGTATTTTAACCCGGGCATGAAGAGGATACAGGACGCCAAGCTTGGCGACACCTTTACGACGGTGGGCTGCGAACAGGCTGTTGAACCCTGTCCGGGCTTCGAAGAGCCAAAGCCCATGGTGTTTGTGGCGGCGTTTCCTACCGACCAAAGTGACTATACGCGTTTGGCAGACAGCATCAACCAGCTCGTGCTGAACGATCGAAGTGTCACGTTACAAAAGGACTTCTCGGAGGCTCTGGGCTCTGGTTGGCGCCTAGGATTTCTCGGCAGCTTACACTGTTCAGTGTTTCAGGATCGTCTGAAGCAGGAGCACGGCCGAAGCATCATTATTACCGAGCCCACTGTCCCAACCAAGGTCATTTGGCCAGATGGATCGGAAGAGGTTATTCAGAACCCAGCCTTGTTCCCAGACGCAACCGACCATCGCATTCGAATGTCGCAAACACTCGAACCGTACGTATGATTCATTCTCCACGGCGGTACCGGGGCCGGGCGAAGGGAAGCTCACAGCAAGTTTAGATATGTCAGGGCGACCATGACGCTCCCGCAAGAATATCTCGGGCGAGTGATTGAACTCTGTGAAGCGAATCGCGGCGAACAGCAGAGCTTGGAATTCTTCCACACAACCCAGGTCATCTTGGTGTACGACATACCATCCGCGCAACTGGTGGAGGATTTCTTTGGCAAGCTCAAAGGCGCTACGTATGTGTGGAGACTTGGAGGCGGTCCTGCAAACTGGTCATACTAACTCGCGGCAGCAAGGGATATGCCACGCTGGACTACGAAGACGCGGGCTGGCGCGAGAGCAAACTAGCCAAGATCCAGCTGCTCGTCAACAAGCAGCCTGTCGACGCAATCTGCCGTGTTGTGCACGGCTCACAGGCCGACCGCATCGGCAGGCAATGGGTCACCAAGTTCAAGCAGCACGTTGACAGGCAAATGTTTGGTATGCACCGCTCCCACTGGCCCGCCGGATCCAGAGTTTGCTCAAAGGCTAACAAGCGGACACGGCAGAGGTGGTCATCCAAGCTGCGGTCGGCAACAAGATCATAGCCCGCGAGACCATCAAGCCCTTCCGCAAGGACGTCCTCGCCAAACTGCACGCCAGTGACATTACGCGGCGCAGAAAGTTGCTGGAGAAGCAAAAGGAGGGCAGGAAGAGGCTACGGGCCGTCGGCAACGTCGTCATCGACCAGGAGGCCTTCCAGAGCTTCTTGTCCAAGTAAAGCAACCTGTGACTACCATGTAGTATTTTGCTAGATTATGGTAAATACCCTGTACAAGACATGCGAAAGATTTCATTTCATTTTGTGTTTTTAAAAAAGAGAACGAGGCCGCAGAACCGCCCATCGAAGCCGTGCATGGATTCCCGCGAGGAAAAAGGGCTCACCAAGGGGCACGTTTCTTGCGCAACGAGGGGAAAAAAAAAGGCAAAGGTCAGTTGCTCAAATCAGGCAGCCCATCTCCAAGCGGGACTCGGCACGTCCGGGAAAGTCCCAGGCCGCCACTGATGGTGCTCTCGTCCTGGACGAGGACGCGTCGGCTCCCGTCCTGGCGCGCGCCTTGTTCAAACTCGAAGATCCTATAGTCGCCGTTGAAGAACCACCAGCCCACGCAGCCTGCCCTCAGGAACGCCGAGTGCGACACGACAAAGACGAGCTTCTCGGGCCGGCGGTACAGGTCCTCCAGGCACCGGCGGCCGCGCTCGACGACGGCAGCCCGCGAGGGCGCGTACCGCGTGGCGGCAGGGGACGTCTTGTCCGGCCACACGGGATCCAGGTGGTCAAAGGTGAAGATTGGCGGCCACGCGGGGTGCAGGGCCAGCGGCGTGCCCACGTCGCATGGATCGGACGAGACTTCTACGGCACATGTCTGCATTAGCGAGGGGGCGGTTTGGTCCCGGGCTGGGCTGGGCGACTCACCCTGCCAGTTGGCGTTTGCTTCAAACACGACGCCCTTTGCTGCCAGCCAGTCGAGCGCGAGGGAGGCGGTCTGCAGCGTGCGGACCATGGGGCTGACGACGACGGCAACGTCCTGCGCTGGGACGGCGTCGAATCGCTGGCGGAGGGACTCGCGCAGCGTGAGGCATTGCGACTCGCCTAGCGGGGTGAGCTTGGGGTCGGGCAAGCTGAAGTCTTGTGGGAGGGACGCGGTCAGTATGGTTTGTTGGGGAAGGGGGGAAGGGGGGAGGGGGAAGACTTATTGTCTACATTGTGGTAGCCTTGGGCGTGGCGGATGAGGACGATTTTGGGAGGCATTTCGGGTTGACGGTTTGGTCATGGAGACGGAGCGGTGTGGCATCCGGGCATGGCTGGCTGGTGGTTGATTCACGCGGGCCGAGCTGGCAAGTTGGTAGTCGTGTGGGTTCTGCGTGGCCACGCGCAAGAGCACGGCTGGATGTATGGGTGGTTTGTGACTTTGCTCTCGTTTCTCGATGCGATGCAGGTGCGTGTTTGCCGTGTGTGCGAGATGCCTGTTGGGAGTGTCCCCCAACCCCAACCAACCTGTGTGTGGAGGGACCAAGGTGTGTGCGTGCGACTACCTGCCATGTCGCGACTCACGACCATGATGCCGGCCGCGGCCCTCACCGGCTGGGTGCAACTGGGTGAGCGCCTCATGGAGCATGAGATCCACGAGATTGTGGCCGTCCTCTTTTCCTCAGGGCCTTGAATGCCATTGTTTGATTGCCTGCCGGGGCCGATGTTCGCACTGCCCGGCCGCTCTGTGCAGATGCGGCGAGTCTGCGCCTGGAGCCTTTGATTGCCCGTCGATGGGTCAGGTCCGCCAGGGTTGCATGGTCTACAGTATTACCTGGGGGCACCAGTCGGTACCTAGCAACTATTGCCGCGGAGATGTGCTGCAAAAAGAAAAAGAAAAAGAAATATCGCCCGGATGCCCCAAAACCAAAGCGCATGTTTCCAGCGGTGAAGTCGTGAGCCCCGCACGTGACGGCGCTGTCGTCATGATGAACTTGGCTCAGCCGGACTCGACAATCCCACCATCCCGTCATCCCTCCTCGCTCATCTGCTGCCCCCCGCGAAATGTGTGGCCGATACGCGCTGGCGCTCGTAAGTCAACTCACGAAGCCCTCGTCGCACACAGACAGACACAGCCCAACTGACGGAACCAGCGCGCCTCTCAAATACGCCAGATGCTGCAGGACGACGGCATGCCCGTGGACTGCGCAGTGCACGACGAGGACGGCCCCGGCGCTCCCCGGCAGTCGTACAACTTTGCGCCCGGATACCACGGCGTCGTCTACAGAGCCGAGACGCCGGACTGGGGCGCGGGCCCCCGACCCCAATCTCACGGGGGCGAGGAGCAGGGCGGCGACGATGCCGCCGCTGTCGGCGCCAGCCAAGTCCGGTACAAGCTGCAGTCCATGAAATGGGGTCTCGTCCCGTTCTGGACCAAGCGGAACCCCGACTACCAGACCATCATGAGGACCATCAACTGCCGCGAGGACTCGCTCAGCACCCCCGGCGGCATGTGGGCGTCCATGAAGAGCAGGAAGCGCTGCGTGGTCATCGCCCAGGGCTTCTTCGAGTGGCTCAGGACCGGGCCCAAGGACAAGCTGCCGCACTTTGTGAGGCGGAGAGACGGCCGCCTCATGTGCTTCGCCGGACTGTGGGACTGCGTCCAGTACCAAGGTGCGCGCGCCCGCTCCCCCGGGACGCCCACGCACGCATGCATGCATTGGCAGGCCTAACCCGACGCGCTGCAGGCTCCGACGAGAAGCTCTACACGTACACCATCATCACGACCGACTCCAACGCGCAGCTCCGCTTTCTGCATGACCGGATGCCCGTCATCTTCAGCCCGGGCTCCGACGAGGTCAAGCAGTGGCTCGACCCGGCGCGGTGCGAGTGGTCGCGCGAGCTGCAGTCCCTGCTGAGGCCGTACGACGGCGAGCTGCAAGTGTACCCCGTCACAAAGGACGTCGGCAAGGTCGGCAACAACTCGCCGTCGTTTGTCGTCCCGCTCGACAGCAAGGAGAACAAGTCCAACATTGCAAACTTCTTCTCCGGGGCGCAGACCGGGGTCGGCAAAGAGACGGAGCCGACGTCCGCCGCTGCAGCCGCAGCCGTCAAGGACGAGGAGCCCGCCGGGCACGCGCGCGAGAAGCGCAAGCAGCCGCCGCCGCCGACGACGGGCGCTGGCCGCCCGGCGAAGAAATTGGCCTCGGAAAAGGCAAAGCTGAGCGCGACCCGGAACGAGCACAGGAGCCCCAAGGAGGCGAGGGAGCCGCGGTCGCGGAAGATTACGAGTTTCTTTGGAAGCGCATCGCGATGAGGGTCGCGATGCCTGCTCCCATCGACTTGGACTAGGGCGCCTTGGCCGGAGAGATGCGGTGCAACTAGTGCTTTGCGGCATCCCCTCCCCTTCATTCGTTGAACGGGTCGACCTGCCTGAAGCTCGCGTTGATGTTCGCCGGCTGTTGCCAGTCGTGCCCATCTACATGCAACGGATGTGCGCGCTGGCCCCAAGGCACGTCGAGCAGCAACTCGCGTTCCGTCCGCGTGCATCTCCGAGCGCCAGCACGATGCTTGCCGAGGGGCGGCGCGGGGACCATTCATGCAGGAGCGTTGAAGAGCGCGGCATCACAGCGCAGAGGCAGGCGGCGAATCCCGTCAACGGCCAAGGTCTGGTTAAACAAGGCCCCTTGAGTCGGCCAGCACAGCCCGGGACTCCGGCACCACACCGTGTTCTCGTGTTCCGGCAAGGGAAAGGGAAAGGGACAGGCTTGTTTCTCGAGACGGCACGTGTGGCACCCCGGTGAGTCCGGCGCTGCAATCACGGTGACGAAAACCGTGTCCGAGAGCGTCAGTCATGGTCAGCAGCAATCAATTGCAAGTACTCCGCACGGGGAACGTCTGGTCGAGTTGCTGTACCTGAGTTGGCATGGGTACAGCGGTGCATGTACGTACATGCTTGCATCATTGTGAACGAGAAGTCGGACCAGGTCTTCCTGCCCGAGCGTCAATCCGTGCCCACCGTGGACCCACCCGCGGTCGGTGCGCCGGCCAGCCCCCGATGTGACCTCCCAAGCTCCCAAGCAAGGTCCACGGCACCAACGGCCGGCAGATGGATATACTTTTCGCAAACGCCCAGCCACGCCAAGCGAGGGAGATGGGATGAGTGAGAGGCGGGCGGCCCTCCCCCAACGCCACCGTGCGTCACTTGCGCATCCCTCACCAAGACCCAGCCAGCGCCGCGTCTCGAGACCAGCCAGCCAGTGTTTGAAACAATGCTGAGCACGACGACGCAGACGCCGCAAGCGCCGCCGGTCAGCGTGGGCATGCTCATCCGGAGGCCCTCGTCGACCCGACCCGGGCGCGGCCACGCGCATCCGGTGCACGCGGTCGTCGGGACAGGGAGAACCCGCCGACGGGCTTCAGGGGCGACGCTGACGCCCGGGTCCGGCGGGCGCTCGACTCCACGGCCGGCTTCACCTTTGTGCTGGGCGCCCTGAAGGCCATGCTGGAGCACGACATCGTGGACGGTGACGGCGGACGCGTCCCCGGCGGGTCTGGACGAGGGGAGGGGGCCGGAGTGGGGCCGCCGGGCTCCGTTCGGCCCTTGGAAGGAAGCACGGCGATTGCCGGTTGCCGGTTGCGTGGTCAAGTAGCTGACCCCGCGTACGTCATATGCGCTCGTCACATGTCAAGGACCTAGGAGACAACGGAAATACTGCCGTCGCAAATGACCGCCATCCACGGGGCATATTTGGACCTGTTGACGGCCCGGAGTCTGCAGAGTCTGCTGCGACGCGAGGAATATACAATTTGTCTTATTAAATTCCGACATTACGTGCTCCGTCTATCAGCCACGGTGATATGCTTCGTACAAGCAAGGAGAACTGTGATGTCAAGATTAAAAAAAAAATTTAAACAAAACGCAATACCAACACACGGCGCGTCATTATTCATTACGTCTAGTGCTCCTCCTAGGTGCGGTCGGGGTTCGCCACACGCAGCGTCGTCTCCTTCTCGGGCAGATACTCCAGGCTGCCGGACCTGTTCCGCCACGAGTACAGGCCGTGGGACCTCGTGTCGGAGAAGGGGTTGGAAACGTTGCCGAGGGAGCTCCTCGACGTCTTGCTCGAATGGCCGGGGCTGCTGGCGCCGTCGCTGTTGCCGGCCCCGTCGTCCTGTTTGCGCCGGTACGCGAACCATATGGTGCCTATGGCGACGGCCGCGACGGCGGCGATGGACCCGAAGACGATGCCCAGCAGGGTGCCGACCTTGATGCCGCCGCCGCCACCACCACCACCACCACCATCGGACGCCTCCGTGGGGCTCGGCGCCACGGTGACGGTCCGCACGGCGCCATCCACCGTCATGACCTGCGGAGGTACGACCGGCGCCGGGTTCGATTTGACCGTGGCCGTATCGCTCGGGGAGGACGACGTCGCCGACGGCGTCGTGCTGCTGCTGCTGCTGCTGCTGCTGCTGCTGCTGCTGTCGCTGTTGCCGCCGCCCCTGGTGCCGGCCACCAGGTCCGCATTCACCAAGACGTAGCTGTATCTGCCTTTGCCGCCGCACGTGTCGTCGGGGTACCCCGGGCAGGGGAAGCTGCAGCCGTCCTTTTGAGAGGCCGCGTCGGGCATGTAGTTTGTGCACCAGCAGTTGCTCGACTGCATCACCACGAGGGCAAACTGGCCACCGCACGTCGACGTGCACTTTCCCACGCTCTGGTATACATCCGCTCCTGTCGCAACGCCCAGCCGGTTAGTACGGACTGCTTCATTCGGCAAAGTGACGGCGGTCTCGCCTCCTTGCCGAGCATCTAGGATGCCAACGACAAAGAGGGAGTGCAGTGTTCTGGCTGGGCAAGGAACGGGGGGCAGGGGAAGGCGGTGGTGGAATGTCCTTCTCACTTGGGCCATCAGGAGACGTGTTGATGTCGGCGCACAGGGTCTGTGCCGCGCTCGACGCCGCGTGCAGCAGCGCCAAGCTGCTCATCAGCGGCAGCCGGGGAGTCACCATGTCGGCAGGCACACGGCGTACGGCGTCGGGCGAAGCAAGGAGGTGGTGTTTTTTTTCCCTGCCTGCGATCGGTCCGGATATAAGGGGGTGGAAAAGACCAGTATTTGGAGGGCAAAAAAAGAAGGTTACCCGCTCGCCGGTGAACCCATCATGATGCGACGGGTGGGATGGGGAAGGAAGGAATTCAAGAAGCGGAGGTGGGAAGAGGTGGAGGGAAAAAAAGGATCGGGAGAGGAGCGATTTGTCTCGACGGACGAGGTTGCGTTGCATTTGGTGCGGAGCCCGCCGGGGGGCTGCTGGTCCTGCGCGGCTCCACTGTGCTGCGTCGTCGTGCCTTGGAAGTTGAACTTTGAGTTGTTGGGGGTGCGTCTTTGGTTTTGCTACGTTTTTAATGCTACTCTGTAGTGTTTCTTGGCTGTACATTTTTTTTTTTTTTGCCTTACAGGAACAGAGGAGGCAGGGGACAGGGACGGGGACGGGGACGGGCGGTCCTTGTCACGGGCGAGTTCTTTGCGTCAACAGTCGCTGGGAATGGGCCCTTTACGGCTGCGCGCAAGGCCATTGACGTCTGACGTCCTGGACTCTCTCTCCTTCTCTCTCTTCTTTTCTTTTCTTTTCTTTTTTTTTCCCTCTCAGTGGGCCAGGTGCAAGGAACCTGCATGTGAAGGAAGCAGGTACCTGGTCGCACAATGCGATGCACATGAATTGATACAGACGGATAGGCAGATGGTGGAGCCCGGCCTGGTGGCTGAGCTCGGGTCCGGTGGAGCCCGCAGCCCAATCAGGACACGTCCTTCAGCAGGACAGGGGGAAACCGTGACACCTGGTGCAACCAACGACAGGCTGTCCTTTCAGACGACGCTGCGCCGTGCGTCGTCCCGAGTCGGGTCTCACATGCACTGTACTGCCCGTCGTGTCGTGCTCGTGCTGCCGTTGTGCATCCATCCATGCGGGCAACTTTCGGTTCCTGCTTCTCGACGAGCGCTTGGCTCTCGACGAGGCAATGCCGGGTTTCCACCCTTCCAGAAGCCGTCTTGCGACCACGCATCCTCGAGCAGCATCGTCATCCATCGTGTGCACCGCACCCCATCCGTCACACATTGGGCCCGTCCGGAAAGCGAGGTCCCACGGAGCCATTGCCATTCGCGACATCGGCGTCGCAAACATCACCGTCAGCCCACGCATCCCGCTCCGGCGCGTCCTCGCCTGCGCCGCGGCGGATCCATGTGTCGGGGATGCTCATCCTCCTCGTCTCCAGTGTCCACGTGTAGACCAACCCCCCTCCGCCTCTGGGCATTCCTTCGTGGGAGCTCATCCCGGGCACCGGTCGCCGTGACCGTCGGCGACTGTTTTCTGTTGTCATGTTCCCCAAAAACGGCTCTATATAATGGCGGCACGGCGGCGGCCATCGACGCCTCGCAGTCCTCGCAGCCCGTCCAACTCGTACACACTCGCTCAAGTGAAGCCGGCCCGGCACTGCTGTGTTGTAATTTCTCTTTCCGTCCCCCCCACGGCACGACACTTGCGAATCCCTCGTCGTCTGGACTCTGTACCCGACGCCCGTCGACCATGAGGGCGGCGTCTCTGGCTTTCGCCGCCGGCGCCCTCCTCGCGCCCGGGAAGGCCTCGAACCGCACCGAGGTGGTGACCGTCACCAACACCGCCTACACCACCTACTGTCCCGTATGTTGTCCCGGCGCGAGAGAGGCGCCGTCTTGGCGCGCCGTGCCGACTCTGAGCTGACGTGGGGGTTGGTCCCGGGGCAGGGGCCGACGACGATTTCCATCGGCAACGCGACCTACACTGTCCGCGAGGCTACCACGCTCACCATCACCGGTACGTGGCTGTTTGTCCTGCTTTGTTTATTTCTTGCCCGCGTCTTTCTCGAGGCCGAGGCGCTGAATCGTGTCGCAGACTGTCCCTGCGTGCTCACCGAGTCCGGCCGGCACGAGCCCACGGCTACCGCTCGGCCGGGGTGCCCGCCCGGCGCGGAGGACTGCGCGCGCGGCGGCCACGAGTGCGACGGGGAGGACTGTAGCGGCGACGGGAGCAACGGCGCGGGCCGCGAGTGCAGCGGAGAGGACTGCGGCAGCGACGCTAGCGACGGCAGCCAGGCCCAGCCCGCCGCCGGCACTCACGTCGCCGTGGCCGGTGCCGGCGTCGGCGTCGGCCACCCGAGCGCCGTCCTTGCCGCCGCCGCCGCCGCCGCCGCCGGATTCGCCGCCCTGGTGCTCTGAGAGCCTCGCACCGCCAACGGCCACTCGTCCTCCGTATATAGCCTCGTACCTTGCAGAGTGGTGCTCCGTGTGCCTGCTGCCCGGGAGGGCGTGCATCCGTCAACATGGGATACGGGCCATGGAAACATCTAGTCACGGGTGTGCGCGGCCGCAACGCTCTCATACACACTTTATTACTAGGTACTTTATCGCCGCCGTCCATCTTTACGTGTCGTGAGTCCCGTGACGGGCAGTGAGTGTCTTGCTGGCGAAACACTAAAGCAACGACGCGTAGGCGAAAAAAAAAAAAAAAAAAAAAAAAAAAAAAAAAAAAAAAAAGCACAGCCCGTCCGCGGCACACGTTGCCCAACCAAGGTACAGGATGGTCGACGACAAAGTCTAGCTGCTGCACTCCCGTTCCTCGCCCTCACCCGGCTTCCGGATCCATCATGCCCCTTCCCTTCCCTTGTGCAGGGGGGGGGGCGCGCTCATGCGGCCGTCGTCTTGGTGATGAAAATCGGCATGGTGATGCGGTTCGCGTAGTCGACGTTTGCCGGGCGAGTCTCCATCCTGTCCTTGCAGGTGCCGAAGATGCGGTCCCACAGGAAGGTCTGCTTGCCGTAGTTGCCGCTGACCCTCCAGCCCTTGCGGTGGTGCAGGTCGTGGTCCTCGATGGTGAGCTCGGCGCCGACGAGGCGCAGGATGGAGTTGAACATGTTGGGGGTCGAGCCGCACACGCGCAGGCCGCTGTGGCCCATGAGCTCGGTGAAGACGACGTAGGCGCCGCTGATCCACAGCTCGTAGAAGCCCATGGGCATGCCGGCCAGCTTCATGGAGGAGTAGGTGAGGAGCGGCATGCCGACAATGTCGAGCACCTCCTGCACGGCGTCGGCGTACAGGGTCAGCAGCGGGTTGGGGTGCTTGGTGAGGTGGTGGGTGCGGTGGAACCGCCACAGGCCGGGCATCTCGTGCATCAGGCGGTGGTACCAGTAGAACCAGAAGTCGAGGACGATGGCGTAGAGGCCGACCTCGAACGGCAGCCACGGCCAGTTGACGTCGGCGGGCGTCTCGGCGGTGCGGTAGGCGAGCAGGACGAAGAGCAGGGTGCGGAACGAGACGGTCGACAGGAGCGAGACGATGACCTTCCACACGCCGCCGTCCGGGACGCCGTCCCGCTCGTGGGTGTCGCCGTCGAGGAAGCCGTGCCGGTGGCCCATCTCGCGCAGCACGTGTAGCTCGCGGATGCTGGTGAGCAGCATGGCCGACCCGTAGAAGAGCGCTGCCTGCGGCTTGCTCAGGTTGGTCCCCGCGTACTGGGCGTACAGCTGGTGCACGATGAGCGGGATGGCCGTGTGGAACATGGCCCAGCGGTGCAGCTGCCAGTCCGACAGGTACGGCGTCTTTTCCGACTTTTGGTGGACGGGCACATGCCGGTCGAGGCTGGTGGGAAGCACTCCGAGCACGTCGAAGAACCAGTGGGCGAGGCCCCATTGCCGGCGCTCCTGGGTCCGCCACGTAGACTTCATAGAGTGCTTGGGTATGATTTTCGTCTCGGACATGGTGGTTTGCGACGACGGCTGGCAGACTTGTGACGACGTTCCCTGTGGACGAGGGGGAGACGAGGAGAAAAACCAGGATTCAGATAGAGGGTGTGCCAGAGTTGTAGTCGGGGCGGGCCAAGGAATTGTATGTATATATAATTTTTTTATTTTTTTTTTCACTCTTTCCCCTCTCTTCGGTCCAGGCTGGCAAGACGGCTCCCGGGAACACCGTTTTATCTTATACCGTCCATGACTTCTGTTGACTGATCCAGCTCGACTTCGGGGCGCACGTGGGGCCAGGGCCGGACGGACGGACGGACCAATTTTGCCATGCGAACAGCATGTGATTTACAGTGCAAGTTTAAAGTTTTTTTAATGCGACGAGGGGCAAAAACTTTACATCAAGTGGCTTTGGGCCAATGACGTTGATTCGTCCCCAGCCCCTGGACTCCCCTGGACCGGGCGCCCCGCATCGGTCATGCCTTCCCCGCGCGCTCTCCGTCGGAGGCGTTGGGTCGGGGCTCCCACGCTCCCAACGAGCCAACCGCCACGTAGTTACCATTTCCACCGTCTGGGCCAGGTCACGTGCGTCGAGTCGTGTCGTCCAACCACGACCTGAGGCCCTGGGGGAGCCAACTCACGACTCCCGACTCACCACTCACTGCCAGTCAGCGGTCACCACCTGGCACCAAGAGCCAGCTCTCAACATCAAGAGGGATCAAGAGGGGGGCGCACGGATTCCCCGTAGCATCTACCCTTCATCTTGGCGCCTGCCGTGTCGAGACTTGGTCGTTTCGTCGACTTGTCACGCCAAAGGGGATGGCCGGCTCTCCTCCCGCCCGCACGTGTTTCGGTCTGCCCATCGCTCTGGTGTCCCCCAGAGCAAAGGGCCTGAATGGGTGTGTTTTCGACGTTTGCTCCGTGCCAGTCTTTCGACACCACCGACGTTGACCGCCACGCCGGCTCCCCGAGCAGCGTCTTGGTCATGTGCTTTTGTTTTTTGTTCTCGTCTGGCGTCTTCGCTTGCTGACATGTGTAGGTAGACTTCCAAAACCTGTCAACTGCCCAACCCCTGACGATGAGGTTGGGGCATCGTCTCACTGTAAATACACTTTCAGCCCCTGCGTTTTGCTCTCCACAATCACCACCCATCCACCCGCGACTGCTCGCTCATTCCAACATGCGTCACCACCTCTGTTACGTTCAGCTTGCGGCCAGCGCCTCGCGGTGCCCTCGTGGCCACAGAGGGGCCTGAGCAACAGACCCTTGATGCCCCGGTCATCCAGGCCAAGGCCACACACGGCCATCTATCATGTGAATCGAACCTTTTGCTCCAGGCCCTCGTCATCGGTGCGCAGACAGTCCCCCCTTTCCCGGTGTGCTAGGTTACGTAGTTGGGAGGGGAGGGGTGGGGTGTGCAAGAGCCGCGACACACACTGCTCACTGCTGTGCTTCCAAATTCGCGGCCCGGAAAGAAACAATTCCAGTGCTCAAATCTGTCCGTGGCTCACGACCGTCTTGAGCGTCGCAAGACGTAAAGGGGTACCAAACATCATGTCGATGACGGCGGCACTCGGAAAAACGAGAGGCAGCTCGCTGGGAAAGCAACGACGGAACAGAGCATGCTGTTTACACGGCGCTGACCGTTCACCTCGCCAATCACCTCGACGGGCTTCACATGCTGAGAGAACACACTTGAGTATTCGAGGCTGTTTTTCTGCAATGCTCGTGCCCACAGACTTGCATCCTTCGGCCCAGGTCTCGCGATGCAGACCCTTGTGTAGCGCAACCAATCGTGTGACGGGGGGGCATCTGCAACGAGCCCGCACTCGTGTGAGAGACAGCTACAGGGAGATGCTGCACTTCTGCTTCTCGGAGGCGGATGCCGCTTCCGGAGGACAATTTGCGAGGCCCGGGGCTGACCTCGGACGGCCCCACCACCCGGTCGGGGCCCCACCGGGACCGTTCAACGTTGGGCGGTCCATGACCAGAAAGGCTGCTCCTTCACCCGCTGTTGACATGAGTCGTCGGGCATCCCGTTTACAACTTTCATCAGCCGCCGCAATGTGAGTCCTTGCGTGCCCAACGTTCCCCGTAATACTCGGTACCGTCGAAGCGACTCGCCCACCGTGGCGCCGTTTGAGAGCGCCACGCTGATGCACCTACATGCGATATGCTTGGTGACGCGTTGAAGAGACAAGGCGAGTAGCACTTTGACGTTCGCTACTAATTGAACTTTGGTGATATTCCAGCTTAGGAACGAAGCTCGTCGCGAGTCTGGGAGCACGAGCGAAGCGGAAACACAGCATCAAGCTAGTTCACCTGTATCGTTCGTTCCGTGGAAAACAAGGTGCCATCGACGAGGGCACATACATGTCCGGCAGTTGTGCCAAGACAACAAGACAGCGAGTATTTTTGCAACACTGCAAGTGAAATTTCGCAGCTGATGGACGAGGCTACTTTATTCCCTTACCACGGCCCCGACGGGTGGAATCCCAGCGTTTGTGCAACCCAAGAACATCGCCTTTGGAATCGCGGCTTTCCCTAATATGCTGTCGGGACTTTTTACTCCATCCACAGTCTTCATCTACCGGATGACTGCGGCGAGAACCTGCAAGGCAGAGTCTGCACGCAACATGGCGGCTGTCTCTGCGGCAAGAAAGAAAATAAACCCCTCCTCGACGGGAAGCTCCGTGTCGCCCCCTAGAATGGCGCCCCGGCCAAGTATCGCAATGGCGACTGTTGGACCTTTGCGTTTCCCGAGCGGTTCCTCTTGCCCGGCAGGCAGGTCAATTCGAATCACGTCGAATTCACCAATCGGTGGCTGGTACACCATAGTGTGGCGGCCAAGTGCATCTCTGAGCCGTCTCGCCGGCAACTTGAGGTTTTCTGCACGGGTGCTGCTATCAATGACCAGAGTCTCGGAGAAGAGATCGATGCTGTCGCGGTCGGCGGCGGGACAGAAGCCGCCACTGAGCATGTTGTTCGAACGCGCCATGCACTCGACCACGTCCCCGGACAAATAGCAGTGAAGACCGTCTGCTGGGATGAATACTGCCTCGCCAGGGTCCAGTGCGAGATAGTTCATGCACAGAACGGCGACCAATATGGCCGGGTCTGTCGGGGAGGAGTGAGACCGCAGACGCTGGATCAAGTCGAGCATGGAGGGGCCGGGATGGCCGGGCATGTGAACGCCCTGCTCGACGTGCCGCTTCAGATCTTGCTCAATATTGTCGACGGTCGTCGCGTCCGCCTTCAGTATCCCGCGGACGACATCTCTCAGGGTCTCGTCCGTCCAGGACGCCGTGGACTCCGGGACGAAGCGCCGCAGGCTGGGCACGTCGAACAAGGGCGAGATTTGATCGAGCCCCCTCCATCCGGCGAATAGTTCGAAGCGCGAAAGAGCGACGGCGATTTCCGGCTTATGATTGCTGTCGGGGAACTTTTCTGGAAACCTCTGATGGAGCCTGGCCGCAAGCGATTTATTCGGGTGAATTTGCAACGGGAGAGGCTTGCTTATTGAGAGAATCTGGGGCATCTCGGTCAGAGCCGCACATCTTGGACCAAATCGGAGCGGCCAACTCGCCTTGGGAAGAAACGGTAGGTGATTACCGAAACGCTCCACCACTTGGGACCCCAGCAGTGCTCTTTTGTGCTCATTCAGCAGCTCGGCAAGCGGCTGGCCCGTCTCCAAGACTTTTGCAGGAAAATCCGGGTAGTCGCCAAACCACAACTCCGAGTAGCGCTGGTCTTCGTCGATGACGAAGCCTGTGTTTGGTGTCTTTTCGCACAGCCTAGCCGCAAGAGAGTCGTGGCCTTTCTTTCCCCACGTGTAGTTATTGCACGTTCCGTGTATTTGGAACAGTCGAGGTACGGTTGCCATGGTGGTCATGATCCTGATGGAGCGTGCAAATCGCTGTAAATTTGCCGGCGGAATACAAAAGACGCGCGGTTGTCAAAGGTTCAAACGCTGGAGCAGATGGCGGCTGCGAAATTGCAAACTGCCAGTGAGAGCATAGGGCCATGTCATTTGTCGGGCATACATGCCACTTTGCACGAGTCTGCGCAGCCCGTCGTACATCATCATGATCTCACTATTTTTGGCCCCATTGCGTGGGCCACCAGGATGAACGAAACCAACAGGGTGCTAGCGGGCCGAGAGCAGCACGGTTTGGAATCACCGGTGCGGAGAACCCATCGTCAGTCATCGATCGCCACAGAGTCGCCTCCAGGCTCGTGGGCTTTTGAACGCTCGACTCCAGGAGCCGGTGGCTGTTGAGCGACCACTAGAACTGCACGAGTCTTGACCCTTGCCCCGCCCGGACCACAGCTCGACGACTTCTTCCGTGGGACTCAAAATAAACCACGGACACGATGCGGCTTTGCATTACTTCGTCGTCGATCAATACCACGGTGCGGATGACGACTTGGGTGATGCAAAGTGGTGTCATGATCCATTTCCCGGTGTGCGGCGATTTGATTCGGTGTGATTCCTTACTGCCAAACGAACCTTTTTGTCTCTCCACGCAAGCCCACGGGTCCATGACGGTTTCAACTCGTCAGCGGTGGAAGCAAGGCTCCGGAAGCGTTTGGCTTTGCCTTGAACCACCCTCATCCACCGACGCAAGCCTTCGAAAACTACGTCACTACATACCAAGGATTTGCAAGTCCGGCAAAGGACCGACCGAGCTTGGTCCCCAGTCGCTCGGAGACCTTGTTCCGCCTCGTTATTGTGACGAGGCAAGACAAACCTTGAATCTGCGCGTGTCCCCAATGAGACATTGAGCCCGCCTGGGTCCGACTGTCCAAGATGGCTGATGTCATGGATGGAAGATGGATGGCGTGTATAACTGACAGCCGTGGACGCAACCCGCTCAAGAGGTGCGTGCCGCTCCAAAAGTTGCCGCAAATTCTCGTCAAGACACAAGCCCCAAGTTTGCACCACAACCGCAGCAATGTGTCCCGAGACAGCCAAGGTGCATCAGCTCAGTGCCTCTGCGGTGCAGCCCACGCAAAATGACAGGATAACGGCAGACTTTGGAACCAAGCAGTCCAACACGGACGACTGGCTGCGCGTTTGCAGCGACAAGACGACGGGCCCTATGCTTCTCGAGGACGCCTTTGCCCGGGAAAAGGTGAGACCATCGGGGTCCAACCTGGAATTCTCATGTGGCACAGTCGACTGACAATCCACAATCCTCAAGATACACCGCTTCGATCACGAGAGAATCCCCGAACGCGTCGTCCACGCCCGCGGCGCCGGCGCCTTTGGAACATTCCGCCTACACGAGTCCGCCGCCGACGTGACTCACGCCGGCGTCTTGACGGACACGTCGAGGGAAACGCCCGTGTTTCTTCGCTTTTCCACGGTGCTCGGCAGCCGAGGCTCCGCAGACACGGTTCGCGACGTGCGCGGGTTCGCCCTCAAGCTGTACACGGAGGAGGGCAACTGGGACATTGTGGGAAACAACATTCCCGTCTTCTTCATCCAAGACGCCATCAAGTTCCCTGACCTCATCCACGCCGCCAAGCCCGAGCCGGATGGGGAGATCCCCCAGGCGCAGTCGGCACACAACAACTTCTGGGACTTCATGTACATGCACTCCGAGGCGACGCACATGTACATGTGGACAATGTCCGACAGGGCAATTCCTCGCTCGTACCGCATGATGCAGGGCTTCGGAGTCAACACGTTTACGCTCCAAAACGCCAGCGGCGAGCGGCACTTTGTCAAGTTCCACTTCACGCCCGAGCTGGGCGTGCACTCGCTTGTGTGGGACGAGGCCCTCAAGATCGCCGGGCAGGACCCCGACTTTCACAGGAAGGACCTGATGGAGGCCATCGAGAGCGGCGTCTACCCCCGGTGGCGGTTCGGCATCCAAGTCATCCCCGAGGGCGAGCAAGACAGCTTCGAGTTCGACATCCTCGACGCCACCAAGGTTTGGCCCCAAGACGCCGTGCCCATCCGGTACATCGGCGAGCTGGAGCTGAACCGCAACGTCGACGAGTTCTTCACCGAGACGGAGCAGGTAGCCTTCTGCACGAGCCATGTCGTGCCCGGCATCGGCTTCTCCGACGACCCCCTGCTCCAAGGTCGAAACTTCTCCTACTTCGACACCCAGATCAGCCGGCTGGGCATCAACTGGGAGGAGCTGCCCATCAACAAGCCCGTCTGCCCTGTCATGAACTTCAACCGCGACGGCGCCATGCGGCATACCATTGCCCGCGGAAAGGTCAACTACTGGCCCAACAGATTCGAGGTGCAGCCGCCGGCAAGCCAGCAGGAGGGCGGCTACGTCGACTACCGGCAACAGGTCGAGGGCGTCAAGGCACGGGGCAAGAGTGAAAAGTTCAAAGAGCACATCTCCCAGGCCCAGCTCTTCTACAACTCCATGTCCGACGTCGAGAAGAGCCACATCAAGGCCGCCCTCTCCTTCGAGCTCGACCACTGCGATGACCCAACCGTCTACGAGCGCCTGACGAGGCGTCTCGCAGACATCGACCTCGATCTTGCACGGTCAGTCGCCGCCATGGTCGGCGGCCCCAGCCCCGTCCCGTCCGGACGACGGAATCACGGCAAGAGAGCCCCGGGGCTGAGCCAGCTCGAGTACGTCCCCGAAACCGCCACCGTTGCCTCGCGGAAAGTCGCCATCCTCATCGCCGACGGATACGACGGCCTCTCCTACACCGCCGTCGTGGCAGCCCTCAAGGCCGCCAGCGCGATCCCCGTCGTGCTGGGCCCGCGACGCTCGCCCATCTTCGCCGCGGGCCAAGAAGGCGCCACTGCCGAGGGCCTCGTCCCAGACCACCACTTCGAAGGGCTGCGGAGTACGCTTTTCGACGCCATCTACATCCCCGGCGGCAAGCACTCGGCTGACACGCTCGCCAAAACGGGCAGAGTCGTGCATTATATACGCGAGGCGTTTGGCCACCTCAAGACCATCGCCGCCACCGGCGAGGCTGTGGACCTGGTCAGGCACGCCATACCGCTGGAGAGCGTCCTGCTCTCTGCAGGCCCTGACGCCCAGTCAAGCTATGGCGTTGTGACGTTGAGGGACCCCAAGCCCGAGGCGCTGAAGGAGGTCATCCGGGCGGCAAGAGACGCCAAGCACTTCCTGGACCAGCTCTTCTGGTCCATTAGCCGACACCGATGCTGGGACCGGGAATTGGACGGCTTGGCCGCTCAGGTTGCATATTAGAGGCTTCTCGTCTCGTACTGCCATTTGCTCAAGCTTATGCGGATACTACACCTCATCGTCTTCAAAGTCAGCAAGACGACCATTCGTAAAGGAATAGATATACCCGGGCGTTATGCCTCAGGCAAAGCTTCATGCCGGATCGGCCTTGGTAAGCGAGTGGACGGCCTTCAAAGCACCATGTATCGTCGTGGACCCAACAGATTGCTGTGGCCTTGATGGAGCGTGGGATGGACACGCATATGTACCCATCTAGTTGATTGTATGTTTCTGCGTTATAGACATAGTTCGGATTCTATTCGAGCAGAGTCTTTAAAGCTTCCATCAGCAACCTAGTCGAATGTATGTTTCTGTACCGCGGAGACATGATTTGGATTCTGCTTGAGTGGCGCCCTTGAAGCGTCAATCTGTAATGTAGGGGATTGCACGCCCTGTATTGCGGAGACATGGTTCGAATTCTGTTCGACGAGAGTCCCTTAAGCTTCTATCTGTCACGTGGGTGAACGTATGCTTATGCATTGCAGAGACATGATTTAGATTCCGCCCAGATGGCGTCCTTGAAGCTTTTGTCTGCAATTGAGTTGATTCCATGTTTCTGCATTACGGAGACATGATTTGGACTCTGTACGGTCCTCGATATGGCTATCATTGAGACGGATTGTAAGAATACGGCAACCCCTCACGGCAGATTTTGACCAGCACAACAAGATTCGGGTGTCTTTCATAAGGAGAGCACATCGACTACATCCACCATCTTGGGCATCTCAGCCAGTGCCCGTGGACGTGTAGGATCCGGGCCAAGCAACGACAGATCATTGCAGATTGAAATGGGCGAAGAAGATTGTAGACAAAAATGAAAGCTAGATGCAGGCAAAGACAGACGGCGCAGCAACGGCAGCGACAACTGCGTCAGTCCGGAGACGAAGTGTTACTAGAGCGAGAAGTTAGACAAGGGTTCAGCGAGGACTAGGAATGGGGATATTCACATTGAATCTAATCATAGCTATAGGGACTCGGCGGTTCTTCGTTCCTTCTTCATTCTGAAGAATCTGGGCCCCAAGGCCTCTTTATATGAGCGGTGCACCCTTATTTGCTTAGGTATCCGCGAGGCCTCTGTCGCGGCCTCGTGACCATGCTGCGTGAGCGTTGTTGGCTGAGTTCAGGCTTGGAGGCCCAACTGTGTGACGTGGCCTTCTTTTTTCCCCCATTTCCTGGGGTTTCCGTACTCAGCCTATAAGTAATCAGTGACATGAAAATAACAAGATATAAATTGGCCATTTAAACCCCTTTCCCAGTACGTGTTTTGTTGAACTAAACGCAATGTGCTCAGCTTACAGGCTTTGCTGCATGTTACAGGTCCTTCCGTTTCACCAACGTAAACGCCAAGTAGTCTAACTTTCAGAACCGTAGTCATGAGATCGACTTGGTCAATCAATAGGGATTCCCTGATATTCGTCGTATCCAAGCGCGAGGTTCATGTTCTCTGATTATAGTTGTCAGCCAGAGCAGAAATGCCACTGTTGGTTGAATAGACTTACGCAAGCATTGTGTGGCAGCGCCCTTGTTGAGATTGTCAATGGTGGCACAGCTATTCAGAATTAGCCCAAGCATCTTCAAGAAGCAAATGCAAAGATGAGGCGCCTACACGACAACACGCTTGCCCGTGTCGTCAACGGCGAACGCTCCAATCTCAACTCCGTGCCTGTTCTGGATAGATTTCACGAGTGGCGCTTCACCGACGACCTTGACAAGCTTTTCTCCAGCGTATCGGTCTTGGTAGATCTGACGAACATCTCGAGAAGTCATTGTCTTGTTCAGGGGGATATTGATGGTCAAGTGAATGCCGCGAAACCAGGAGGCGCTACGTCGTCGTCAGTGTCCAGTCACGAGAGGGATAAAGAAACAGGACAGACCAATGCGGAATGAATGCTGTCGGCACATCAAGGTGGTGACTGATTTCTTGCTCATGTATATGCCCAGTCAGGCTGTCTGTTGAAACTTTAGCTTCCCATTTGCTTGCGCCCGAGTTCTCAACTCTTACACGGCATTAGGTTGTCACGGAGAAGGTGGACGTCGTTTTTTGGAGAAGGCTTCGTGCCAGCTCCGCTATAGCCCGAAACTCCAAAGACTGTGGGCATGCCTCCCAAATGTTCCAAAACGGGCGCCAAGGCCAATTGCGACCCCGTCGAGTAGCACCCGGGGCAGCTGATGCGGGTGGATTGGGCAATCTTGCTTCGCTGAACTAATTCTGGGAGCCCGTACGAGCCCCAAGTGCCGTCGAATCGATGGTCGGCTGAAAGATCAATGATCAGACTCGAGCTCTGACCGAGAGCTCGCACGAAAGGCTGGCAGACACCATTCGGGAGAGCCATCACCCAACAGTCGACCTGGCCTTCCTTGTCTAGCTGAGCTACTTCCTCGGGAGACAGGTTCTTGTAGATGATTTTGCGCTTGGTGTAGTCTTTGAGCTCCTGGCCGTCAAGTTCCCGGGAAGACACATGACACAGATCCATATTGGGGTGCTTGTCGAGCAGCTCAACCAGGGCTTGACCTGTGTAGCCGCGGGCTCCAATGAGGCCGATCCGGGACGGCATCTCGTTGGAGGCATTCTTCTTGCCCAAGGGCGGGTTCGGGTTTGTGTTGATGGCATACGACACGCGTCCCGTGGAAGAGAGGGAACGGGCTCGGGCGGCGATCTGGGTGCTTCGACTAGGGGAGGCCTCGGGCATCGGCGAGACGGCGGTCGAGGCCGCTGGTGGGGGGACGCGGCATGCGGCAATGCGCAGCGCTCTAGAAGTAGCAGAGAGCATAGTTTCTACAAAGACGAGCCCAATTGACCAGTATGTCGGCAGAGAAGGATGGATGGACGTGGTGTCGGAGCGCTGAGTACTGAGCACCGCGCGAGTGGCATGATTATGGTGTCTGGCAATGTACAACGTTATCGACAAGATGATCCTTGTGGATCCCTTTTTGGGTGGGGTGCCGGCGCAGCGTTTTGTCAGTACCCGAAATCGGTGATGGCGGGCGGTGAGTGACGCGCCGTTGGCCGTTTCAGCAGCCAGCAAGCGTTGACTCTTGTTGCCGCCATCGACTGACTACCTCTTTTTGGTGTGTTGCTCCCTGGCTGTTGTCGTCGAGCCGGGCTGTGGTGGCCAACTGCTTGCTACCCTTCCCTTCCAGCCGTCTGGTCGCTTCTCGATTTTTTCGCAGCCTCGTGGCACTGGCGGCATATTCCGGTTGGATCTGCGGGAGATGGCCGTGGTACTCCGTACTCCGTAGTCAATCTATGCAAACCGATCAGGGGTCTGGCATTTTAGCTGACAAGCGGCGGAGGCACCTTCCGTCTTGTTGCATACCTCCCTCCTTGTTGCATACCTCCCTCATTGGCTGTTAGCTCCCTCCTGAATACGGTCCGTCCCGAGACCCACTGCTTCTAGTCTCCAAGCCGATTAGCTCCTCGTCATGAGAAATATTGAATATCGTACATACTATCTTTGCCCGAGCCAATATCTTGCTCTTGATTACCTCGACTGACTACAATTCATTGCCCAGGCAGGTGGGGGATGGGCTGTTCTGAAGGGCGCCCAGAAGTGCTCAGAATGCATCTACAATTGACCTCAGGTTCAACCGGGTAAAAAAAAAACCTGTCATATGAGACATGCAGTAATCCAGGATAGGTGAGTCTTGTATAAATTTACTTGTATTCACAGCGTGTTTTACAACGCTTTCACCATATCTCACCCTAGTTGTCCCCGTCAAGAATGTCCTCAAACCAATCGTAAATAACCTGGTTATGCTGCTTCAACGCCCCAATGCCTGAGTGCGTTCCGATAATGTCCTTGGTTTTAAACTGATACAAAGTAGCCCACTTTCCAATCGCCTGGGCCAACTGCCGCGGCTGCCCCTTGAAGAAGATGTCATCTTCGGCATCGCCAACAAACACAGGGGTTCGAATCAGGTGGGCAACTTTTGCGAGCGTAAATTTCTGCGCTTCGGTAACAAAATCGAATGGGGAAGTTGTATTGAATGCCCACAGGCCTTGCTCGAGACCCCAGCGGCGACCAGTGGGCACGCCTGGTCTCAGATATTGCCGAGCGAGCTGGTCGAATTTCGCCTTATCACCCGAGGCGTGGATCTTCATAGCATCGGGGCCAAAGTCATGGCGGACAACAGCGCCAAAGTCCCATACACCGTCCATGGCCATGATTGCGGCGAAGCGGTGGTCGAACGCGGCTACACGCGGGGCCATATAGCCTCCTAGAGAGAGGCCATAGAGCGCGACGGCGTTCGGATCGACCCACTCCGTCATGTTGAGGACGTGGTCCATGATGGGCGTGACAACCTTTTCCCATTCCGCAATGAAACCCTTGTTTTGGTACCGACGTGGTGATGGCTGCCCGGGTCCTTCATAGGTGAGGACATTGTAGCCTCGCTCCAGCGCAGCCAGACCCGCGACGTGATACATTTCTTCCTGAGATCCGTCGTAGCCGTTGCCCATGATGATGGTCGGCCGTTGCTTCACCTCATGATCTGGCGTCATCCAGATGCAGGGGACATCAAATTCAGGAGTTTTGATGTTGAACCTTGTGCCCGGAGGCGAGAGAAGAGCGAGACCCTGATCAAACGCATCCGTCTGCTTAGCCCAATAGTCCATAATTCGAGGGTCCTCCTGATTGCCGTGTAGGTAAAAGTCGGCACTCCGGAAGTACGTGGCAGCGCTGAAAAATGCGGTTCGCGCAGATATGGGAAACCTGGTTTTGACAACCCGCAAGGCTCGCTCGTAGACTGTGTTTGCAATGCCCACAAATGCCGCCGCGAAGCTCTCAAAGTCGCCAGGCACGATGGAATTGGCAGCCACGAGACACTCGTCGATGTCCGCGCCATCGTAGGGCGCCATGGCTAGAGCGCGGAGGATCTCAAAATGGAACTTGGGGTCCTTGCTAAATTGATGCATGGTTGGATTGAGGCACGTCATTGCGGATGATTTGATTTGGATGCAACGGACTGGACGTTGGGAAAAGTGTCGAAGGCAATGTAACCGAGTATCTCAACACCCGTACACTGTAAACTGACAATGCCATGTTTAGATCGAAGCAAGTCTGTATGGCCTTCTTATACTTCAAACTGCCCATAGCCTGCCGACTCCCGAGTAGCCAACATGACTGTGTTGTGTTATATGCACCAGACGTCTCGCGGACAAAATGTCAAGAGGTGGGGAGGAAGGTCGGTGTTGCGTCGCGCAGCGGGATTGAATTGTGTTGGAGCCGAAGAGGCGAACATGACTAGGAAGGAGCGCAAGACGCCTCGTCCTCGAGGAGGAATGGCAAGGAACAGGCATCCCGGGACCAACAACAGAGTTGACACAATTACTAGCTCGAATCGGCGCCGATGCTAAACGAAAAACCGTGCATACGCTTGCAGTGGCGTCTGTCAATGCGGGGATGCAAAAGAGCCCAGGGTCGATGCTAGTATCATGCTACCTTGTTCCTCGCACTTAGATGCCGTCCAGTCGCCCGTGGGGTCCTTCCTCGTCGAGATTCGAGACGATGGATCTCTCGATTTGCATTACCAACCAAGTACTTAGTGACGGGCCGCTGGAATTGGCACGGGCGAGCAGGCTGTTGTGGACGTGGCGTTGTGTTTGCAAGCCAGGCCTCGACTCCGTCCCCAAGAATTTCGTTTATGCAAGCCAGGAACGCGAGACGTATTGTCTGCAACACTTCCGACGCTGCTATCTTGTTCCAACAGTGGCTCTGATAAAGCTGGGCTGAGCCGCCGTCGTCGACATTGGAGCCCCGATTCACTCTTCCATACGGCGCTCCCACCAACAAAGGAATCGGAGAGACTGTTTGGTTGCATGAGGCGCATCCTCGACCACGTTGCGCGCGCACCAACCGTATTCGAGAGGAAGGGCAGGGATGATCTATTGGAAGAGGCGGTAGCAGATTGATCGGATCATGGCAAGTTGTCGAGACTTTTTTGTTGGACCAGAGTATGAATGACGGGGGCCATTGTCCAAGGTTCAAGGTTCAAATGTTGAGTGGAAGACTTGCCCTAGGAGGTACCTAACTACCTAACTACTTAAGTAAGTAGGTACTTGAGGTACCAGGTAGGCCCACCGCCCGATGCAGAGTCAACATTTGAACCGCGTCAACGGCCAGGGGTCAACTGCTATCACCCGTCATCTCCTGTTGTGTCGGTTGTTGGCAAACCTTTAACCCTTCTGTGACGCCTTCGCGTTTTGTCGCTTTGCCTTGGCGGCATTCGTCGACGATGTTAACTGCTTTTCGGTCTCAGGCGACGACATTCGGTCTTTGATGCTTTGCATTTTATCCATCACTGATTGAATTTTGGCCTTTAAATCATCTCTTTGCTGTTTTCTATCATTCAACTCCTCGATTCGCCCATGGCTAATTTTGTTCGACATGGTGATTTGTTCTGTGACAAGCCCAGTCAGTTCTACATCTACCTCACGATATACCAGCTAAATTAGCCAGACTGACCATAGATATCCAGTGCTCAATTCACACGTTGGTCATGGCCAGTCTGAAGAAATCCTGCGAAGATAATAAGCCAAAGGGGTGGCGTATTATTGCAGCAAAGACATTTGAACTGTTGGACGCATGAAAGTGAAACCCCGCCCCGACAACCAACCACAACAGACGCCGCCCATTTTCACTTGTATTCTCGTATGCAGACGGCCTGCAATGGTCGGTGATGTGGTACTAGCCTGAAAAGCTCTCTATTCCTGACCTGATCTGTTTACTTGCATCTAGCATGCAGCGTCGAAGTGGAGCGTCTTGTTCTTGGTGGCAGGTCTCAAGCCATAGAGACAGAGTCCTACCCCTGAGTCCCTCTTCCTTTGCAACCAACTTTCATATTTGGGACTCGATTCTTGTCACAAGACCGTCGGTCGCATCGTCTTTCTACCATGACGGAGCATCTGCACAGGGCCTTGACTTCAAAGTCGCGGGTGTACGATGTGGCAGACCAGCACGTTTTATGTGCTGCTGCAGTACTCAGTCCCAGATTAGATGCAGGCAACAACCTTGGGATGTTTTCTTATAGCCGCCACAGTTGACTACCATGTAAGAATCCCTCTTCCTGTCACGTGCTCTAGTTCAGCAAGTAAGCGTCGGGATAAAACGCCCAGCGGATCAAATGACCACGAAAATTGAGAGCCGTGAACAAGATGTGAGTTTGCTGACAGCTGCTGAGATACAGGATGATTCAAATGAGACAACCCTATTTGCCACGTCAAAAATATCGAAGAGGGATCACGTCTATAGTTTTTGTTTCTCCAAGCGCAACCGATGGCATGTGTTGGTACTGAAAGCTTGGCAGAGTCATGTATTGAAGCTCTTTCAGGTTGGCCAGCTTGTCAAGGTTGTTTCTGCTCCCCTCTCAGATCAGGGTGACCTCAGGCTTTACACAATGCCTCAGTCAGCCTGGGACCCGGCAGTCGGTGGACACACCTTGATGACTTCTGTAAGTTGAAATGCACTGTACAGGTTAGACATGGAGCAACTTTCCATAAAATCTTACTGAGCACTTCAGTGTTAGGTTACTTTGTTTCGTTCATTCAATCCGGCTCGCCTGGATCAAATCTTGCTGTCAGCCTCGTCGAATGATCGGTTTTCTCTCTTGATAGTTGGGCTTTCTTAGGCAGGCCCAAGGTGAAGTCGCCTTCGATGATATAGTGCTTAGGATAAATGGCCACAGTCTTGTGCTTCCAGCCTCAGGGAATACGTGATGGCCTTGAGCAATATCAAACGAAAGGTAATCGTCTCCACCTCCCCTGCTTCCGACTCTGAGATTACTGACAGGCTTTCACAGCTTTTGATCCCTTTGCGTACGAAAATAGCTCTATATCATCAATTTACAAATCCATCGATCATGTATGCCATCAAGCGCACAACTGCCCACAACACTCATGTTAATGTCCCCAAGCTATCGCCTCCGAAAAGTCGCTCCACTCCCCATCCATACCATTGGGCCGAAATCGAAAGACAACCTTGACAGATTTTCCATCTTTTAGGGGATAGACCTCTGTCGAATGAATACGACACCATTCCGGTACGGTCGCCGGATCAGTTGGCCGCGGTTCCTCCAAACAAGCCTCCTCCAGCTGCATGAGGCGCTCTGCAATTCTGGCATAGGACATTGCGTCCCACGCTTTCTCGAGACTGGGGGCCATCTGTAACAGTTCAATCGCCCCGTCGACGAGTTAGCGAGCTTCTACATTTCGAGGCAGTGATGTATAACGGGTGTATGACGGCCATGGTGAGAGTCAGTTCTGCTTGATGGCGCGGACTGGTTCCGTCTGAAATGGAACCTGTTGGTAGCTGGACGAGCATTTCAGCTGCGCTCTCTACTATGGCGAGAAACTTGCAGGTGGACCGGTCATATATTGCTTCCTCAGTGTACAACGAAGTGGCTGTGAGAATAATTCCGGTGAGGCATTTCATTCGTAGGTGCGCCTTTTTGGTGGGCGTCATCAAGGCTCTCTTCGAGTTACTCCCAGGTCTGAGGCGCTGTTTTCGGAATTGATGCAGCTTGTCTTCTTCTAACATCTTGGCTTCCAGTAGAAGATCCAGCGGGATGGAAAGCATATGCACACAATAGTACACAACAAGACGATCAAGGCTTCAGTGGGCCGCTTTTAAGACCCATTATCATGTGCGTTCTTTTCCCGGTCGCATCAGAGTCCTGGCTTTCGTCCACAAATCGCCACTTATATACTCGAGGCGTCTCCCGTCCTCGGTTCCTCCGTCACATTCGGGAATGTCGCCCACTCCCACGTTTTACGAGTTCACTGTAAGCGAAGCGGCTGAGATGCAGCCCAGCAGGACGCATAAAGTCCATGCCGTTACAACACGTGGCGCGCATGGGCGCTTGCAGCCATGGTTGGTTGGATCCTTGACCTGGGTGCGTCTGTCGTGGCACACGGAGGAGGTTATCCTTCGAGTCGGCGAACATGAGGAAAGAAGACGGCCCGTTCAACATTTCTAGGTTGCCACCCAAGCGGGAATAGCTTCATGTCAATATTGAGCCTTCTGTTGGCACATGGTTGCATCACTGCTGCAGCATGTCGAGCTCATGATGTCCCCTTGTTGTTCCCTGTCTGTGGCCAGTATCCAATATCATCTCTGACTCATGGTCGAATAACAAGCCGCACTTGCTTCCCCAGCACTGCGTCTTTCCCCCTACTTCAATACGGCACCAGAAAGACGAACCTCAGCGCAGATGTGAACGACAACCTCCCCAGACTGGCCTGAGCCGGCGACGACGCTTCTGCAGCCGCATGGCGATGCTGCCCTTGGGGGCTGCCCAACACGCTCACAGCACCCGACGAGCTGCGTCTCGACTCGTCTCATCTGCCTCCCTTGCCTCGTGGCCGCCGGGGATGACCCCGCTGCTTTGAGAACCGCAAAGGAGGCCTTTTGTGCGTGGCCATTAAACGTGGACATGATTGTCGCACAGCAGCACCAAAACCCATCCACATGATTGCAGTCGCGGACCCTACGGATCCGGAGGCCGCTCTCCGGCGTGACCGGTCGTCTTTGCCGACGGCGGAGATGCAAGATGGCCGACGAGCAGCTAGATAGAACCAACGAGCTGTGCACCTCTTGCGCACTTTGGCGTCAAAGGATGACCGGTCTACGGAGTACTTTGCACAGATCCTGCGTTTTGCCTGCACGTCTGGTCCGCGGTCAAACGAACCTCGCCGCTGACTTTGTGCACAGATGGCCTTTGACAACCAGCCCTCGTTTGGTTCAAGTTCCCTGTTCCCTCATGGCCACCGTCAGTCAACGCTATGCGCTACGGACCAAGTTACATGATTATAGTCATGTTAATTCACCGAGTATGGAGCGCCCCGATGGACACCGCACCACGGCAGCCCGGGTTTGACCCTTGACCTCGTCACCACCCTCTCACGTGTGTCGAGGTCGACGATGCGCAGACTGCAATTTTGTCTGGCACGTCGAACCTGCCAGATGCCCGTCAGTCTCGCCCGTCAGCATCAGTGAAACCGCCTGTCTTTATCATTCCCACCGCATCGAGGGGGGTTCGCCTTGTAGAGATCCATGAATCTGCTGCTTGACGATCAATGCCTTCCGAGTCACAGCCATGCCGTGTGTCCTTTCTTGATGTAAAAGAAACGCAGGCTCTTTCTCTCACGAAGCACAACAGAAAGTCATGGAGCGTCCACCAAGACAACACAAAGAAAGATCGGTAATAAAGATGCGTCAATTCAGTCTAGCTGCGTGGATGGGCTGTGACCACCAAACCGCTTCACCTCCGTTTGCACTGCCCGGAAGCAAGTCACGGACAGCTTGAACCAATTCGCACGGCTGTTTGCACCAAAAACCCGGACTTTGTTCTCTTACTTATACAGCTCGCCCGTTCGCTCGCTCTCGGAGACTGCTAAACGCAGCTCTCCAGCAAAGTACCCCGGCCAGCTCGACGTACACGCGCCGTGGCAAATTTTCGGATTCACTCACCCCGTCAACCAAACGGCTCCCGGCTAGAGAGAGCCATGACTCCATTGCCCTTGGAAACCTGCAGAGGAAAATGGCCTGGTTCACTGATGACCTTGATTCACTTTCGCTTCTGCTCCCGCTTCGGCCCCATAAAATTTATTCAGTCTCTGTCTAATTGCTCTTCACCTGGTGTTCCAACCACTCGGGCCGGCTAGATTTCCACCTAGCTGTTCATCAACACTTCTGACCCGGCTACATAAAACCTGCAGTACGTCAAGTATTCATGCTGAATGACCGAATTGAATGCCGAGCCTGACATCTCCATCTTCGAAGCCAGTTGCTTGGCATGAGCCTCCAGGACTGTGGCGTGGGCAACTCTGCTCGTCTCTTCTCGGAACAAGCTGGTGAGCATCGCTAACCCTCTAGGATTGCCGGTGACGACGACTCAATATTGACTCGGTGCGTTAGCGTTGGACCGAATCGCCCCTCTCTCGAAACAGTTTCCAGGAGGTCGACGACCCAGCTGGCTCACCCGTATCGAGGTTGACTCTCGTCCAAGTCAACAACAGCGTCTGGTCCAACATGCCCAGCTGCGAAACCACCATTTTCACGGAGTACTGTCCTCCGTGGTCTGCAATCAGACCTCTCGTGTATCTTCGAACCACGCCTCAAACTCCCCTTCCATTTCGACTAGCCAGCTTTCTGGATCTCGCCCTCCATCGCGTCGCAGTGGCACTCGGCCAGTCTCAGGGAGGGTCACTTGGCCCGCCATGGAACCATCTACTCCTGCTCCTAGTATGGTAATGCCCTCCGGTCATGAGTCCGCTACTGATTTGATGACTCTGGAACCTTTTACAGCACCTTTTTCTGACGCGAGCATGGAAGAGTTGGAGTTGTCAAAGCAGCTCCGGCTTCGCAGGGTCAACCTGCCGCCGACGACCTGCAGTAATCTCGTCCCAAGCTTGATTGAACAATCGACTAGAGCCGGGCGCAATGTCGACACTGTTCTGTCTGCAGGTGCTGCACATCAAGCTCCCGCCCCTATTGCCGGACGTCGCCGCGAGGGCGCGACCGCTTCCCTTCCCAGAGACATCTCTGTACCCTCCAGCCGTAGTAGTCTGGCTCATGGTTACGCCCATGCTGGATTTACTCGTCCTCCTGTTCGTACCGCTGTCGTTCGGTCTGACGATGTTGCTAGTCGCATTGGCTTTGCTGGCCCGCATCACTCTGCCAACGCTCTCGGCTACCACGGATCGTATACTTCGAACGGCGCTGCCATGTTCAGTCGATCTGCCGGATATACGAACCCCGACCACTCTGAATTCAAAGGAACCGGCACCACCACTAATTCAGCCGGGCTTGTCGGCCCTGGCAATCTTGCACGTTGGAAAGGCGCTGAATATGTCAGAAATGGATGCTCCTTTCTCTCTCACAGTCATCCGCCCGCTCCCTCCGCTGGCGCCCCTGATCACGGTCCAAATGTTGAGACTAGAGGCCTATTTGGACGTATTCAAAGTTCCAACGGGTATCCCGCCTCCGACGCCCTCCGGGACGCAATCAATCTGAAAAGGTCCACGCCAGTAAGAATGGGAACGCCTTACACCAGTAGAAGTAACGGGACGGAGCAGTCCGCGCTAACGGTTTCTGATAGACAAATGCCGAAAGAGCCCTGACCACGAAACAAAGCACTCGCCAACTCAGCCTCGCAGCGACGAGCGCTGTGACCACGGGCACACAAGCCTCCGGCTTCGTGCCCATGCGGGCCGTCACCCACCCAGGCGTGACAGGCAGGGACGTCACGCCAACGCCGCTCGGGAGCCAGGCCGTCATCAACCTCAAATTCTCCCCCAACTATCGCGGCATGCACACCGAGGCCAACGCCAGCGCAGACCACCTCCGGCCCGACCAGAACTGCTCCCTCTGGATCACCCAGCTGCCCCCCGACGTCAAAGTCGCCGAACTCTTGGGTAAGATCCGCGACGTCGGCCGCGTCTACGCGACCGTCCTCAGCCCCCCGGACGGAATCAAGCATCCCAAGTCGGCTGCGAAGCTCGTCTTCTTCAGGCCAGCCGGGGCCCAGAGGCTGCTCGCTAGCGCAAACAGCAATCCCCTTGTTATCCGTGGGCACAGGGCACAGATCGTGCTCAACAGGACCAAGTGCGGTTCTCAGAGCACCGAAAAGGGCGAGTCGCGCGTGCTGATCATCACGGGACACAAGAGTTTTGTAAACGAAAGCAGTCTGACGACGTATTTTGAAAGGAATTTCGTGTTCCAGATTGACAAGGTGAGGACTTTGACCGAGTTTGAAGACCGCGTGGTCGTCGAGTACCGGTTTGGTAGCTATCGCTGCCAGTCACAGATGGGTCTCAAGGCATTGCTGGAAGATCGACCGAGGGGCCTTGAGATGGTTGAATTTGGTGCCGACCCCTGCGAGGTCGGCAGCGACGCGGCCTCGTCTACTGTTGCTGCTGCGAGGGTCCGGGGGATAGGGCTGTACATGCCTGCCCTCCGAGGAGGAGATGGGTCCGGTCGAAACGGGAGGATGGTGGGATAAAAAATGGCGCAGGCTGAGGCGGCGGCGGCGGCGGCGGCGACGTTGTCAGAGTGGATGCAAGCATAGAAGTGCTGGATTGTTTTGCCAAAGCCGGCTGTTTTCCGGTTGGTATTTTTATTTCAATTGCTTTCCTGAAAGTTGGACGACCCAAGCTTCTTGGGGACGAGGTCAGATAGAAGATGGTGCAGCATGCAGCAGGGAGCGGCGAGTGTTGAAAGCTGAAGCATGCGGGATCACGACCTGCTTGGTCTGCTTGCGGGAGTTGCGGCTTGACAGGAGGTCTTTGGGGGGTAATCGCGGGGGCAGTACGTGGCGGCAGATCAAATGCTGGAATACGCGGGTGCGTTGTACGTTGAACAAGAAGATTAGGGCCTCGCATGTAGTCTCCAAGGTTGTCGGTCGGTGGTTTGGGAGAACTGAACTGTTTGACTTTGGACTCTGGCGTCTGGAGTCGGAGCATGGCACGTGAGTGCTTGGCTGACGGATTAATCATCGCTCGATGGCTTTTCTTTCTACACGTCAACTTGTAAGCCGGCAATGGCATCATACCTTTGCGCTCCGTCGTGTCCAGCGATTGCGTCCAGTCTTGTCAGTCTTGTTGCTAATCGACCTCGACCGAGGCAGCTTCCGATGTAAGCAGACCGTTGGTGCAATGTCTGAGATGCATCCTGCGGCGTTCTAACAAGGGCCGCCGAGGTACCAGGCTATACACGATGGATGAGATCATTTCCCCGAGGTCCGCAGTCTTCCCGCAACTTCCACATCGCGCACCTGCGTGCCTACCAGTTGGTCATGTGTGGAGGCGGCACATTTGAGCCGAGTCTCGGCTGACGAGACAATCTCGCCACGAGTCAGCAAGTCGGGCGGTCCATCTCGACACAGTCCGGCCAGCTAATCTGTCGAATGCTCTGCGTCCTTACCAGCGTCCTCGACGGAGTTGTACCTAGTACATGGCACGGCCGCAGCAGAAACAGGTTGGGGAGGCGAGCTCTTGGTCTACCTCGGTCCTCGACGGCAGATGTGGGACGAATCGAGTTCGAAGCCCTCTTCGGAAATCCAGGTCGGCGCCTTCCTCTTTCCTCTTCCCTCATCTGTCTGATCGAGGGTCCTCCGGCGTTCCTAGGTCGACGTGCTATATTCTCTGCGGGGGCACCTCTGGAGTCGTGTCTGGCCGAAATCGTCCACTAGGAAGCTGCTCGGTACGCAGTGATAGAGTGAGCACACACACACACACATAAACAAGGCCTCTGGCTACGCAGTGCCCGCGCAGGCGCTTTGATCTGGACGCACCCAGACAATCCCAATGGTGGTATTCGGCAGGTCTCTGGAGCCAATTAGACGACTCGGCGTAAGCGCTATCCAACACATCAAGCCATTACATCAAGGAAACGCTGGTAAGCTTGACAGGACGGCATTATACCCTCGATACAGCTTCTCGTTGCCCTGGAGAAACACAAAAATTCACTCATCGCCAGAGAGATCAAGACCAAAGGATGTCCAACTCACTTTGAACCCGGTTCCTCCTCTCGATTGCAAACCGTCATTGCTTCTTTTCGCGACCTTGCCTCAACGCCTCCCTCACGCTCGCCACGTACTCTTGCTTGTCTCTCAGCTTCTTGTCTATCAAATCCTGCACGTCAAATCCCCAATACCAATAAAACACCTCGTCGAATATTTTCTTTTCGGCATGCTCCTTGTTGAACAGGGGCTGGATGTGCCTGTTGAACAGCGTATACATGCCCTTGGGCACCCGGATGGCGTGGAAATACCAAAAGCTCCCTCTCGACCACACGTCACGCTGAAGCGGCACTTGGATGACGGTTCCGTTGCGCTTCCTCTCCTCGTCCTGGTAGGCCGCCCAATATTCTTCCAGTATAGCCTCATATTCGGCAATGGCAGCCTCGTCATCAAAACTATCGACTGCATTCCTGGATGAGAGCCAGTATGGGGGAAGGTGCATTTCTGAAGGCAGGGTGTGCGCCCATTCAAGGTCGATAATCGTCTGGATGTTCCAGTCTTGGTCAACAAAGATATTCTGCTGGTGTAAGTCTGTCAACTGCAGGAAGAAGGGTCCATCACGGCATTCCTGGCGGATAAAGTGGTGCATTGTGGCCCGCAGGGTAGTAAGCGCGGCGAGCTGCGCCATGCCGTCGTCTTGATCATGTATTGCGTTGGGCTGGTGCCGTATTTTGTTGTCGTGGAATGAGAGAAGATCAGACAAGTAAGACTCGACCTGGGCGTACGTACGGTTGCGCGGAACACGTGTCGGAATGCCCTCGTTCTCCAGCATGTGAAAGTAGAAACTGAGCGGCCGGTTGCACAGGGCGAGAGATGCGTCGGGCTGGAGCCTGTATGACCCAATGCGTGGCAAGGGAACAGAGTTGAGCGAGAGGAATATACGCGAAAGGCCGCGGAACAGCCTCTCTCGGTATGCCTTGTCGTCGAAGTGGTCCAGCCACGACCAGGCTAGTTTTTTGCCGCGAGCCTCGCTAATGAGTAAAAAGCCTACGCCTAGTGAGTGACGGGTCGTCCGTCTGACGTGATGGACGGGTACCGGGCGGCGGAGCAAAAGGCAACCAAATCGTTTCAACGTCCACCAAGATTTCTCCCAGAAAGGCGCGTGGAGGGGATGTGAGAACTATGGAATGTTAATAGGAGCGTACCGGAGGGTGATTGCATACTGCTGAGGCTGTGTTTGGATTTACCGTCGACCCGTCAGGCAGCCCAAACGCAAGCAGTTCGGGGATTGGGATGTCGGGGCAATTTTGACGCAGCCATATGTAGGTAGCAATCTCAGTCCGGAGCTTTTCTTCGAGGTTTCCTGGGCATTGGTCTTCGCCAATACGATGCGGGAATGGAATGCGCATCAAGACGGTCCGACCTCGCGAAATATGGACGGGAATGGCGACGTTGAAAGAGCCCGATTTCCAGACCTCGCGGGCACTCAGGTAGCAATTGCGAGCCCGTAGATGAAACCGAACTGTTGCCTCAATGACATCCTTCTTGGCCTCGAGGGACGTGAGGAATGCCTCTTTCAGGGCTGGGTAGCGCATTGGAACCAGAACATTGTCGTCACCGGAAAGAGCCCTTTGCAGCGACTCCGAATGAGATCGGCCAGACAAATCTGAATCTGACCCGGAATCGTGTGGTTGCGCGGGATGACGCTGATCAGTTCGATCTTGTGGCATCGCCGAGGCTGGCATGACGCTGCGACACAAGAAAACTGAAAAGTCAAGTCCCCGAAATGAAGAAATGAAGGGGGAAGCGATCATCTGGACCAGTTGATGCCGGCTGGACTTGCCCCAGCGCTCGAGGTACGTACTGGAGCACTGTGCCGGAAGTTAGTTGCGCCGCAAGGACCAACGCGAATGCGGGCCGACCAAAATGGTAAAAACAAGGCGTATAAGTAAGTTACCAAGTAGTTACGTGGCATGCGTGATAGTCCTAGGCAGCAGCCAGCCTGTCCTGAAGCACGCACATGCAGTTGAAATGTTGGCAATCCCCATGAAGGAGACCCTGAGTTACTCTCCCAGAGAGTAGCCAACAACCCCAATATGGGCTTGATTATTTCGTCCGCCGAAACATCCCAAAAGAAGCGCAAGGGAAAGAAACCGTCATGATCAAGGGCTACCTGTGAACTTGAGGCTGTGATGTACTGGAAGGGGAGCGTGCTATAGCTCACAGGGGATCTATCGACAACGAAGGTGGAAACATCTTCTGGTATTAAGCAGAATCTCTGAAGTTTTACCGTGTCCCTGACCACATGGATTTGAATACTATTGTGACTACTTTCGAAACCGCTACAGTAATGACTTTGACCCAGTGGCCCCCTGTGAAGCAAATTGTGTACGTCCAGCCTGAACTGAGGTACGTAATTCCGTGGACTGTACACAGCTCCACAGCCATCGCGGCGATACGTACTCGGAAGCTTTGATTGTCAGCGTGTAGTAGCAGAGCATTCTTTTGGACTATCACTGTCCCATTGGCCCGTACAGACGAAACTGATGAGAATGTCACACGGTTAGGCTTCCACGTTCAAGGGGGCATTGTCTCCCCAATCATAGGCAGACTGCTGGCACTACTACGACCTGGATCCTGGGATCTGACTTCTGGTGATTGAGAGGAGCTTGGGAGTCACTTCGGTCACTTGCGTTTTCTCCCCAGACGAACTGTACTGCTTTCCCGCAACCAATCTTCAACCCCGGGGCTGTAACTCTTGCCAAGCCCTTCTCTGTTTCCGGCGAATACGCGGAGACACTGAGTTGGTTCAATACTGATCGTTAAGATGGCTGCGAGGCAACGTCGGCGGCTCCTGAACTAAAAGTCTTACAAGTAGACCCTAAGACATCATATACTGACAGTTGTTCAATTGTTAAATTGGTCCAAGTCGCTTACAAAAAACTTTTAGGGGCGAGCAGACCTATGCTGTATGAGTGACTGGAATTGAGGCTCTCCAGAGCCTGGTGAACCCCGGCGGAACGCGTTGCAAGAAGCACGTCGCGACGGCTGTAAGTCGTAACAAGAGTAGTAGAGGAACCAGCTAGAATACAACGAGCGACATCCCGGCAGCAGCAAGCCTCGTCGAGAGAGCATCGGCGACTGGCAAGCGTCCTCCTGCTGGATATCCCAGCTTTGCCGACTGGCTTTCCCTCAATTTTTCCACTGTTGGGAGGAACACTGGCCGTCCCTCGCAGCGTTGGCCTGAGAGAGACAGCAGTCCAAGTTGTCAGAGGAGTTCTTCACCTTGGCGACCTGGAAACGCATGGGGAAACAAAGACGTACCTCTCAGTCAGACTCAAGACTGGGGATTGTAGTAAGTTGCTAGGTTGTCTACGCAACCGTGGGGGGTGCCACGCCCGGCAAATCCGACGATTTCGCCGTTGCCAACATCAGCCCAGTCTGGGTCACCGCCCGGTCCGCCAGCGTCGAATTTTCCTCCCTTGTCCGTCTCAAAGGAGATGTTGTCCACGTAGCCGTAGGCGCGGATACGCATACTTGAAATCTTCTCGCCCTCTTCAAAGTCATACGACTTGGAGGCTCCCTTTTGGTTGCACGCCGAGGCGGAACTACCATCGGACCAGACGACTTTGATGCCTCGGACCACGTAGTATTGGTCGTAGTTGCCCTCCCACACCTGGATAGACTGCAATGTCTGACCAGGCTTGTCCGGCAACAGTTGCCAGGGATCTCCTCCTCGGCCGCCAAAAGGGCCGCTCTTGACCAGGTTTTCACCCGCGAGATCAGCTGGGGAAGACATGAAACACGTCGACGATTTTGCGTGTCTCGGGACAATGGAGTTGGTGGTTGGGAAGTGTGAGGAGACGTGACTGGCTGACTACCCTCGATATGATATCGGTCAAGAACCAACGATCAACGATCAACGATCAGATCGGAGGCTTGCCCTTTCAGTAGGACGACATGGCTTTATAAGTACTTGAATAGGTAACAGCCGAGAAGACGGTGGTGCGTTGCCTCGGGACAGAGCTGCGGACGGCATTCCGCCCATGTTGTGCAATATTGGAGGTGCGTGTCTCCCTGCCACGTCGTGCGTGGCGGTAGCATCAAAGTGGTGAAGCCACGTGTCTCGCTTCCTACAGACATCGCTACTGACGGGCTGCGGTGCAGATGCAGGGCCTCCCCGACTGAGCTGATCCGGAGATGACTGCCGATTCAAAGGGACTTGCACATGTGATGCAGGGACTTTCGCATCCCCAACAGCCAGCTTCTTGCTCGCTGATCCATGAGCTAGCCTTTTGTTTGGCCGGCGGGCAGTTGAAGAAGGCCTGGAGTCAAGATCATCGAGGCAATCGTGGGCAGCTCTCGGCTGCGAGCGTGTATCGAAGAGGTTGGGAGGAGTCTAGGGCAAAGGTCTGGAGTTTACGGCGGCAACTCCCGGATGAACTTGCAGCCGGTCACGAGTCGTGGCCGTGGCCTGGACACGTCTGTCGTCAACAGCAAAATTGCCCTTCGTCCGTGACTCTTCGCTGCACTTTGATGGTGTCTCAACTGTTCTCTTGTCCGGGCATTTTCGTCAATTGAGGTCCATGCCAGAGAGATGGATGCTACTGCCGAGCGGCGAGCGAGCACCAAGGCTCACTCCGTGGGACGACGTCGCAACGATGAAATGTTGCTGAACAATATGACGAGGAACATAGTCGCCGAGTATCTTTGCAAAAAAGGCGGTTCTGCTACTCGCCAAATGACGTGTCATTTCTTAGCCGAGTCGAATAAACACCCAGCCATGCCATCAAGGAGTGGTAGTGCATTTGTGCTGCCGGTCAGTTATAACGCTTGGGCATTGATGGACGTTCATGCCACCTCATCACAGTCAGTCGCTGAGCTTCCAGTGGCATTCCAATGACGCGACTTTGCTCGAAACTAAGTCACCGGAATGGATATGATGAAGCTGCCTCTCGCTTGCCCAATAAGTGGTCAACGCCATCCGGCTTAGAGGGAATCGCAACAGACCAAGTTGAACCATAATCTGTGCTTCAGCCGTGTCACATTCAGTATAGGTCACTCGTACTCGACAAGTGTGCAGCCAGTCGTACCTCAGTTGGCAGGCAAATGACGTCCAACTACCTACTTCATTCAGTTTTAGCAACTCGACCTCCCTTTCCGGGCATGTCCCACAACTGGTCTGGCAGCTCGTGAAGCTCCATGTCCAGCTCTTGGGCACTGACCGCGCGTGGAGCATGGCCAAGATAAATGTATTATCCCTCCCCTTGGGGAATGAGGAATTTGTCATGCTTGATGCCCAACTGTTGCAGGTTTGACGGAGGCCGCCGACGGCACAGGGAGATAGATCCCTTTGGGTGCGGTATGACGACAGTCAGCGACGTTGATGTTGAGGAATCCAGAGTCCCTGCCTTCCTCAGTCAGAAGCTCCGTCCCATCTGGTAGCCCTCTATTCATTCATAGGCCGTCGTCCCGGATTCCAACAGAGGCACCCCCCATGGCCATCAAGCGAACTTGGCGAAAATCAGTGAACCAACGCCGTGACACGTGGCGTCGTGGATGTTGGAGCAGGTTTCTCGACTCGCGTGAAGCTCGGTTATCGCTTTGAGTGGGATTGCCATGTGTTGGCGATTTCTGGGGGGTTGGTCATCGAGGAGACTGGAAAATGAGCAGTTCCCATCCCGGGAAGAAGAGGCGGAAGCAGGGAAACGAGAGAAGGCCCGAAGCACATGTCATCTGGGTCAAATGCGCCACCCCCAATGACGATGAAGATAGAAATCGTTTTCATTAACTAGATCAACGCTTGCTTGGGGCAGCTGGAGGTTGGGAGCGCTGCAGACGACCGTTGGCCTGCCCTGTAACACAAAGAAGACACGTACGAAGCGGTATGCTTCCTTGCTGTGGTTGGAAGCGGAGAAATGCGGAAGAAGAGGCCAGAGGAAGCATAAACTATGAGGGCTAGAAAATAACTTATAAGTGTTTATCAGATTAAAGTAGCTTGGAAACACTGTTACATCCGGCGGACCTTGTTCCAGGCGTACTAGATGAATCGTGGGCATTGGAGCGGGAACTGACTGGTTGGTACCCTGAGGATTTGGAGTGCTGCAAGCTCCTCTAAGGGACCCAGAGAGTCATGAGACCGTTCAGGAGCGATTGGATGGATTCGCGGATGATGCATCATTGCAATGTACATGAATTGTAGATACTTTTACACAAGTGAAGAAGGATTCCATGACTCTGTGGTAACTCGGTGCCCATGCACATATCGAGCTGGACGGCGTACCGGCACTCGGAGGGCCGTCCTGCTCAAAGCGGTCGCTCGATTTTCTGTGTGTATCCCAGTGAGCTCTTCTAGCCTGACTAATTTTCTTTTGTGCCAACTACTGACGATCCTCCATCGACAGATGGCTTGCACACATTTCGTCCAAGATCGTAGCGTGCTTCTCCCACGGCACCGCACGATCAAATCCACTACGAGACCCGCCAGCTATGTCGAAAGGGCAGGACCGATGCGGCCTTTACTCTTCTTTCTGAGAGGTTTGCCGCGACCAGCTTCAGGCGAAAATATGGAGATGCTGTGGAATACCCAGATGTTTGAATCGTGTGGCTCCCAAAGCTGCACCACGAATTCATCAACGGGCCTGTGGAGGTGTCGCAAATGATTAAAAGACAATCATCTCTATCAAGAATGCTTTCTGTCTCACGAAATCTGGTGGTTTGGCTTCCAACCCGCTCTCTGGAAAGCTGAGAAACAAGACGGAGAACTGTACCGCCGACTTGTGTCGAGTGGTCAATCATCTGAAAGGGACCAGACTCTCAGAGTGCAAGGGGAACAGGTGCCCGTACGAAATAAACATGTCCGAACTTTTTCATCTTGATAAAGCCTACCTAGGTAGGTAAGTGTGGAATCAGTGGCGGCGGCGGCAGACATATTGATGTGGAAATCGTCAGGATGCCATGGTCTCCATTTCCGGTGGTCTCCCAACATTCAATAATGGCATCCTCTGAGCAACTAGCCCCAGTCTGTTCAATCTTCCTCGTCGGAAAATGCACCCGGATCCATGTCATACGGACATGTCTCCTTACTCAAGATGGGCTCAGCGTGCTGCTCCAGCCGTGCGTTGTACTGTTCACGACCTCGAGGCATTTCATACTTCTACCCACAGCTGAACAGCGTCTATTGTGTTCATTTTTCCCCCGTGGTCATGCCTAAGATTCTTCACATGAAATCGTCTGATCCCGAGGAAGTTGCAACGGTGTTCATCCTTCCCTGCGTGTCAAGGACACACCGTCCATGATTTCGCTTTCGTCAGACCACTTCTCAGCACCTCCAGTGCTCAAGTTGCGCCGCCACGCAGAACTGTGTGTGACATTTGATACGGTATAAAGATGCCCCTATAGCACTTATTGGGTGGCAAGCTGGGATGTGTTTCGGCGTCGAGCTTCAACACGTGCTGCAGGAGAGACCTTGGCGTGAACGCCCGAATCGTCTCTCTTCCTTGCTATTAGATGGTCAACTAACCTATTGCAGGAGGCAATATTGCAGTCTTGATCCCACGTCATGGAAGTTAATGTAGAAGCGTGTGCCTGGACCGTCTGAAGGGGATGCTATCGACAGTTTGAGATGAGCCGTCAGGGACCCGAGTTGTTTAGCGTCTGCTCTGTAAAACCTAATGTATATTGAATTCGAGCCAATATTCCAAGTCAACCCTGCTTCCTATGCCTTTCCCGGTAGATGCAATCCTTGTACGGACTGGTTGGAAACCACACCCCCCGTGGCTTGGAATAGGCAATTGCGACTAAACATTCTGCTGATCCTCCACGCGCCACAACACCCCAAGAAGCTCTGCGTATTGTAGCGTCTTTGAAGTAGTGACCTATTCCATCCCCTACTGGGCCCGAGGGAACATATCTACCGCAGGCAATTTTTGACTGAAACGTGTTCTTCAGCACTGTTTCTGGTGCGGCAACTGACGCTGACACAGACATTGAATATTCCAGCTCACAAGTATGTTGGGAAACCTCCAACGCCTGCGTAATTTAGTGCACGGCATGGGAATATAGGTTTGACCATCTTTGCCGGGCACTCTAGGCCTCCCGGCGGTACATGTACTAGGGAATTTAGGAAGTTTAGGGAAGTTCTAACGCTTTCTTACCTAGAAGGCATGGAGTTGGCCGAGACTGTGCGCCTTCCTCACATACTCGAGGTGCTGCCCTCGGAAACTTTGATGTTTTGCGAAAATCTGCGTCAACCTTCGAGATTCGCTCGAGCCAAGCAATCCCATTGTTGTCATGAATTTATGTTTTACAATATGTTTTAACGTCAACAAGAAAGCGAATCTGCACGGACGCCATGAGAACGGCGTTGCTGCCGCCGACCGGATCGGCGGTATCTCACCTGATGACCGAGGAAGAACAACCACCGGCCGGCCCAGGGGAGGCAGACCCGCAGTTTTTCATGTCTGAGGCACAGCTTGATATGGCCAAAGCATGGACATCTGAGGAGGTACTTCACTGCCGTGCGAGGTGGGAGAAATACTTGGAGATGGTGCAACTCTCGGCTCTTTGGGAAGACGGCCCCGGGACGGAGCAGGACAGGTATCGAACTGTCTTGGACGGGCTGTCGGCCGAGGATGATCGACTGGAGCAGCAAGGATCAGACATTTCACTTCACAGGGAGAAGTGGGTAATGATCATGCAGAGCCGTCGAGCGCGAGCTGTTCTTGCACCACACCAAGGGCAGCTGCAGGTCATCTCCGACGCTGCTGACGCGGTGTTGAGGCATGAGGCGCAGCTGCTCCAGATGAGGGCGCATCAGAAAGAATGGCTTCAGGCTACTTCCGAGAACCCCGGGTGGCTTTGCAACCTTAAGAAGGTCCGAATGGGCGACGTTGGAGGTGCAGACTCTTGGCATGTTCACGTTACTACCAGACTCTCCAACTCGAGGTACTACCTGGGCCACAATGGCGGCGACTACATCTTTGAACATGGCGCCGGCAGAAACGCAGGCTGCGACGAATTCGGCCCGGGAGACAACGTGTGGGATCCAAACGGTCCGGCGTGGGAGCATCCTGGCTTACATACCGAGTTTGGCCTCGGACAGGGCGACACCGAGACAGCAAGCTTTGAATTCCGAGGTTTGGTGCCACGTAACTGGAGAGAATACGCGGCGAGGTTTGAACATGTATGCAAGGAGGTCCTGCAGGTCCTCGCCACAATCATTTCCTTTGAGCCAGAAGGTGATGGCCCGCTCTGTGGTGACGAGTACCGACACATCCCGGCATTCAGTAGCATCAGCAACCGAGAGCTATGCCATGTGCGTAACGCTTGGAATACGCGGGTTTCACCCAATCTCCCGTACCTTTGCTGGGCCCGGTCCATGTTGGACCACCATCCCCGGGTTTGCGAGTTCGCCTACTTGGTCGAGCGGCTGGATGGACTGAGCGGTGGACTGACCAGACTGGCAATGACACCACTTGTCGAGACGGTGGTGTCGGCCACGAACATGACGCTTGAAGAGCTACACGCCGCCCATGAAGGGATCTTGGCGAGGGAGGCAGCAAGAGAATTGCACGAATTGAGAAATGTTGAACGTTGTGTGATTTATGACAATGGAGACGGTGAAATAGAGGTGAGGTCACAGTCAATCCACACAAGCCCTGCGATGACCTGGATTATCTTAAACCCGATGAGCACAATCCGTCGCGCTGCCGCTTACCTAATAAAGGTGAATTCCAACCAGTAGCAAAGCTAATCTTTTTCCTTAGGAGATTCATACATTTTACGCCCAGCCGCAATTTCGTGTTGACCCTGTCCACCCGAGCAATCGCTTCAATCGCCCACGAGTCGAGGCAGCGTGGCAAGTAGCAGTCACCCTTTGCCGTCGCGATTGGCATTGGGCTGATCGTACCGCTGCAAAGCTTCTAGCCCAGCTCCGTGGTCAACTCGGCTTGCAATCCTCGGCCGACGACATCGCGAAACCTGCTTCCCAGTCTGTGCAGCCACAACCTCGTCAACTCGGTTCACGTCGGCCGAGACCACATCTGGCTGAGGAGGACACTCCAACGATAGAAGTAAAGCAACGGCCAAGAACGGAATCCACTTCGCCAGTGGCAAGAGGCGAGAAACGGGACGCAGAAGAATCGCAACCCACGTCAGAGTCAGGACATCAGGAGGATAAGCAACAACCAAACGACACTGCTGCACCTCCGCCGAAACGACGTCGTGGTCGCCCACGCAAGCACCCGGAAACGTAGAAGAACATAGCCCCTGCCCACCCCACAAACACGAACCATGGCATCATTATTTTCCATCGGCAGCCTCCTCAGCAAGCCGTCCAAATCAGCGATACCCTCCTCCACGCGCCTCCTCTCAACCACCGCACCCATCATGGCTCGCCAAGCACCGCCTAAGCCCGGGCCGGGGACAAAACCCGTCCGCAAGAGCCGCCAGGCCCCAAAGTCGGAAAACTTCCAACGCATCAAGACCCTCAAGCAGAACATGTTCTCACCGGCCCCGCCGCCGCTGAGGATGGCCCGTCAGCGATACTTGCGCCACTGGACGATCCACCGCGCGTGGCAGCTCTTTCGGCGCCAGGAGCACGAGAGGATCGGCAAGGAGAGGCAGCGCATGCACGCCGGCATGTACAATGCCTGCGAGGCGCTGAGGACGACGGTCGGGCCCGAGGGCAGGGGCGAAGGGTACTTGTACAGAGTGGCCATGGAGAAGAAGGGCGTTTGGGGCACAGATGCCGTCCCCATTGAGTATGCGAGGTTTCAGACGGACAGCCCCGCCAAGGAGCCCTGGAATCACGATTGGAAAAGGTAGCCTCCGTTTCGGGCATGGGCTTTGTATAGAGTACTGAAACACGGTTAATTGGACATGTCACGTTATAGTCGTACGCTACAGATGTCGAAATCAAAATATAGAATGGTCAGGCCACGTTAAATGACCAAAACCACTTGTTCCTCCAATCCCAGATGCTTCTATTGCGAAGACATAATGAAAGAAGCGAAAGATCAGGGCCGAAGCCAAATCGAGGGAATATATCATCGTTGTTACTGGATGCCAATTGCATGACACCTAATCTGCTGGCCCAACCGCACCTACTTTCAGAAAATATGCAACTGGATCATCCCTTGATAGTCTTTGTATCCCAACACGGTACATACAAAAAAAGCACGCTGCGATACGGGCCGACTTTGTGCTAGGCACAGGCCAGCTGATGTGATCTATATCCTTTCCACACGACGTATTAATACAGAGGGAGAGAAAGACGCTGCTTTTTGTACTGCGGAAAGCAGATCAATATGTGCCTCATTGCAAGACTCCACAGGACTCGAATCGAAGAGGGAACGAGTTCGCTTGCCAAATGTCACGGCCGAAATCAATGAAGAAGTAGGCGGGAAAGGAGAATTAGCGGCCGGAAGGGAGGGAGACGCACACGCCGCCATTTAAGGAGAGAATGCTATGTTTCGTCGAATTGCTGGTCGAAACAAAATAGGGCCGGACGGCCCGAATCTGGCGGTGATGGGCCGGGGGGGGGAGGCCCTCGGGACCATGTTGTTGGGCATTGTTTATCTACCAACGCATGTAGGTATCGCTGGTGAGCTCGGGGCTCACAGAACGACGCAGCAACCACCTCCTTCGCCCTTTTCAAATGTCAGCAGGGCGGCTCGTGTTGCGGCCTCGAAAACGTCGTCGACCCCCTCGCCGCTCAGGCTGGAACACTCCAGATATCGTTTTGCGCCGACCTCCCGAGCAGCCATTTCTCCGTCGTGGGGCGTGAGGAATCGCTGGGACTTTTTGCGCATTTCCTCAATTGCCACAGGATCGGCTCGCAGATCCTTTTTTAATCCAACTAGAATGATGGGAACGCCAGCGCATAGCCGTGTCGCTTCCTCGATCCACTGTTTATGAGAGAGTAAGTTAGCACCATGGCATCTAACATAAAGTCGGACGGTGTGTACCTTGTTTTTTACGTTTTCCAGTGAATCCGGGGTGTCAACTGAGAAACCGACCAAAATGACATGGGCTTTTGAGTATGCCAGCGGCCGTAGCCTCTCGTAGTCTTCTTGACCTGCTGTGTCCCATAACGCCAATTGCACGGATTTACCGTCGACTCTGCAATCGGTTACGTAGTTTTCAAAGACTGTCGGAATCTACCGGCGTTTCATCAGTATCATTTCGGACCTTGATTCAATCCCGTGCATGTCTTACATATCGCTAAAAGGGAGAGGAACAGAAGTCAGCCACAAAGCTCACAAACAAGACCTGGCTACTCAAAATAGCACAAACCTGAGGAAAGTACCCAAGTGTGAACACACTGAGCAAGCTAGTTTTACCACAGGCACCGTCGCCAATAATGACCAGTTTTCTGTCAATAGAAGAAAGCCCGCATTAGCAAAAATTAAGGCGTGTTTGCTGCAGACTGTGAAAGGGGAGCAGAGAAGGGGTAGACCGGTTGACTCGGGCGGTGTTTAGTGGCAATCAGCCCGTTGAACTAGGCAGTCGTACCTGCGGATGACGTTTTGAGAATTTGAGCTAGCCATCTTGCATGCTCGGAACTGGGGAGCTTGGAGGGGGAAGGATTCGGCGGCGAGCTTTTGGACTGTCGTCGTCCTGCAGAAGTCCACGGCCGTTCAGTCGTCGAATTCTAACTGGAGCCGGGCGGCGCAGCCGTGGTTGTTGGATAGTATTCGCAAGGGGGATTGATAGAAGCAAAAAGGCAACCAAGGGGCCTTTTATGGCCAGCACGGCGTTTAACGAAAGCAAACAGCCGAAGCAGGGCTACGGGCCGCGAAACGGGTTTGGAGGCGCAGTGGAACGCGGGCTAAGTTGGACATGGGAGGATCGGTCGAATACGAGCGTCAAGAGGAATCCCGCCAGCAATTGCCAGATTTCGAGTTCGAACGTCGGCGAGAGCCAGATCAGATTGGACGAGCGCTCGCAGTGCGTAGACACGGCGGGAGATTCGTGTCAGGAATTGGCGTGGGGGGTTCGAACTGGCTCACGGTGATGGCGGAGTTGCAAGGATGGGATTTGGGGACAACAGAGAGGCAGCAGCAGCAGCAGAAACGAAGCGACAACAAGCTTAGCTGACCAAAGCTCAAGCTGGCTTTGGGAGTGAAACTAATAAAGTAGTGCTGGTGCTGGCGTGAAGGAGTCGGGGGGGCGTGGTCGACAAAGACAGCCGCGCCGGTTGACTAGCACCCGGCTCAGGGTTCTAGAGTCGGGGGGCCAGGCAGCCATGGCCCATGGGGCTGCTCTCGGCACAGGCTTACATAACGGCAACTCCGGGCGGGAAATTCGTTATCAGCCGCGAGACCCGTCCAAGACAGTCTGGCTCATGTATTTAAGTACGTACTTACTTGTTGACCAAGCCTACGTGCTTCTTAAGTAGGTACTTGCTTCTGGCCATCAATGTTGTCTACTAAAGTTCTCCAATGCGGACAAGGACTTGACTGCACATGTGCCGTCGCAGATCCCGAGACTTGCGCATTGTACGGAGTAGGACTTGAGCACCAGCAAGGGACGACAAGAGTTTGTTCGTGGGCAAAACCAGACTGTGACATTTTCCCGCCCAATCTGCAGCCAAGAACGGCCTTCGCCAGCTTCCTATCCTAGGTGGTCATTAGTCTGTTCAATAGGTTGACGCGGCTCAGGTACGGCGTGGTCCTTTTGGTGATGCAGAGTCCAGACAGCTTCCCGACAAAGAGACTGGGTTCCTAATAATATCGCAAACGTCTAAACTTTAATGCGTCTCGTCTTCCAGCGTCTTGTCGCGACTCGTCTTGCGTTCCCTTGCTGTTTCTCTCTCCTCGCCTGCACCGCTCCGTCTCACGGAAACAAGGACCGAACGAAACCCGCGGCGACTGTGGCAAGCCACGTTTCTCGGCTCGAAGACACACTGCGCGACTCCAATGAGGAAAAAGCTCCGGTCTTGTCATGCTGTACCGCGTCAACATGTCCACATGCGACATACTCCGGGCTTGATCTTCCAACGTTGGCTGCTCAAGCCGTGCGAGGAGCCACAAAAGGTGTGCCCTGTTTCCGTGCGTGCACTATGTCAATTGTCAGGGCGCGGAAAAGCGCGAGCTCAAAATACAGAGTACCCGAGTATCCAGGCCCCAGGGTACCGAAGTGCTAGTAGGCTACGTAAGTAGGCGGTGTCCGTATACCGGCTATTACTAGATGCAGGACTCATGCACAAAATCCAGCATCTTGGTATGCGCTAGTTGGAGATGGTGTGGCCCGGTTCAACTGGGGACCAAGTTGAAACGAGTCTCATCCAGAAACCGACAAATGAGGAATTGGCCTGTCAGGATGGTGTACCCGGATATCGGCAGGAACGTTCTCGATAATGGCCATTAATTAATAATTGTCCATACTCTAGGAGATGGCTGTGCATCGCTTCGCATTTCAGTGAGCAGGCCGAAGGCTGTGCTCGGAGGAGCCCGCCATGCGTGTCTGGAGTGCTACCAGAGTGTGTTCAGTCATCACAAGCCAACCTGTTGACAAGCTTTCAAGACTTCGGCTTCGGTGTTCCCATTGGCTGCAAGAGCAGGAAAAGGCAACGCAAGCCGAATGCGTGCCTCCGTGGCTGGACAGAAGCCACAACTACTAATACATCACCCATTGTTCTGGAGGCGTGTAGCTATTTCCTCCTTGTCAAGACTCGAGACCTCACGACCGGGACACAGGGCCGGCAGGATCCTGGACTCTCCTTCTGGTGCATCAGTCCAAGCAGTCTTGTCTCGCGTCCATCGATTCTCGACAATCCATCCTCATCAATTCCCTATATATTTTTGTTACCTTCTTTGTTGTTTTCCTACAATCGAGCCGTCCCCAGCTCTGAGTGGCGCGCTACTTCACCTTAGAATACAACCTTGCATGGAGTCGACAGGATTGGTGTGCATCCGACGACATATAGGAGCCACGGAGAAGCAACCAGGCGGATCAGTAGTTGTATCGTTTCCCAGAGGCTGTAGAAAGAATTCGAGCGTGTTCAATCCGGGCTTGGGATTGCTCAAGTAGCCCAATTGCCAATTGGGACAGGGTCGCCTCATGGCTCAAAGCAATCAGACGCATGGTAGCCATCACGGAATAATTAAGCAGAATAATGTGCGTGTCGCTATTTGATGCCAGAGAGGAAAAAAGGTCCATTCAAGCCGCTCGGTGCTGCTCAACATCACAGTCCAGCCCCACCCATCAAGATGCGACAAACTGTCCAGGAATTTAATCACGTGCAGTGTCACGGGCTCTCTCCGCCACTGTCAACTACCAATCGCCACACCACAGAATGACAGAAAGGGCTCCGAACTCCAAGGATGAGACCCGTTTTTATGGGCTTCGCGAATGGTGGCTCTTCTGGAGTTTAGGTGCAAATGTACCGCCGCCATGTAACTACACCACCTTGTGACTTCAACCTTGCAGCAGCCTGCCCGATCATCAGCCTCCAAGTTGAAGACTACATCCCACCAGTTCTCCTAATACTCTTCCTGAGACTCCACTGCCAGCAGGAGCAGCTCGTTACTTGTGCCAGGGATAATTCCATTCCAACGGGGACGCGGTTCCCCCACTGGCGTCATTGCTGACCTAACCCTCGGTCGGCCGACTCGACTCTGAGTGGTTGAAGTGGGTGAGTACTCCATGGCGTCCCTCAATTTGAGTCGCTTTCCAAGATCATCCACCAAAATACCATCCCAACCTCAGTCGTCGCCGCCTGCCTTCCGCCGCCAGCAATCATTCAGACTTATTCCTGGCGTGACTGTTCTTCGTCCGAGACTGACTCGTTATTTTGTGCGCAGCATCACAATAGACCATCCACTTCGGCGAGTAGGCCCCAACAGCCATCAGCAATCACAACCTCTTCATGGTGTCGCCCCCCGAAGTTCCGCAGAACATACGATGCCGGCCACCAACCAGAAACCGGCTCTCACTACGTCGACATCACCTCGAAGCACCGCCAAGTACACAAACAAGGATGGATCAAAGTTTATCACTGTCCCCAAAAGCACGCCCTCCGACTCTTCCCAGCCTTCAACGCCGACAATTGCCGCTCAATCAGTAAATTCGCCGCCAAACCCTCCTGCGTCTGACGCGCCGGTGCAGACCGTAAATCGCAAGAAGCAAAAGCGTCGACAAAAGGCATTGGCAAAAGCCGCCGCCGCCGAGCAAGCAGCCAACGCTCTTCCGGATCCCTCAGCCATGTCAAAGGGGCCCAACGAGGGGTTAGCCGAGGACCAAGCTGTCATCGTCAGTGATGGAGAAGAGGCAGAGGATGCGCGAAACGGCGATTTTTGTCTTCCGGGGTTAAACGGCCATTCTTGCCCGGCTCCCAAGTCCAAAAAGAACAAGAAAAAGAAGAAAAAGAACGCGGGGGAGCTTGCCGATGGTGACAACTCTCCGGCTATCTCCGCTTCTGCATCCCAAATGGTCAGTAAAGTCGTCTCGCGGCCATCAGGCATGTCACGAGACAAGATTTGGAGCACAAGCAATCATGAGGAAAGAGAACGCATTAAAGAGTTCTGGCTAGGGCTTGGCGAGGATGAGCGAAAGTCACTTGTCAAGGTCGAGAAAGACGCTGTTTTGAAAAAGATGAAGGAGCAGCAGAAGCACACATGCAGTTGTACTGTTTGTGGGCGGAAACGAACGGCTATCGAGGAGGAGCTGGAAGGCCTGTACGATGCGTATTATCTGGAGCTTGAGCAGTTCGCCAACAACGGCGACGGACCACCGATACTACAGCCACCATCACGAGACTTTCCGCCGCGACCTCGCCGTCGACTGCCTTCAAATTATACCCCGCAACAACCGTCTCGTGGTAGGATCGTAGAGCACGTGGGTGATGAGGATGACGAAGACGAGCTGGAGGAAGTGTACAGCGAAGACGAAGTTGAAGACGACGAGTATAGCGACGACGAACCTCCAGAGCAATATCACAATCCCTACGATCGAGACATGACGGATTTCTTGGCATTTGGCAGCAGTTTGCAAGTCAAGGGTACGCAGCTTCTTGAATCTCTTCTCAGCGCATATGGTAACATGGACTTAGGCGGCATTCTCACCGTGGCGGATGACCTACTTAAAAACGACGGCAAGCGATTCATTGAAATGATGGAACAGCTAGCAGAACGTCGCATGGCCCGTGAGGAGGACGCTAGAGAACACTTCTCCCGCGGGTACGGTCATCCCAACGGCTCATACTCCACTCCTCATAATCACCCTCCTGATGATGATGACTACGAAGATGAAGAGGAGGATGAGGAGGATTATGAGGACAGCCAAGACGAGGAGTATGAGGATGAAGAGGTATATTCTAATCCTTCTATAATGCCGTCCAAGTTCCATACTGAGTGCTGCTGCCAGGATCAAATGACGGAAGAACAGCGAATGGAGGAGGGCCGCAGAATGTTTCAAATATTCGCAGCCCGGATGTTCGAGCAACGTGTCCTATCCGCATACAAGGAGAAGGTGGCCAAAGAGAGGCAAGACAAACTTCTAGAGGAGCTAGAAGAGGAGAGCAGACAAGTCGACGAGCAAAAGGCCAAGAAAGCCAAAAATGCGCAAAAGAAAAAAGACAAGGCCGCTCAAAAGAAGCAAGCTCTAGCCGAAGAAAAGGCGCGGAAGGAGGCTGAAAAGGCTGCGGAAGAAGCGGCTCGCCTAGATGCTGAGCAGAAAAGAATTGCTGAACAGAGACTGAAGGCCGAGGAGAAACGAAGGCAAAAGGAATCCCAAAAGAAGGCTGAGGAAGAGGCTCGATTGAGGAAGGAGGCCGACCGTCAACGACGTATTCATGAGCAGCGTGAGAGGCAGGCGGAACAAGAACGCAAAGCCCGCGAGGCAAAGGAGCGCGAAAGGAAGCTCAAGGAAGAGCAACGTCAAAGGGAGAAACAGGCTCGGGACCAGAGAGAACGGGAAGCACAAGAGCGTAAGGAGAAACAGGAACGCGACAAGCGAGAAAAAGAAGCGAGGGCAGCTAAAGCTCAGAAAGAACTTCATGAGACTACTCAGCGAGCAAAGGAAGACAAGGCAAACTACAAGCCTTCCATCCAAACTGCTCAGTCACAGTCTATTCAAATCGCAAAGCGCGGACAGGGGCATGCTGCTATTAGTCCTCTCCCGACCGTTCTACCGCAACATCCGCCTAACCCTGCAGGCTTTGCTTCGCCAAAGATTCCAGTGGCCACACCAGCGATCGCGAAAGCGCCCACGCCTATTCGAAGCCGTACCCTGTCTCAGCAACAGGACTCAGGTTCGGCAAGCTCGGCAGCTTCACATTCTGCATCAGGACCTAGCCAGAACCCGTCACCTCACCCGGGAACTCCTATTCAGGTCAGCCCCGGACCCGTTGGACAAGACAGAAAAGCCAGCGCAAGCAGCTCCATACTTGCGGCTCAGCTCAACCACCCGGTATCACCTCACAGCATGCAAACCAGACTTCCGAGCCTCACGCCGCCATTCCAGATGCCGCCGCAGACTCTGGGTTTGCAGCCGCCTCCAGGACTAGCACAACACCGACCACCACGCTTTCCCAGTCCTATTTCTCACGAGGCTATATTCCCCCCCTTGCAATTTCGTCCTGGTCCCAACATGATGATGACGCCGCCCGGACTCAATGGACCAGGGCCACGAGGGCTTCCTCCAGGTCCCATGGCGCCTCCGGGATTCAACCACGTTTCCGCAGATCCTTTCCCCATGAACCAAGGGTTTCCAGCGGCAAAAGAGCCTCCAGTTCCTTCACATACACGCCAGGGCTCTATTGGTTACGACGGAGCAACAGGGCTACCGACGCAACCGATTGGAAGACCGGCACCAATTGGCCGTCCTGGAAGCCTGTCTCAGCGCCAGTCTCTCGAAGAAGATGACGAAACGAAGCATTTGGGTAGCAGCGCTTTGGTAGCCGACGACGAGCCTCCCCTCGAGGGAATGAATCCCGCCAGTCTGCGTCATCAGCCTCCCGGTCCCCGTGGAGGGTTTCCGACGAGCCCCTTTCTGGACGCTGGATTTCCCACGTCACAAAATCCCTGGGGTCCTCCAGCAGGAGTCGCACACGGGCAGCCCTTTGCACCGCCCGGCTTTTCGAACTCGACGTGGGGCTCTACAGGAATTCCGCCAGGTTTCGGGATGGCTGGCATAGCCTCGCCAACACTGCCGCCCATGAGCTCCATTCGATCGTCATCCCAGCCACGCCATGTTACGGTTAGAATATTGATGTGTACCGCGTACAGAGACTTGTCCGCATCAGGAAGCGCGGATGCAGAAGGCTACATGGACCTATCCGTGATAAAGTCGCAGGTGGACATTCATGCCAGTGACTTTTACCTCACTGAACAAGACCTGCTGAATCTCTGTGACACTGAGGGCAACAATTCTAACGGCGGGGGAACATTCGACGTCAAACGGGATATGAGCGGCGTTGGGCAGCACCGAATCCGTTGGACTCCGGATCAAAGCGATGCTTCAGGGCTCTCATTCCGAGCAGTGGGGGCACCCGGGGAGATCTGCAGCCCTCGTACTAACCACGCGTCTCTACGGGGCCACTAGAAGAGCTCCTCTGAAGCAGGGGGCATTGTCGTCCACGGGAGCCCTCTTGTCCGGAGAATCGGGTTCCTGGGAAATGGCGGCAGCGGCAGCAACCGGCCATCAGCCACTACATCAACCACAGCAATGGATCGGGATTGTCGAGTTGATTGGTCTACCTGGCACAACCCAATCCGTGGTTTCTCTGCGGACAGCCCGTCTGGTAGTCAGTCCGGCGGTCGGGCCCGTCAGCACGGCGTATCACATTCCGAAATCACATTGCCGGCTGATGATAAGGCAGCTCCTGGAGGCGGATCCTTTTGGGGTCACCTGAAGAAGAAAAGATATCACAGTGATGTCTGAACTGTTGTGAAGCGATGGCCGCTCTGGGCAACGGCGCAAGACGTGACGTACAGGACGTGGTCGCGTCTACATTGGGATTCTCGACACGACCTCGGCGAGGATTCTTGTCGGAGAAGTGACAGTGATTGGCAATGGGGAACGAGGCCTTGAGAAGCGGCAAGGAGGTAGAGCAATTTATCAATCAGGGGCCGGCTCCATACCCTAGCCACCGGTCGAAACGGTCGGCTGTCATTACCATTTTATATGCGGCTACCAGCGGGAAGGGGTCGAGCAAAGGAAGATTTGATTTCCATTACTCTGTGTTCGATTAGCAAATATGAAGCATGCCCGCCGTCCATGGTACGGACGGGTTATTGAACAGCGTTTGTAGGGACTAGTATGCAGTATGTGCGTCTTGAGCGACTGTGGAGAGACTGGAAATGCCTGTGCTATACTGTTGGTGCGCGCGGTGACGTCGTCATTACCGTGGACGAGCTCAACCTGTCAGCCAATTGCTGAACCAGGTAGTATCTACTTATGTTGCCGTGGCCATGGGAGTGGTGTACTCCGTACCTCACCATACACGTCACTCCTCGAGCATCGGGCCAAGAACAAACATGTGTGTGTACGATATGCCCCAGCTAAATGTCCCATTTGATATGTTGATTTCTATTTCTAGTTTTTGCGTCTGCCTTAAACCCCTTGAAAAATATCCAATCGTTTCAATCCATACTTTGAAAAGCCCCCAAATGTAGAAGAATAAAACAAGAAGTCGCTGGTTCAACAGGGCAAAACACCCCGCCATCAATGGCCTTGATGCTGCAACGTGCCACACTCCTTGTGGTGCTTTTGTGCCCCAAATGCGCCGATCAGGCATGGCCAGGCTGGTCCTGGAAGGGATTGGGACCAGGACCATCGGCCTCGGGGACCTGCTGCATGAGGGGGGCCCTCGCCTCCTGCGACCGCTGCTTCTTTGTGGCGGCGCGGGCGAGGGCGACGGCCTCTGCCTTGGCGGCGACCTTTTTGTGGTGGGCGCGCTCGCGGCAGCACGCAAAGGTCAGGTAGCCGAAGCCGATGGCGAAGAAGGCGACGAAGACGATGGAGACGATGATGCCGCCCGTGTCGATGGGCCGCATCTGCATGCACACGTCCCCGTGGTTGTTGTCGGCCGAGCAGAACCAGCCCGAGAGGCAGTCGCTCGAGGTGCCCTTGGACGGCGTGCACGTGTGCGTCACCGTCTTGCCGTTCTCCGTCGCCACGAGGCAGCTCGACGTGTCGAACTCGCTAGTGCGGAAGCAGTCGGCGCCCTTTTTGACGGGCGCGGGCGTCGTCGAGGCCCGCGCCAGGAGGTGGACGCCCGCGATGGCCTGCGTCGCCGGCGCCGGTCCCAGGACGGCGCGGAAGCGCTTTCGCAGCTCGTCGGGACGCTGGTGCTGGTGTTCCTGTTGCTGGCACCGGGCCGTGATGTGCTCGACCTCGCGGGCGGCTTCGGGCGCGGAGCAGCCCGCTTTGCTGTAGCATTGCTCGAGGTCGCTTTGCTTGAAGCTGGACAGAGCGGCGAGGCACTTGCTTACGGCGGCGTGGGAGCCGCAGCTCGTGTATGAGGCGAGTTCCTTGCTGTGTGTGTGGACGCACTCGTTGAGCGGGAGGGCTGCTGTCGTGCTGGCGAGCAGCACCGCCGCCAGGGAGAGGGACCGCATGGTAGGCAGGACGGCGAGGGTTACTGGATGGGGAATGTAGCACGCCTTTTTTTTTTTTTCTCGACTTTTTTTTTTGGCCTATTTTTGCATGGGCGGCAAATCGTCTTTCATCCGATCAGCACTGCTTGCCGTAAGCTGATGCTTGGTGGTGTTTGAGTTCAGGGGTCTGTGATCTCCAGACTCGGGCGGCAAAAACTGGATCCCGCAGACAGGAAATGCCCGAAAGTCTGTGTACAGACGGCAGCAGAGACGGTGCAGGACAAAGAACGAGACAGGACAGGAAAGGTTGACGCTTTCGTCAAGGAGACATGAGAGGCATGGAATCGGCAGCTTTTTGCCTGAAGGTTGTTTGGAAACAGGGCGAAAGGGCGGCCAACAAAGGGATGAGGTCCTCGTGGGGAAGTGAAAAGGAGGGCGGCTCGGACCACAAGCCAAGACAAGCCACCAGCCAGCCAGTAGTAGCTGACTGGCAGGTGAACATGGGATGGCAGATGGGATGCACGTCAAGCCCCCGACTTCAGAGGGAGGCGGGGAGGCGCTGTTGGCCTCAGCCCAGCTGGTTATTGCAATTTGTGGCTGAGTTGGCGGCTCCAGCCAGTCGTTGGGGTTTGTTTGCTTGGCACTCTGGCGGCGGAACGGAGAGACGACTTTTGCACCAAGCAGACGGCGAGCAACCAACACTCTTGTATCACGGCGAGAGTCGATTTCACTGGCAGCCGCCGACCGACTTTGTTGTTGAGCGGGGCGTAATATCGTGAACAAAGGACAGCGGACCGGTCCCCCCTGGAACGCGTCTGGGGTGTGGACGACCCGTGGGCCGTGAGTCGTGACCAAGAGCAGGATGGACGACAAATTCCAAACCTCTGCACCGAGGACGCGATCCCAGAGGAGGGCCCGTGGTAAAGTGATTGATTGAGTCGCGAGTTACCAAGGGAAGATGGATAGGAAAAAGTCGCGTGCGGCACCATCGAGGCCTTCTCGAATGCCATCAGCTAGCTGCCCGACGACGTCATCGCCCACGACGTCGATCCGTCGCCGTGCCCACTCGACTTGTTGCTTGGTTTACCCTACGAAAGCAAACGCACGGCGTGCCAGGTTTGCGTCCAGCTTTAGTCTGAAAACCGGGTAGACTATATAGCGATTCCCCCCCCCCCCCCTTCGCTGCTCGCTGCTCCATTCGAAATCGCACCCGGCAGAATTGACAGAGTTGGCCGTTTCAGCAACCTCCTAACCTACAGTCAACTGCTCAGTCGTATCTTCATTCCGACCCAACACGCTCACCACCATGCCGCTCGTCGTACCCGGGATCACCAGCCAGCCCGACAACAAGACCCAGGAATGGCAAAGCAAGCTCCTCGGCAAGAAACTGTCGGACACGGAGCACACCGAGACTGTAGGTCGGCCCCGAGACGGAGACAGAGAGAGCCAGTCTTCTGACCCCGTCACAGCTATTCTGCAAGAAAGACCTCCCGCAGGAACACCGCGTCGTTGCGCCTGGTCAGGCGGTTACCACCGACTTTAAGGAGGGCCGGCTGAACGTCCACCTGGATGATGACGGGACCGTTTCCCGCGTTACCCATGGATAGTCAGGTCGCTAGGCGAAGCCGCCCATGCTCAGCGCTTTTGGGGGAAAACTTGGCGTCCAACGAGCGCTCGCTTGGAAAGGTCCTCTCGTCATGACGTCTACGACGCAACAAACTAGCCTCTCAAATAGTGGTTTTTGAAGATGGACAAAGCTCTTTTCCAACCCTTGACCACCTTCAACCCGTCCCATTTGTTCATGTCATGTTTACTTTCATCTTTTCAAGTCCCACGTATCGTAGCATGTCCCCTGCAGGAAACTTGGAATGAGACGAGAGTACGGAGTACATAGTACATGCAGCATCACGCGTGCACACGTGCACAAGTCCCGCACGCCCCCGTCTATTGCATGTGGCGACTTTACCCCGCCATCCAACGCCAGCGGGGCAGCCTGTTTGTACTCGGTATCGACTTATCGAGTCTCGACATCAACTGATGGACGACTTGATGCAAAAGAATCGCCAGCACCAGAGTGACACACTGACGCCGGCCGACATTCCCTCCTTCAACATGTTCAAAAAAGAGTACGTCAGTGTGCAACTGCCAGCCGGCCTGCGAGCAGACCATGCTGACAAGCCGCAGCATTACCCCCTCGCCCAAGCAGAAGCTCAAGTCTTCGGTGCAGCGATCCCTCCGCCAGTCGCTGCTGACAACGTATCCCCTGCTCACGCCGCACATTGACGAGATCCTCCCCAAAAAGGCTTCCCTGGCGAGCATGAAGCTGCCCGACCGGAATACGCTGTACGTCCTCGACTCGGAGCCCCTGTTCTACCAGCATGACTCGGCCACCATCATCCCGCACTTGAAGCTCGTCCACCGCTTCCCGCAGGGCTTCCCGACGATCCGCATCGACAGGGGCGCCATTCGATTTGTGCTCTCGGGCGCAACCCTCATGGCGCCCGGCCTGACCTCCAAGGGAGGCAGGCTACCCGCCGAGGGGGCCGCCGAGAAGCTCGAGGAGGGCAGGGAGATGGACCAGCGCGTCGACCACGAAGGCCGCTGGAGCAGGGAGCTGCACAAGGGCGAGCCCGTCGTCATCATGGCCGAGGGCAAGGAGGAGGCTTGTGCCGTGGGGACGCTGTCCTGCGGAACAGAGGACGTCAAGGCAAAGGGGAAGGGGCCCGTCGTGGAAGACGCCCATTTCCTCGGCGATGGGCTGTGGAACTTGGCCACCGACTGAGCTTGGAAAAGAAGAAGAAGCACCTACGTTTTACGCCAAGATACCTTTGACTGGACGACTGCATAGAGGGCGCTGAGTAGCAAAGGGCGGTGGAATGTGAACAAGGACACGGTCAAGGAGGAAGATGACAACATACACTGCAACCTAGGATGTTGGCCTCCACTTTGGCAGTACGGTTAACAAAATACAACTACACCAAAGACGGCCATGGTATGCACTATGCGTGCGCCCCTTTTGCATCGACCATGCCTCTTTGAAGCTTTGGAGACCTCTCCATCGAGACAGAAACCAGTTTTATCTCATGCTTTCTCATGCCTTCCTGTGGGGTGCAAAGCACTGCTCACGAGATCCGACAGGAAACTATGCTCGCGCCCGTCTTGGTCTTGCGAGCTTCCCCCGTCAATGGGCAAGCTTACAGGGAGGTATCGTAGCCGTGCGAGACGAAGAAACAACAACGATGAACAAACGGTGAATGAGGCCACACGGTTCCGCGCCATATCCTGCGCTCGAGTAAAAGTCTACATGAGCAATCCGTGCCATCAGCGTAGGGCATGCAAGGAGCTTCGGACGAGCGCCAAGCTTAGCTTGCGTAGCCTCGACAGTCTCAGCCACCGCCGAGTCTTCACGACTGAAGGCGACTAGTCACCGGCCCGGCACCTTCAGCCGGACGCCCGGCGCTGCTGAGATGCTTCTCGGTAGAATCCCGAGACCAACTGCCGATACGACCACCTGACGCCATCGGCACGTACGTCGCCTTGAAGTCTCGCCGCTAGAAAAGTCCCCCTTTCGACGTCAGCAGTATCTGCTGGTGCGACCTAGAGGGATGTTTCTTTCGTATCTTGTGTCTATATGTGCGCACGTACATGGCCAGCGGGCGTGAGCATTGCGGAAGGAGCAGATTGTGAGCGGATGGACTTTGCATACTGCTCACAAGGACACTGGTGCGGAAAACAGTTGTTTTTTCCGGCATGAACGCAAAGCCCCTTGATGACATGTCCCTGATGACGAGGCCAACGTTGTGACGTCTGCGTGTGCCACTTGGAATTGGCGGCCTGCCCTACCACTACGTGGTCGATACATTTCCGGCACATCACACTATACATTATTCCACTCACGTCACTTGGGCCTATACAATCGAACCCGGGAAGCTGAACAATTGGCGACACAACACGGAGACTTGTGGCAAGTAAGGCCCATGATAACTGAGCCGTGGGATCGCCATTCGCGCAGCGGGGGCAGCAGGGAGCTCCTTGATGCCAAGTTGAAATTTGGCGGACAGTAACTATAGTTCATGCGGTAGCCGATATTACTGATATAAGCCGATAAGAATCCCCTTACAGCTCCATGCAGCGCATACAACACACATGTCTCGGTTTGCCACTCCGGCCACACACATACTCGTGCACATTCGCCGTCGAGATAATCGTCCATGAGCAACGAGACCCCGGGCCGAGCTTAGCTCGGTGAACAAGTCACGCGCCGACAAGGGCCGTCGGGTGCGAGAGCACGTGGCCTGATGGTGCGGCAGCCGCAACGGGCGGGAGGTATTTGTCCACGCAAGTCTCGGGGAATCGACGGGGAGCAAGACCGGGACGCCCGTGGGAACTCACTCGAACACGTCTAGATGGATTGCGCTCTTCCACGGCCATCTGAGCTACGGACACAAGCTGTCCTTGGCCAGGCCACAAGCCGAGGCGCTCGGGGTGCTTCTGCTATTCTACAGGCCAAGCTCAGAGTAGGCGTTGAGGGCCAACTGTCCGCCGAGATGGGCGTAGAGCACGTTGCCGCCGGAAATTTCGCCGGACCGGATGAGCCCCATCATGCCGGCCAGGCTCTTGCCCTCGTAGACGGGGTCGGTGATGAAGGCCTCGGTGCGGGCGCCAAACCTGATGGCGTCGAGGGTGGTCTCGTCGGGCACGCCGTAGACGCCGGCGTTGTAGTCGCTGTTCAGGACGACGTCGCGCTCCGTGACGTCGTCCTCGGACAGGCCGATCCTGGCGGCGGTGGACCTGGCGATGCGCAGGACCTGGGCCGAGGTGTCGCCGGGCCTGCCCGAGGCGTCGATGCCGATGACGGCGCGCGGCCGGGGGCGGCGGCGCGTCTTCTCGGCGAGCTTGAAGCCGGCGACCATGCCGGCGAGGGTCGAGCCGGTGACGGCGCAGACGACGACGGTGTCGAAGAAGACGCCCATCTGGCGCTCTTGGGCTTCCACCTCGAAGGCCCAGCGGGCGAAGCCGAGGCCGCCGAGGGCGTGGTCGGATGCCCCGGCCGGGATGTAGTAGGGCTTGCCGCCGGCCGCCTCGATGTCGGCCGTCAGCTTGGCCAGCGTGGTTTTGTGCTCGATGCCAAAGGCGGACGGGTCGAGGCGCACGTCGGCGCCCATGAGCCGCGACAGCTGGATGTTGCCCACCTTGTCGTAGCCGGCGTCTTGCCAGTCAACCCAGTGTTCCTGGATCGTGGCGGCCCGGAGGCCGAGCTTGGCGGCGACGGCCGCTACTTGGCGGGTGTGGTTTGACTGGACGCCTCCTATGGACACGAGGGTGTCGCAGCCTTGGGCCAGGGCCTCCGAGGCGAGATATCTTTATTGGAATCGTGAGCCCATGTCGTGGACTGGGTCGCAGACGGGCACGGCGATGAGCCGGAGGGGGTGGGGGGGCTGCTTACTCGAGTTTGCGCGTCTTGTTCCCGCCGTATGCGAGGCCAGAGTTGCAGTCCTCCCTCTTTGCGTAGATGTTGACTCTTCCCCCGAGTTCCTTGGACATGCGTGGCAGATGCTGGACTGGCGAGGGGCCGAAGAGGAAGGACTCTCGCGGGATGCTGGCAAAGGGCTCGGGCAAGGTGAAGTCGGCCATGGTTCGTGTCGAGTGCCCGAGAACAGGTGCGGCAACTGATACTGGCGGGCAGCGATGATCCTGTCGCCGTCACGCCGACGGCCACGGTCGTTGTGTTGTACGCTCGCTTTATAGGTTGTTCAAGCATTGCCGGCTCACGTTGCGGCTCGCACTGCGGCTCAAGTCCGCCGCGGCGGGGCGCCGCTGTCCGCCGGCGGAGGCGCAACGGCGTCGTGGCCGTACGACACGAGGCAGGCCACACCAGACCGAGATGGTAGCCGTCGATCCCCAACGTGGACGCCGACCGTGTCCGGGCCGAAGCACTTGTTCAAGGAGCACTATGCCGCGGCGCAAGACGACGTCGTCGTGCCTTGTTTCCATCGTCGCCTGTCGGCTGGGTGTTCTTGGTTCAAAACTCCTCCCTCCCACGTCATTTGCCCGTCTGCCGTCCACGTGCCGCCCAATCGCCGCCCTTGGCTTGCCCGCACGTGGTGTCATTCAAGTTGCATGTACGTACACGCGAGAGTCGGCTGGTCCTGACTCGAACACGGACCGACAGCGGCCTCGTCAGGGAAGACATTCGTTTTCCGGCCCCGGGTACATGGTACATGGATATACACGCTTGGCAAGGGTCGACTGGTCCTTTTTGTGCTGTCGGTCTGTTTCCGGGATGTGACGAGCTTTCAGCCGCAGCAAGATCAGATAAGATCAAGACGACAAGGGACAAAAAATCGCGCCCCTCTCATGGTCTCCGTCTCCGTCTCCGCCTCGGTCTGGGCCCATGGCCCGTGAGGCACTTGGACACGATTTTGCGTCCAGCAGGTGCCAAGGAATTGTCGGCCCTGGTGCCCCTTGCCCCCTCGCTGCCTCCGACGGTGGCCGTCTGGTCCAACTATTGACTTGGCCCGCAGTCCGGCGAGAGGCGAAGAGAGGAGAATTTGCGAAAGGTGGGCAACAGAAGATACCAGATGCAGCGTGCCCCGAGTCAGAGGGGCGAGTCAAACTTGAAATAATATGCCGATGCTGCCTCGCACGCAGCGTAGAGAAGGGCCAAGGCAACGCGGCCGCCGACGGGACGAAACGTCGGACGCTCTTCTTTTCCCCCGTGTCCATCAGCGTCTTGTATCAGGCCCAGCCCGCCATGTCTTTTCTGCCCAAGATCTTTGCTCGTGCCGGCGACGAGTCCCCCGTGCCTGGGGCGGCGGTATCCGTCTCTCCGCACGGAAAGACGGCCGCGGGCAGCAGCGATGCGGCCGCCGTGGCCGGGGCGGACTCGAGCCGTCATGATTCCGCCGTCGACGCCCAGGCTGGTGTTTTGGACATGGAGGCCGTCTCTCGAGTATGGAGCAGAGGCCACATCGTATTGACATATGTCTTGTGAGTGGCAGAGGAGCCTGACGTGTTTCTTTCCGGCCCAGTCTTTTATGCAGCAGGAGCTGACGCCCCGAGGCTTGCAGCATCTGGCTCATCTACTTGGTGGACTCGATGCACTCGAGCATGTCCTTCACCCTCGCGGCCTACGTCACCAGCTCGTTTCAGCAGCACGGGCTCACGGCAACCACCAACGTCTTTGCCAACCTGATTGGCGGTCTCTTCCGCCTCCCGCTGGCCAAGATCCTCGACATCTGGGGCCGGCCGCAGGGCTTCGCGCTCGTCGTCCTGTTCCTCGTCATCGGCCTGGTCATGATGGCCGCTTGCCAAAACGTCGAGACGTATGCCGCCGCACAGGTCTTTTACTGGATAGGGTGGGTTGTGCTCTTCTCTTCTCTCCTTGTCTCCTCCTTACTGCTGCTACGCTTGGCCCTGGCAAGACGACACGTGCTGACCGGACCGACGCCGCGGCGTGCGTGTCCAGGTTCAACGGCATCGCCTACACCCTGCAGGTCTTCATCGCCGACACCTCCGAGCTCAAGAACCGAGCCTTCTTCTTCGCGCTGACGACGTCGCCCTTCCTCATCACCACGTGGGCCAGCGGCCCGGCTGCCAGCAGCTTCCTCGCCGGCGCCGGCTGGAGGTGGGCTTTTGGGACGTTTGCCATTGTCGTGCCCGTGGTGTGCGCCCCTGTCCTGGCGCTCTTCTCGTATAACCACTTCAAGGCCGGCAGGTCGGGGGCCTTGCCGCCGCGACGGCCGTCCGGGCGTACGGCTCTCGAGGGCGCCAAGCACTACCTCGTTCAGTTTGACGTCGTCGGGCTGCTTCTGGCCGCGGCCGGCATGGCGCTGTTCCTGCTGCCCTTCAACATCTACCAGTTCCAGGCTGAGCAGTGGCGCTCCCCCCTGATCATCGCCATGGTTGCCGCCGGCGTGCTTCTCCTCGTCGTGTTTGCCCTGTACGAGAGGTACGTGGCGCCGGTGCAGTTCATCCCCTACAAGGTCCTCGTCGACAGGACCGTCATGGGCGCGTGCGTCCTGGGCGCCCTTGGCTTCGTCAGCTTCTACCTCTGGAACGGCTTCTTCTCCTCCTTCCTCCAGGTCGTCGTTGGCCTGACCGTCACCGAGGCCACCTACGTCGGGCGGACGTACAACATGGGGAGCTGCTTCTGGGCCCTTGTCGTCGGCGTCGTCATCCGCTGGAGCGGCCGCCTTAAATGGCTGGCTTTTTACTTTGGCGTGCCGCTCATGATACTGGGCATCGCCCTCATGACCGAGTTTCGCCGGCCCGGCGTCGACGCCGGCTACGTCGTCATGTGCCAGGTCTTCATCGCCGTGGCCGGCGGCACTCTTGTCATCTGCGAGCAAATGGCCGTCATGGCCGCCGTTTCGCACCAGAACGTTGCGGTGGCCCTGGCCATGCTGTCCATGTTTACTAGCATCGGCGGAGCCATCGGGTCCAGTGTTTCCGGAGCCATCTGGAACGGTGTCTTCCCTGCAAAGCTGGCCGAGTACCTGCCGCCCGAGACCAAGGACGAGGCGGCCCTCATTGTGGGAAACCTGTCGAGGCAGCTCGAGCATCCCTGGGGGAGTCCGTCGCGTGAGGCCATCATGGCCGCGTACGGAGATGCCCAGAGGGTCATGCTGATTTCCGCGACTGCTTTTGCATGCGTGAGTATAGTTGCCGTGGCGGTATGGCGCGATGTCAAGGTTAGGTAGGGACGCCGATGCGTAGGTGGAGGTGCCCGGACTATGGGCAAGCATGTCATGTTTTGTACTTTATTCTTCTCGTCACGGCTATCAACCAAATTTCAAGAGAAAGCAAGAGTTTCTGATGACAGCAGCTCGCATCGCTACAGGGTCCGTCCCTCGCAGCGAGCACACACGAAATGCTTGCCAGGCGTCTCCCTGCACGCTCCCGGCGCCGGGGACGAGGGAAGGGAGGCTCAAGTGATCTGCCGAGAGCCAAGATTGTAAAATACTCCAACGTGCTCGGCTTCAGGCTAGTTTCTCCGAGCCCAGATGAGCACCCTTGACAACGACAGGCTTGGCTGCGGTGAAGTTGGGAATGTCACCAAACACCGCCACGGCGCTCTCTCCCGTCGATGCAGCCTCCCACGCGGCCATTGATTCAAACTCCAGGATGGCCTGGATCTGATACTGCTGGTCCGGGGCGAACTGAGTAATCTCCCAGCTTTTCAGGCCCGCTCCGCCCCAAGAACTACATGTGTGGATGCAATGGTCAGTTCCGGATTGTGCGAGCCACGGTGGAAAGCAGCTGAGGCTAGCTGGGAAGTGCGCTCTGCTTTCTCTCGGCGCAGCGTACGGACCAGCCACTTACGCAGACACGAGAGGCATGTGCGTTTGCATGTAGTACTTGACGTCGAACTGGTGGCCCGAAGGGTACAAGATGGTGATGGAAGCCATTGAAACCACGACTGTATGGGCGTGGTCAACGGCGATGCGTGTGTTGGCGTGGACGAGGCTCGGACCGTGCTCTATTTGATGGTCTGTACTCCGTACTCGGTACGGAAGCCGGATTTATAAGAATTGGATAACTACTAAATCCCTACCCCGCTCTTGGGGATCATCATGGTTTCGCTTGGGCGCATGCAAAGAGCCAAAAGCGGCTGCAGCTGACGCCGTCGTACCTCATCCGCATGTCTCGCGGGTTGGTTGATACATGGCGAGGTAGGCGCGGCTGGAAAGCTTCTCCCGTCGAGCGATAAAAGTAACTAAGGGCATCCTCGGAAGATTCTGCCGCTGAACAAATGTCGAAGGCGTCGAGCTGTGTCCCGACGTTGGTGTCGGGGGACCGCCTCGCCATAAATACATGCGCCAGATTGCTGCATCCACACGTGACCGCTCGCTTACTCGCAACCGGGCGTCGGATTCGCACCATGCATGATACGCTCAACTGCTTGGCCATCTGCAACGACGCAGGGAGGCTTGGAGGGCTATCAAACAGAGCAGCGGTCGGTTGCATGTACAGAGAGAGTACTCGACTTGCTCTGTAGATTTGTACGTACGTACTCAAATCCCTCTTCTGTGCTCCGTAACCCCCGCAAGCCTCCTCGTCACGTCACCTCGCTCATGGGGTCACGGCTCGCTCATGAACCTACCAGACAGGACTTGGATTGTGAGGATCCCAGGCGGAGCATTTCATTTCCCTCCTGCCCCAGGAACGAGATCCCTGCCACTCCACCACCAGACGCGCCGCAGCTCCCCGCCGCGGCGGCTAATACCTTGATAAGCCACCCACCAACGTTGCCTCGGTGAATGCACGCGTCTTCGCAAAAAAGGACGCATTGCTGCCGGTCAGAGGTCCTCCGTGGGCGTCAAAAGGCCGAAAGAGGCAGCCTGGCCCCTTCCACATGCGGATAGTACGTACAATTTGGGTGCGAAAGCCCCTTGCCCATCCCCATGCCGGCCCCCTCTAGATACGTCCTCTCTAGATACGTCACCAAGGAAAGGAGCTGGCTGCGAATAGTAGCGCTACTACGACAATTTTGAGGGTTTTTCTCTTTTAAAGAAATGGTCTTCTTATTTTGTTGTTTTTTTCCGGCTTTTCTAGATGAGCGCGTGGCAGCTTTGAGCGACAATTCGGCAAGTCCACGTCTTCAAACGCCGAGTACGTACCCGCGGCGCCCTGAATGGTTCGACGGAACATCTCCGGTGGCGTCCATGAGGCTGCTTGCCTTCGACACCTGTTCACGTCATGCCAGCAAGCGAGACTTCCGGGCATTGTCCTCCGTACACTCCGAATGTCTCGGGGATCAAGGATCAAGCAAGCGAGGGGTTGCCGTTCCCTGCCGAGATGAGCATTCAACATTCTGCACTGCGCGTGTGGATGCATTTTTAGGTCAAGTTTGACACGCGGCGGTCGCACAACGGCAATATATGGGGGGAAAAAAGGCCTCTAGTCAATGCACTCCGTGTTGCACGACGCTCGTCGTCATTACAGTAGGCAGCTCTATAGCTTGCTGTGCATCATGGCCTGATAGGCAAGGGGTTAGCACATAACACCAGACGCCGTGCCCAAGTAAGACGGCGACGCCTGTACGGCGATTTTTCTTTTGTGTACCCGCAGGCCATGGACAAGAGTTGGTGGTGTCCAGAGATTTCAAAACAGCAAAGTCCCAACGTACTCTACATGGTCCCCCTGCTTGCCTTCCCTTTACTTTGTCTCTGTTCTTTGAGACCTCGGCCACGGGCAAGAAAGCATGCATTCCCGCAGCTCCTTACAGCATTTGAAACATGGCCACGAGAGCCAACGGCAAGGCAACGTAAAGGCCCTTGCTAGCCATGTCCAGACCGGCGGCAGCTCCCTGAGGGACGGGCGCTGGCGGCGAGGTAGCAGCACCGCCACCAGAGGGGGTGCCGGAGTTGGTGGGCTTAGCAGTCGTGGCCGTTGAGTTGACGCCCGGTGAAATACCGCCGGTAGGGGCGCCGGTAGGGACGCCGGTTGTTACACTGGTTGAGTTGTCTCCGCTCTTGCCCTTGTACTTGTCAACTATGAACTGGATGATTTCGCGGCCGTACTTTTCGATGTACTGGCCGTGGACAGCCCTGTCGTCTCCCAGGTCACAGTAGACATCGCCCGTGTCACACCATGAGGCCATCTTGCTGGCGTATTTCTCGCAATTGGCGCTATTTTTGCGCGGGAAGAGCTACATGCGGCTTGTTAGTGTGCTGCTTGGTGCGTAGTTGTCTCGCTGGATTGCGTAATTCCATATGACTGTGCTGTGCTGGTGGTTGGCACATGACTTACGCCGTTATTTTTGCTCGTGCCTCTGTCATAAGAGACGTTGGCAATGTGGGTTGGGTCACCAAACACGGTGATGGCAACGACTAACAACGGGCAACAGTTAGCAATTGGACATGCAAGAGAGAGGGCGGAATAGCCTAACCGTTTTTAACGGCGTCGGAAGGGATTGGGGCGGTGGCCTGAAAGCCAACCTCGTCGGTTCCGCAAAGCGTATCCAAGGTGACTTGGGCACCCTGGGAGTAACCTAGAATGGCAACCTTGCCGTCGGGACAGCTGGTTTGGTGCTCTTGGAGGAGCTCAGTCAGGTCCTTGGTGCCATTGCCGACGGAGTAAGGATATAGGGGATCCGCAAGGGTGGCAGGGTATTCAAGAGCAACCACCTTGCTGCCCTTGATCTGCTTGGCAACCTCCCTTCCAATCAAGCTGCCAAAAACACCAATGCCTTGCTCCTCGCCAGTACCACGGACAGTGATCATGTATAGACCTTGGGCGCAGCCCTTGACATCGTCGCCAGCCTCGGCGTCGGGGAATGTTGCGCGGGCAGCGAGCAGGGCGACGGGGGCGAGGAGGTGCTTCATGGCGAATGAGTGGAAAGGAAACCGCCGAGGCTTTGGTGCGAGTCGTCCAATGACAAAACAATATCGGTCAAAGCTTGTGGTATCGTCTCCCGGCAAGCTCTGGCCTCGACGCGCTTTGAGGGAATGAATGAGCGGATCAACGGGGGAAAAGGGAAGGACGTAAGGAGCAGAGGAGAGAAGGGGAGAGGAGAGGCCGCGTATTAAAGTCGAGCGGCGGCAGTCATAATAAAAAAGCTGGTGGACCGGGATCCTGAAAGGGACCAGACGGGTTGATCAGACTTGACCAGCACTCGTACTAGTACTGGAGAGGCCTTCATGGCGGCGACCAGGCTCGGCACCAGGGGATCAAGCTTGAATGCTGTTGCGGCTAGCGCGCCAGTTGGGGCGCACGACAGCGACACGAGGTGTCAGGTCCAGCGACACAAGTTCAAACTGCGTCCAGATTCCCCCGTGCCGTGGCGTGGATGGATGGATGCTACTCGGCGGGTTGCGCCGTCTCGCCGTCGCCGTGTTGTTGTGGCGTCAATTCGGTCATTGATATTGGGCACCTCCGCTTTGTGCCAACGACCAAGAGCCGGAATACGAGTACTAGTAGTTAGCGGCTGTCGGCCGGGTTTGGAGAGGTTCCATGTTCATGTTCGAACGAGTCGAAGGTCGAGATGTTGGCTGCGAGATCCCCCATCACAGATGGCAGCCGGCGGGGCAGGCCGTGGATCAAGGCGTCCGGATGCAACGCTGGCGGTCGCCTTCCCAAATGGCGCCACACATGAAAGGTCCGACGGACCAGTCAGCTCCAGTGGCCCCGATGTCGCGGGTGCCCTGTCAGTCGGCGACGTCGTGTCAGGGTTGATCTCGCGGGGGAGGCGTCACCAGCGCTGCCAATCAATTGATGAGAAATCTTCCGGTGACTGTCCTGTACCTGCAGTGCGGACCTCTGGCCAGTCAGCTGGCTGGGAGTGCCGTGCAGCTGACAGCGGACCAGCGTCAACCGACCGACCAGTGCCTGCCACTACTCTGTACTCCGAGCTTTTTTGACAGGAATTGCAATATCTGAATCTTTTCTCTTCGCACCGCCGAGCACCTTGGCCAGAGAACACGCACATGCACAACATGCGCGCCCCAGCATGAAGAAGCACCCAGCAGTTCCAAAGCGCCGCCTTCTTTCGAAATCACACGCGCGTTCCTTCCCGCCGCCATCGAGGTGCATCGGCAGAAAGCAATCTCATTGTTCAACATTGAGGTCCGGTCCCAAACCCGCCATGCGGCGCCACTGTTGCCCATGTCTCGGGAGAGTTGCTAATAACTACAAGCCGAGCTGCATCTCTGCTTGCCGCGAAGCTCATGAGTCATGACTGGCCCAGTCTTCCGCCACGTATTGGTTCCATATCAATTCCCAGCCTCGCAAGTACGGAGTATGTATGGCTCATGGAAGGGGCACTGGTCTGCCGCAACCTCCCTCGTCCGACGCTTGGCATCGACTCACTTTTCGTCTTGTTTCCGAGATTGCGATTTGCACGCAAGCAAACCTGGCGACGCGCCGTTTAGCTGGTGAAAGATTTTCGTATGGACAAGTGTTCAAACATATCCCATTTCTCGAATCGAGGCTTGGCTTGCTTTTTGTATTTGCCGAATTACTCGTAAATCCTGGCGGAGGTTTTTTTTCACATCACTTTTGCTAATTGGGAATGTAGCCTACCAAAGCAATTCCAAAATCTGTGGTTGCATCGCAAGGGTCATTGAGTACTCGCCAATTTCCCTACCGCGCAGCAAGTCATGGACTGGACTGGTCGACAAAGAAATTTCATCAAGGCCGTATCAGCCATTGAGTCCCTGATTGCGCGCGGCTTAGGTTTGAAACGATCGCGTTGCCAATGTGCTGCTCCTTCAAATAATCCGCCGTCAAGGATTTAACCCCGTCCTGGATAAGCTCGCGTATACAAGCCCTTCGGGCTATGCCTTGGCCAAGACGTCCTCGAAGACATCCCAAGGACCAATGACCCTGCTTAATCTGCATTGCTGGCTGGCGCACGCAAAACTATAACCATAGTCAACTGTACATGAGCACACTCAACCGGTAGCTTGACCTCGCGGTGCTGATAATCTGCCCGCGGTAACTCTTGCTTCATCTCGTCGCCTGTCCGATGATGAAGATTGAAGAATCGCGCGCACAACCTCGTGCGACGTAATATGCAGACTGTCGCTGTTCCCTGCAATAAAAAAAAAAAACTTACCTGCCTTAAGGTGGAGTGGTCCAACAACTAAAGGCGTTTGGCTCACCAAGCCGAGCTACAGCCAATGAAGCTCTCATGCTCTTACAACCGGCACGGCCTACAAGTATCCAGTTCTTCCTCGAACCAAATGGTCAGACATCCGCTCGCCGCAGGGCTCTTGGTATTTGAACATACAGATCCGATACTGCTCCTCCTCTTTCTACCCCGGGGCAAGTTACCTACTGAGAGGCGACACGAAAGCGAAGTGTCACGATTGGCAGCTATGGGTTGACGAGATCTTGAAAGCCTGAATGACCTAATCTATGACTCGTTGACGCCACGATACTCCCGTGACACTTGCCGGTATTCCTTTCATAGCAACCATCACCACGACAGGTGTGTATCTTTGCAACCAGGTTTTTCTTTCTACATGCCTGACAACACAATGCATCGTCAGCTGAAGCCTGCACAGGGCGTACAAGCGAGAAACTTGGGTTAATCAAATAAATGCTCTGACGCGTCATCTAATTGGCTTCCACTGTCTCGCCTCGAGAGTACGTACGTGCATAGTCTTCACAGCAACAACAACCCCGTCCTGAGTCCTGACCGCAAGAAGAGTAAAAACCTAGTTGGGCTTGAGTGCGGTTACGGTACGGTCGCGCATGAGCTCGCCTCGAGACGGAAACGGAGCCAGGGGCGCACATAATGTGGGAACTTTGTTTGGCTTTCCGAAGTCGAAAGAACTACGGACTACGGAGTACTAACTAACCAGCTGTTCACAAGCGTCGTTGAGATACGCTAAACTAGAAAAGGAAGCCAAGACGCATGCCGTCATTCCCGGAATAACGCTGCAACGCGGGAAAGTTGCCCAACGAGGGGACAGAGCAACAAAGCAACGCCCACTGATTCGCCCCAGACGATGCCTGCCGGTTTTTCTTGAGGCTTCTTTTTCTTTCAACGGTGCCCTTGACCGCCGGCCTTCGCTTTTCAGTTCTCGATTGGTTTCAATGCCTCGCCGGCTAGGCCGTGTTGTCTTGCATTGCCCGAACTGGGCGAGGCTAGTTGGTTGACTGATTTATAAGCTTGTGTGTTCCAGATCGGGCAGCCAAGGCGTATTTGCTGCGTTGCTGCGTTGAGGCGTTGGGTATCTTGATATCTAGAGCGCTTTTTCGGATTCCCCTTTTGCCCTTTTGTCTTGGTATGCGCCTTCGCCTCTGACTCCAGATCTCGTGTGGTTTGTGGGATTTGCCAGAGTCAGGGGAGATATATAAGGAACTGGGAGCAAGAGGCATTCCTTTCTTTTTTTTTCCTCCCTTTTTTGTATAAAAGAAACCTCGTCTCCTTTTTCGACTTTCGTGGCTTGCGGAAGTGCCGTTGGTCCTACTGACAAACGAGAGCGACACTGGTCTGTAAAGACGCCGACGAGACAAGATGACGACGCCCGCGCCGACGTTGCCATGCCCATCGCAGGCCCGGCAAGATTCGATGCCTCGGGTGTCCGTTGACGATGATACAGCAAACAAAGGCCATTTGTCTGGCGATGGTGGCAACTGCCCCGAGTACATGAACCAGGCGACCATCGAGCGTCTGGGCCGGCAGCGTCCAGAATCGCTGCGCAACCGGTGTACGGAAATCTTCTTCGTCCACACCATTGTCATGTCCATGGTGATGAGCGAGTACTTCATTGGCGGCTTCAACATTGTGCTGCCCCCCATCGTCGACGCCCTCGACATGCCCGCGCCGTTGAGGACGTGGCCCGCGGGTGTGACGAACCTGACGACGGCCGCCCTCCTGATGCCGTTTGCGCGGCTGGGAGACTTGTACGGCGGCAAGGTCGTCTTCCTCTGCGGACACTTGTGGCTCATGATTTGGTCTCTCATCAGCGGCTTCAGCCAGAATGCCGTCATGCTCATCGTTTGCCGCGCCATGCAGGGCCTTGGCTCGGCCGCCTTCCTCCCCGCCGGCCTGGCCATCCTCAGCCAGACGTACCGCCCGGGGCCGCGCAAGAACTTTGTCTTTGCCGTCTACGGGGCCTGTGCCTGCGTCGGCTTCTACTTTGGCATCTTTGTGGGCGCCGTCACGGCAGAGTACCTCGATTGGCGGTGGTACTTTTGGATCGGCGCCATGGTCAGTCTTGTCACGGCGCTGTCTGGCTTGATTAGCATCCCGCGACATTTGGGACATGTGAACCCCGAGGCGAGAATGGACTGGCTCGGCGTCATTACCATTGTGCCCGGTCTCGTTCTTGTCGTCTTTGCGTTGACTGACGGCGGCTACGCCCCTGATGGGTGGAAGACGCCGTATATTTGGGTCACGCTGATTCTGGGCATTCTCTTCCTTGCTGCCGCTGTGTATGTCCAGGGTTGGGTTGCTACTCAGCCTCTTCTGCCTCCCGATCTGTTCAAGGCCAAGTACATGAAGCGTTTGATGACGGCGCTGTTCCTGTCCTACGGCGTGTTTGGCCTGTATTTGTTTTACGCCAGTTTCTAGTAAGTCTGGCGCTCTCTGTGCCTCTGCGGCATTATCATGTCCCTGTCTCTCTCACACACCGTCTCGTTCTCCCCCTCTCGCTCTCGAGCCGACGCTGACCCCGTGTCGCTAGTATTGAGACTGTCATGCACACGAGGCCGATCCTCACGGCCGCCTGGTTCACACCCCTGGCGGTCGGCGGCATGGTGCTGGCCATTTTAGGCGGCCTTGTGCTGCACATCATCCCGAACAAGATCCTCATGATCATCTCCACCATTGGATTCATGCTGTCTGTCCTTCTGTTCGCCCTCATCCCCGACCCAGCCACTCCCGGCAGGTCCACCGGCTTTCTATACTGGGCGTACATCTTCCCGGCCATGATTGCCGCCACCATTGGCGTGGACATTACCTTCAACGTGACCAACGTCTTCATCACCACGGCTATGCCGCTTCGACATCAAGCCGCTGCGGGGGGGCTGATCAACAGTCTGCTGTATCTCGGGATAGCGTTCTGGCTGGGAATTGGGGAACTGGCCATCTCGGTGACGGTGCAGAACAGAGGCGGCCACGACAAGGTCGACCCCCGCGAGCAGTACCAGATTGGATTCTGGACGGCTTTCGGCTTGGCCAGCACGTCTCTGTGCCTTGTGCTCACCATCAAGATGGGTTCCGCCGTGGCTAGCATGACGGCGGACGAGAGGGCGGAGGCAGAGTCGAGACTGGTGCAGTCACGGAAATAGTCGCAGAAGCGGCTGCCACAAGGACTCGCACTGCGGCAGAGGATGTTGCAGATGTCGCAAACATTCCGAGTCCTCTACGCATTTAATGTACACACGGGCAGCTCTTCCATCCCTTTGACACAACCCCACAGCGGGCACATTACAAATAGACCTGAATGACCTCATTTCGCAAACCGTAAACCTAGTGCGCGTGGCTGCTCAACGCTGCAGCACAGACCAGCCCATCCGAGCACCAACACCGACGCCGTCTGGTGTGCCCGGATGTCCGGCACGTCGGGTCTTGGCCCGCCGCCGCTGTCCGTCCGCCTCGGCCCCGTTTCTGCTTCGGTTCCATCTTGGTCCCGTCTGACGTTTCGGCACATGGAAACAAAGCGCGGAAACTGCCCGATTCCAACAGAAGTCAGTCACCCAGGTCCATCCAGTGCCGTGGTGGGAAAAGGAAAAAAGGAAACATTCAATTCTTCTCAAGTTTTGTGTCGGGCGGGCTTCGACTCCTGTTTCCTCTCATCCACGACTTTTCAGCCGAGCTATCCGGGTTGCGTCCAGCCGAGGTCCCGAGATCGACGCAGCGTACGGACTCCGGAGCACGCGTCACGTATTCCCATTCCCCGTCTCCCGTCGACAATCGTACTCAAGCACACAGTCGACCATGGCGACAGAAGCTCACCACGACCTGCCGAACCGCGGATCCTTCACCACCAGGGACATCATCCACGACATATGGGCCACGGTCAACCTGCCCCAGGAGGCGCTCGCGGCGCTGCACCTCCCCGGCGCAGACACAGGTCCGGCTCTCCCGTCGTCATTCAAGATCGGCCCCCTGGCACAAGCGTCGATCGCGCTCTCTGCCCTCGCCGCGCGGCTCGTCCGCTCCACGAGCGAGGCGGCGGCGGACGGCGGCGGCGGCAGCCTCCTGCGCGCGGTGCGCGTGCCCGCCGCCCACGCAGTCATCGAGTTCAAGTCCAACAGCCTGTATGAGCTCCGGAGAAACGAGAGGCCGCTGCCTCGGTCGTCGCACAACCCGGTGGGCGGGATGCACGGCGCGTCCGACGGGCACGTCCTCATCCACGACCTGTTGCCCAACCACGTCGGCGCGGCGCTGGAGCTGCTCGGCCTGCCAGGCGACGCGACGAGGCAGCGCGTCGCGGGCAAGGTGGCGCAGTGGGACAAGACGGACCTGGAGGAGGCGGCCACGGGCGCGGGCGGCGCGGCCATCTACGCGCTGCGCTCGTACCGGGAGTGGGATGCGGGAGGTGCCTGTCGGGGCTGCGCGTCGTCGAGCTCACGCGCGTCATTGCCGGGCCCCTGGCCGGCAAGACCCTGGCCGCCCACGGCGCCGACGTGCTGTGGGTGACGTCGCCGAGCCTGCCGACCGTGCCGGCGTTGGACGTGGACCTGGGCAGGGGAAAGCGGCACGTCCACCTCGACATGCACGACGCGCGCGACAAGCAGCGGCTGCTGGAGCTGCTCCGGACCTGCGACGTCTTTGTCCAGGGGTACAGGCCGTCCAGCCTCGCCGCGCACGGGCTGTCCGAGGAGGAACTGGTCCGGGCGAACCCGGGCATCATATGTGCCAGCGTGTCGGCGTTTGGCCCTGCCGGTCCGTGGGCTCGCCGTCGAGGCTTCGACAGCCTCGTCCAGGCCTGCTCCGGGATCAACGTGTCCGAGGCGGAGCGCGCCGGCCAGGGGGAAACGTCCAGGGCGCTTCCGTGCCAGGCCCTGGATCACGGAAGCGGCTACCTGCTCGCCACGGGCGTCATGGCGGCCGTCCATCACCGGGCCGTGCGTGGAGGCGCCTGGCGGGTTCACGTGTCACTGGCCGGGACCATGAAGTATCTACGCAGCCTGGGCCAGTACCCCGGCGCGACCGGATTCGCCGTCAGTGACTATGTCAAGGGCGAGAATGTTCCCGCCGAGACGCTGGTCACGACCGAGACAGCATGGGGCACCTTGACGGCCGTGAGGCACAGTGCCGAGATCGAGGGCTGCGAAGTGGGCTGGGACTTGATGCCCTGTCCCCCCGAAGACAACGAGGCCGTCTGGGCCTCGTGAAAGATGGGGCCGGTCATGCTGTGTGTAAATAACCTTTGCTGCGAGCCTGTGTCCCGGGAGTCTTCATTGGCGCGAGGACAACATCAGCAAAGGGTTCAAATCATGAAACATGTCCATAGGTATCTGCTCGACGACATTTGCATCACAGCCATGTCAGACATGGGCACGCATCCGTATTGAGCGGACTCGGTATAAATTTCTCCTCTATCGCCCCGTTGGTTCTCAAGAGCCTGTGTACTTAATGCTACGCTACTTACACAGGGCGGTTGCTCAACTTCACGCCAGTGGCTCACCAACTTGGTTACTGGTTACTTTTCGAGGGGTGACATGACTCCAATACGTGCGCGCACGGCCGTGTCAAATTCACAATAAACTCCGCCGGTGGTCGTCGATATGATGATAAAAAACCAGGAAAAAAAAACAAGACACGACGAGAAGATCCGAGGGTATATGCTTGAAATGCCAGTGTGCGACGTTCCGGCCATTCAGGTTGAATTGGCAAGTGGCCCGAGTACTGCAGCTGAGCATGACAGTGTCGTGGTTAGCTCAAGTTGGTTCGTTGACGGCTGTTGAGAGTAATCGTGGTTGGCTCAAGTTGGTTCGTTGCATAGACGCGGCCGATGCCGGGGGGAAGGCAGCTGACGGATAAAGAGCACACACTCACGGAGCAGAAGACGGGACTCTCAAGGCCTCGGAGGCCTCGCGACGTCGGAGCTGGCAGCAGGAATCGCGACGTAGAGAGATGGCCACGGCCTAGGGGTAAAGGGCGCGGGCGAATGGGTGGGTCGGGTCAACCGATGGTTCGACGTTGACTTTACGCATCTAGAGGACTGGATGCCATTGAGTTCAGTCGTCCAGCCACCACTACGGAGTACATCGCCATCATGTGCGCCCTCGATTCTTGGGTCTAGACGTCCACTGCCGTGCAGCAACTGCCGTGGTTGGCCGCTCCTCCATCCAATCACGTTGGGACCCCTCCGCCACGTGCCTGTCGGCCATTAATGAACAACGCACCATCAACGACTTGCCGGAGTGGCCTCGACCTTTTTGACCTCTCGTCCTGCAGTATCGCTAGACACACCACTCAGATTTAGAAAAAAAAAAAAAAAAAAAGCACATGGTCAAGAGTACTGCGGGGCAAGATGCTAGCCGAGTGCAAGATGCTAGCCGAGGGGAATTGCCCATTTCTCGTTCCTCATCAAACAGTCATGTTACATGGGCAGTTGCAGCCGTCGTTGCGGTCTCAGCCTCTGCGCGACCCACCTCGGTTGCGATTTCGGGGCTCCTTACTCCGTACTCATTACCCGGGCTATAGAAGTCATGCTTGCTTTGCAGGGGAAACAACTTCCCGAGAAGGGCTGCGGTACGCAGCGTGAGGTTGACCGTGCCCGCATGCCCGTCTGGCGGTGCACTTGTGCGTAGAGCCTGGCATCGATAGTGATGCGCACGCGTTTCACATGTCCACGTAAAGAGCAAGTTTCGAAAAAAAGTTGTGGCGTGACTATGTCATGTGTTTAGACTCAAGCGGCTTGTATATACCAACGTTCTACATCTAGGTCGAGGACCGTCTGTCGCCAGTACCTCATCCATACCAACTATTGTCCATCGCAGTCGCGGCTGCAACGGCCTAGTAAGAAAAGCACCCACCTATTGTCCTTGGCCACCACTCGAAACGTGATTATTCCCTTCTGTTCTATCCCACAGCTCCCATCGCTGCTTCAATTGGTATCTTCGCTAAATCCCTTCTGTGCATGTCTCGCGTCCAAGCCCATGACCAAGCGATTTTCATGGTATCTCAAGAAATCGAATAAAAAGACTAGAAACAAGACAGCCATAAAGGACAGGTAAAAGACTACGCGTGTAGTAATGATACAAAAGAAACGTGCCAAATTCAAGCAGGTGCTCACGCTCCAACAACCATGAACTGTGCGTATTAGGTATGCATGCTTCCTCTTGACTTTTAAAGGTCATCTGTACGTGTATAACACTGGGGGGGCGTGAGTATGAGGCACAGAGAGAATGACTGTATTCAAAAAAAAATTAAAAAAAAAAAAAAAAAAAAAAAGGCTGAAAAAAAGCACTTGCCAAAATCAATACTGACCCCCGACTTGACGGTGAATTGATTATAGAGTAGTCCATTAGCGGGCGCGGAGAGGAGTTCAAAATATTAGGACATGTCCAGATAACAATGTAGATAAAATGTAAAAGCGTAGGGTTTGGACGACTGCGCGGGAGTTGCCAAGATTTCATTAACAGTGTCCATGAACGGCGTGGGTGTGCGAACCATATCCAACATCTCCTAGATGCCCAGCATTGTAGGTACCATTTCTGGCGGAATGCTCTCATGCAGGGTTGCTTTTTTGGCTGGTCGAAGACTCTCCACGCTCACCACTCGGTTCCACGAAGCTGGTCGCTTGTGAGGAACAGGAGTTGCTGGCCGAACCGTTGATGCTTGACTCGCATTCATTGTGTAGTCATATAACCCAGGTTGCATACCAACTTGTGGCGAATAGGCACCAAAGGACTCCATGGCGCACCAAGACTGGTGGGGATTCTGCTCCATCTGCATTGCGTACATCATCGGGCCGTCAACAGCTGCGTTGTTGATTTGCTTTGGCGGTTCCTGTTGTGCTTCAGGAGCAAACTTCGGAGCGTCGACTGGCCAGACAGACTCGTCAGGGATCGGAAATGGCGTTCCGGGGTGAGGGCCGCTGGGCAAGTCCTCGCCCATGACTGTGTCAATACTTCCGTTAGGGCCGCTTGAAGGTGCACTCGTAACGCTGACGGCAGAGTTGGCGGGTGTGCTATTGAGGCCAACAATACCAGCTGGAGTTGGTGGACGGGATGATCGTTTGCTCTTTCGACTGGGCAATCTGAAAACGGACTGGGATATGCTTGATCGACTTGATCGGCTCTTCGTCGTCGTGAGAATCGAGGAAGTATCATCGTCGGGCTTGGGGCTTCCTGCGTTGCTGACATTGTGCCCGGGCGAGGTAATCGGACACTGACCTCGATAAGGGAGTTGGAAGTACATGTCAATTTCTCCCGGCGGAGGAGTAAACGGAGACGTAAAGGGAGCTGTGCCCAAAATGAAGGCCAATCGAACCAGATTAGAGATGTCGTTGCCAAGGTGACGGCATTCGAGCATCCGTTTGAGGTCCCCGGACGATCGTGGCCGCCAATTTAGCGCCTGTCTCTTCTCCTTGGGCCAAATGCAGGTCTTCCAGGTGGATTTAATTTGTGGCTGTCTCATCAAATTTTGAATCTGTACCTTGTATTCCCAGTCCTTGACGTCGCAACCATCCTCAAAGTGTTTGGCAATGTGCTCAAAATGCTTGTCCCGTGTTGCAGAGGCGTCTTCGGCGGACTGGGATTCAAACAAACGGTCTTTGCAGGCGGCAAATCCACACGAAAAGACAAGCTGGGTACATAGCTCTTTTCGCGCTGTGCTGTTCGGCAAAGCTTTCACTCTGTGGGCCTCCTTGGCATGAGTACTATACGCTCTCTCGGTAGAGAAGGACAAGTGGCAGCCTTTACTTTGACAGATCCAGACCACATCAGCGCCGTGGAAGTTGTGCAAGTGTTTTTTGAAGTCGCTTTTGCGTCCAAAGCCCACGGGACTACTGTCGAGGAAGCACATGGGGCATTGATACTTTTTTGAGGTGGGAGTAAGCAGCGGCGGAGACGGATGGGAAGTAATATCATTCTGAGGAAGCGGCACGGGGTCGGCGGCTGGTGAGTCTAACCATGATCGCTCACTGATTTTGCTGGGTTCCGGATCGTGCATCGGCTGCATATCATGGGATACATCGGGCCAAGTATATTGAGTATGGATAGAAGCGTCGTCGGACCTGCAGTGGGATACATCCGAGCCAGTCCAGGCCAACGAGGGCGCACTGATGCTGCTGATAAGTGTGCTTGCTGAGAATGTGGAGGCCCCAGCTACATCAGCGAGGTCAGTTTGTCTGATTGGAAGCAATTGAACAGAGAGATCTTCCCTTGGATCCTCGAGGCAACTTACAAGATGACGGTGACCCTGTCAATGCACAGAGAAGGCTAGGTATCCCATATCTCTGGACTAGTCTCCAGAGTTGCTGCTGGTCTTCGTCCGTCAATGGCCGCACGTTGGCGTCATCACTAGTTGTTTGGTGTGGTTGGCCCTGATATGGAAACATGGCTGGTGCCGTAACAATGGGAGAAGGTCGAACCCGAGTCTCTCGAAGAAGCCAATGTGTCGAGCGCCAATGTCAGAATAGTTACGTTTGTCGGCAAAGCGGAGAACGCGGTCAGCCAGACTTGTCTCGTCCAAGGCTCCGTCCAAACGAAGCCTTGGCTCGGCCACCGCCTCTCACTCCGCGCGCGGAGACGCTGGAGTCGGAAGAGGGGGAAGTTAGGCTGCGAGAGAGACGACGATTTTGATGCCTGGTCTCGAGGACAAGATGACGCAGAGACTGGCGCAAATCACGGGCAAAGAGCTCAGGAGAGCCGAGTAACGAAGACAGCTTCGCACGGGCGCAGGATTGAGTCTGCGAGCGTGTTCCGACTCTTGGGTGCTGTAGTGAATGAATGAACGGGCCACGAAAAGTTGCAAGATATTGCAACAGCGGATATCCTAGACGCTCGTGATGTCAGTCGTAGTATGGAAAGCAGGTCGCAACATGGATGCAGGTCGCAAGAAGAAAAGAGTCAGACAACGACAATGAGAGTGGCTTGGACGGGCAAGAAAAAGCTGGGGCAGCGGGCTTCTAGAAGACCTCGGAGAAGGTTAAAATTTCTGTAGGCAGGATGAGAGACTATCCATCCCCAGGCCCTGTCATTGATGTGACGACACACAGACATGCATGCGCCAACAAGGCAGCTGGAACCGCATTCTTCTTGTTCTTCACGCTCCACCAAGCAAGCAAGAGGATTCACCTGGTTTTTTTTTTTTTTTTTTTTGGTTTCTCGGAAGTTGCGTCTGTTGATGAAAAAGGTCGACCAGGGCTGCCGGGACTAGACAGTAGTAACCATGTACTTTGGTCAATCATGGGCGGCATGGGGCCCCGGTCGCGGACCGGGTACAGACCAGTGGGAGACCAGGAGGGGCAGCCGTTTCAGGAACGGACTCATTTCTCACCGCAGACTCGGCGCACTCTGAAACGCCTTGGTCGCAAGACATGGGCAGCCCCATGTCGCGACAACCCCGACGAGCCACTGCTCGCGCAATGGCTACGTGCCCAGCCCACATATGGCACGGGGTACGCAATAACGGGTGATTCACAAAGCGGCCCCCATCTGGCTCTCTGTCTGGAGTCGCCGACAGCCAACCACGGGGTATCGACTGGTCTCGAGTCGTCGTATGGTCGCGTTGGACTGGCAGGGTAAGATTAGCTGTAAACCATCCTTGTTGATCGCTCCCTGCTTGGAGCCCAGCGTGGTGCATGGCGCTCTATAGTCGAGCTTTTTGGGTAAAGATTGAAAATGAATGCCCACCCCCTGGCAGGGCTGGCCGCTTCACGCTTCTGCCGTTGTTCTAGAAGACGAGGAATGTGAGGGGACGAGGCGGGCGCCGCGGGCTGACAGACCACCGTCGACAACGAGAGCAGACGTAGGTGGATTGTCGTCATACACGGCAGAACCTGAATGCTTGGCTGCGTGGTGTCTTGGAGTGATGCTTACAACGATGATGCGGGCCTTTGTCTCGTGAGTGGTGGGCGGTAGTACCTGACTTGACTACCCAGGTACCTGGCTACCGAGATAGTCGAGGTAGTGACGCTGGTAGTCCGTAGTTCTTTTGTCGTTTTGTCGTCTCCGCCCCCAAGCAGGAGAGGCGGTTCAATGTTGAGACAAAACATTCAATGTTGGGCAGGCAAAACGTGGACAAGGTGTCAAGCACCGGGGGCAGAGGCAGGAGTGAGGCGGCAGGAGGCAGGAGGCAGGAGGCAGGAGGCACAACCAATAACTATTACGTTACCTAACCGCGGCGGCCACCAACTAACCTGGGACGCCGCGCACTCGCACGCGGGTCCGCGGGATTGAGCGGTGGGCAAGCGTCGGGCAGTCGGGCAAGAACACGGCCAAGACTGCGTGCAAGAAATCGATCCAACTTCAAACGACGTGAGCATTGCCTGCCTAGGTCCCTAGTAACCTGGCAATATCTCCTTTACGGACGGACGACTCCTTTTTACTCCACACGACATTCTCCGTTGCAGAATCTAAATGACCTGGATCGGTCAAGTCGTCGACTGGTTGTTACATGTTCGCGTTCGTGAAGGTCGCAGTCGCAGTCTGTCATGGTCATGGTGTGGCTATTGTAGTCAAGGGCCTGGGTAGGAGAAAAATAAAAAATAATCAGATACAACTATAGAAATAGTCTTGAATATGGAGTAGAGCAGATACACACATACTACTACTATAGATGTACATGTATAATGTATCTATCTATATCTATTACCTGCGTCAAAAATCGGAGGATAGGGTGCCGACCCACAACTGAGGAACCATCAGCTCGCGAGAACAGATGGATACTTTACGGAGTAGGCACCCAAGCAACTACCTACTGTTGCCAAGCCAGGTCGGCGCCAGGTCGGCAACGCGGGTCAACGCGTGTGACGGAAGCACGGTGAATCGATGGCGAGACAGGTGTGGACTTGCAGTTCAGAGACACCAGGTGCAGTCTGATAGTGACGCGTAAAGGAAGGTCGACTGGGCACCTGAGTAAAGTACTTAGGTACTTAACTTGGCGGCATCGGGCGACGGGTCGACTGAACTGGACGACGGTGAACTAATAATATCTGGCAACAGAGGTACGTACTGACTGGCCACCCGGCACGATTTACGTGCGTGCGTACGTAAGTACCGAGTACTGCCACCGACAGTGTTTCCCACCAACGGCCAATGTACATCCGCCCACGACTCCAAGGTCAACCAACGTGGATATTGGATGAGTACTTGGTAAGTAAGTATGCATGTCACGTCATGCTTGTCATGCACACAGGCGCTCAGCCGGTTTTGCCGTCCAAATCGCGAGTCGACACTTTTCATCGGAGTTCACTCAACATGCGTGGCCAGCGAGTACTCCGTATAGAATAACTGTATGTTTTTTTCCACTGTCGACCTAGATTGAGATTCCAGACGACTACGGAGTACGGCACGTGAGTATGCATACATACGGCTGCACTCTGTGCGGGAGTACTTGGGTTTTTTGGGGGTTTTTTTTTCAAAGGGGGGGGAAATTTTTTTGGAAGGAGGGGGTTTCCCGCCTTCCTAGAAATGAAAAAGTAGCGCGTCGGCAACGCCGTTTTATCAAACGCAGCCCTGGCTCGCGAATATGCAGGGGGCGTGGCGGGCTGCCAGGATGCCAGAGTGCCAGGGTGCCAAGCAGGGCAGTGTGCAAAGCCGTCAATTGGTTGGTCCGTCACTTTTCCTCACGTCCTCAACTGCTCCTTTATTACGGAGCACGTACGCAGTCAGTGCATGCAGTGCTGTACACATGACGCCGTCGTTGCCAATCCCAGTCCAATAGAGGCCACTCGGTAATTGTGCAGCCAAGTCTGCGTTTGCCTCGTCGCCCTCCACTGGGCCTCGAGCGCGCCTGCTGATCTGTAAACAAGTCATGTGGTCAGTCATTTTCAAGGTTTTTCCGGTGCGGCAGGAGGCACCGACTGTTCGTCTTGTGCTGTAGGTACTTGAAGTAGGAGCGAGATCCGAGTGCCGTCGCTTGATGCATGAGCTTTGTCCAAGTACTGAATTTATAGTACTTGGAGTTGTACGGTCCCCGGACCGGAAAACGGCGCCTCATTACCGAGCAAGCATGGAGTTTAATGCGCGCTATCGGGCGGTTGAACGTTGGTGAATGAATTAAAACCCGAGTTGTCAGTCACTGGTCCATGCATTGGATTCGGCATCCCATTGCTCCGTCAAGTCAACCGCTCCGTCGTCAATGCGCCATGGGCAACGAGCGTGCTCCTCCTCATGCGGGAGAGCATTGTCATCTCCGCGACCACCTACTTACTACAAGAGGCGAGTTGATCCACTGCCATGAGTTGCCGTGAACGGAATCATCAATGTCTTGTTTCCAGAGCGCATTTTGGCTGTCAGGGTTGAGGCTTGCAATCAGGACTGCACCCCGAGACGCATCGCCAGTCGACTCGACGACTTGAGCTGCCCTGCATAGTTGCTATACGGGGTGGCTCGTCTGCAAATCGACAAGATGAGCATCCGTCAGGGAAACCAGCGGTGGCTTACAAGTTATCGTAGCACGTTCATCTTGTGAGCGGAATCATTCTCCGATTGAGCCTCTTCCCTCCATGCCTCGATGAGCCAAGCTCTAAAAGCTCGACACGATAACTGCTCGTCTGCATTCCCCTACCCTGATCCCTGATCAATCAACGGCTTCCAATGCGGCTATCAGGGGCGGCGCAATGATCTATCACGCATGGCTAGGGCAGCTTGCGTGTAGCATCTCAACCGGCATTTGACCGTGATCCCGCTCCCCGTATAACCGTCCACACATGGAACGGGACCACATCTGGATGAACATCTGCTGGTCTCCCCGAGGAGAATAGACATGGCACCGCTTGTTTCGACTGCACTGGAATAAAGTACGCTGGTTGGAAATAACTCTTGCTATGGGTCAAAACGAGGTCAGACCAAAAAGTCGCAACTGCAGTCCACATAACAGGGGAATTTATATTAGATGTCTTCACGAACCTTTCGTAATAACCAAATGCTCTTGTTTAGACTGCATCCGCGCTTGCATCCACAGCCCCCCCGCGGGGATCGACGACACAATCCCGCCATATAATGGAGCATAGATATCCCCGCCAAACCACACGTTTGCACGAAAAGGTACCGTGCTCCATCATTCATGACGCGAGAACTCTTGTAACTAGGCCACGGGCTTTGTTAACCGCCACGTAGCACATGGACGCATCAACACCAGCGGGCACAAGGTGACGAGCCACACGAGACCTCGACAAGAACGCCACCGCGAGCGCCACCGCGAGCCAGGCGTTCTCGGAGAGAATGTCGCGGTGTCAAGCTGGAGCTGGTGCCTGTTCACGCTTTTTGATAGTACGCCGCCCAGTACTATCTAGCAGGCCCCTTGGAGCAATCTGACCACAGTGGCATGTCGTCTGCGGCAATCACAGCCAAGGAGGCCAAGGGCGTGACGCGAGTGTCGTGGTCGTTGTTCACGCGGCCGGCATCTGACACGTGGTACTTGGCTGTCATCCGAGCGAGGTTATCCCACGACCATGTGACAGCGACCATGAACTTGGCCAAGACTGCCGCCCAGCACCGTGACATGGAGAGATTTGCACGAACATGACTTGTGCGGCTGCGGCAAGCCCAGTATAACGCTTGGCGTCTAGCTCTGTGTGAGAAAGGAATGCGTGGAATGACGAAGCGATGGCTCTGGCCTGGGCGCGTCCTGCCCCGCAGCCCTGAGCGTGTATCACCTTTTCTTTTTGCTTTCATGGTCTCTCTTGTCTGTGGCCGGGAATCATCGTCATGGCTGGCAAGACGTTTCGTTCTCCCCGCCCCACGGCTGTCCGTCTAACATCAAGACAAGACTTGTCGACGACGTGGGAGACAATGGATGCACGTCTACATGTGGCAGCGGCTCAGCCTCACCCATGAGATGGAGGATTGGCGACTCTCGAAACTGGACCAACTTGACGTTTTTGCTGGCCTCGGGGGCAGAGGATAGGGATAGACCAGCCTTGGACATGGTCTACCGGCACATACTGGTGGTTTGTCCAAGTCACGCAGGACAGTCCCTGTGGCTCCTGGGGTCGGGAACGGGAAGCAAGGCTTCCGGCAATGGCACATTGTTTCGTGGCTCTGTTCCTTGATTGTACCTCCCTTCTCCCGCTGCGCAGCGTTGGCGGCATACGCGAGATGCAACGCTGAAGAAGGCAGTACAAAGCCTAGATGAGGGTATCAGCCAAAACACCAAGCATACGCGCCAGTACGGGCATGTGAAGAGAAATCCACCCACATCGCCCGGCGCGAACTTAGGGCAAAATACTCGTCATTCTAGTCGGTGACCTAACGCGCCGAAGCAAGGTATCAGACCGGACACATGCCGAGTCAGGATCCGGGACTCTGGAGTTGATGTATTTGGTTCTCGGTCGAGCCGGTGCCCTTGGCCTTGACACCACTGTTCGAGGTTTGTGTGTTCGCGACGGCGTATGACGTGAGACTTGCCAGCTCGTGGTGCTGACAGCTTGTCAGAAGCTCGGACGAGGTGCTTCCAGGGGCTCGCTGTTGCGAAACTCGCTTCGCGTTGCGCTGCAAGTCCTTGAATCCGTAGACACAGCCCAGTGCCTGTCTCGGCAGCGTTTGGTGGGAAAAGGGGGACAAAGAAACCGAAGCCGTTCCGCGGCCGGACTCTGAGGTGAGCGTCTGAACAGGACCCCAGTCTGCTCCATGTGACCTGTTACTTTGGCATCTCTTACAATAGCAATTCTACAGGACAATCGCGAGTCGACTTTTCCTTGCCTCCATCTCGTCCTGTCTGACGAGAGCACAGCAGGCATGACATCTCCGGCAGCGGTACAACGGTGGCTTGTGTTGTAGCGGTCTCTCAGCCGGTTTCAAGGTCGGGCAAGCCCAAACCTCTCTGCTCGGGGTCAATTCCCATGAGCATCTCAGCTGCGGCGGAGGGAGTCTACGCGATGCAAAGGTCAATGACGTGACGGGCGCGACGGCGGCAGCTGAAACCCGTCACGGTGCTTTCACGGCTGTGTCATCTGATTCGTCACTTGTACGGAATCCAATTGTGTCGAGGGGGCGGATTGTATCACAGAGCATTGAGGTCGTACTCGGTGTGGTTTCTGCTTCTGTTCTGCCAACTGGTCTGATCTGTCGGGCAGGATCAATCTGGAAGATGGCCGAGACAGCATTCGTAGAGCCAGCTGCCAGGGATCGATCGGTACAAGAGCATCCTCGAAAGGACGTTGTTCTACGGGCTGGGAAGGAAGTCGAAATCCTGGCTGTGGGCTTCCCTGATGTTCGGAACGGTTTTGCGCTCATCAACAGATGTTCTCCGGCTGGATACTGGCGGACATCGACGGAAGGGGGGTATGAGCGCCTTGGAATTTCCCGTTTCCAAAATCAACCGGCGGCCAGGAGTTTGCGGTTGCAGGAAGAGACTTTGTGTTTTGCTTCGAAACCCTAGGTGGGAAACTTCCAAGCACAAGGACCGAGTTGTAGATGCGCATGACGACGTTGACGACTTTGGAGCCGAGCCCGTACGCGCCCTGACTTTTTCTCTTCTCGTCTTTGATTCAACGTTCGGAAAAGAAGTCGGTGAGAGAACGACCATCGCCACCACGACGGCGGCTTTGGTTGACACCATGATGGAACCAACATCAGCTACATCTACAGATAAACCATGAACAGCCCAACAGCAGACACGTCTCTGAAAGTGTTGGCCATCACCTGGGAAAGAGCAAGCTCGCAGGGGAACGACGGGTGGTTTGATGACATTGCCCCAACGTCGAGCCTCGTGCCAAGCAGCTTACACAACCCAGCGCTGTCGACTGTCCTTTGGCAAACAGGAGAGCGCCGCCGCGGATCTCGTCCAAACAGCCGCCTCGGCACATGGCTTGCCGCGAGGCACCGAAGCAGTAAAAATCGCTGGCGGGCGGGACACGCAAGGCGAGTGAGTGGCTTGCCAAAGCTCGGAACCTTTGGCCACTAGAGCTCTGTGACGTAATGTAGTCACGACGCAAACCCAGGGGATGCGAGCGCTGGACGAATCTGGAATTGGGCCAATCAGATAATGAATGGGTTCTGCTCTCGAAAGCGATCTGGTGCTGCGGCCAAGTTTGTACGTATGGATTCAAGAAACTTTTTGGTGGCGTCAACACCCGAGCCCGCGGCGGAATTCCAGGCTTCTTTTCAACTTCGACGTAAACCAGGCAACTATCAGCCGATTGCAAAGTCCTCGTATATTGTACGAGTCGCTTAGCCGGTCGATAGCCGAGCATGTTTAGACGTGAATGGGGAGGCAGGCCACACGGCGATAGCACGTACTGACAATGGGAGATTTGACTGGGGTTGCGTTCCTCTGCGTAGGGAACTGTATCCCACTCAGGTAAAGAAACGTGTCCTTGTTATTTCATAATAGACGGCTTCTCGAGTATCGTGCCGTTCGGGCATCACGGTACATGAGGGGACGTGTCTACACAGACAGAAGGTGCGGAAACACAATTTCAGTATTTGGACAAGCCCTTCTGCCACCAAGCCAGGTTGATGAAAAAGAGCACGGGCCCTGGTTTCAAGCTGCAGACAAACAACAAACAAGGCCGCCTCTGCTGCTGCGTCGACGCCAACGAGTCGTCATCTCCGGCAGACGCAAACGAGGGAGGGTCCCACGGGCATACTGCTTTGAGCCAGCGTCTCGTCCCCCGGGATGGATACAGCCCTGTTGGTTTTTGGAAAGGGTCGCCTACTCCTCTCTGTCTTGTGTGTCTGGTTTGCGAAACATTTGCAAGCCCAAGCCCAAGCGTCCCGAACCCCCAACTTCCCGGACTCCGCCGCGGAACCGGGGGCGGAACCGAACCGGGATGCATCATGGAACATGAACATGCCATGTCAAGTTTGAACCTTCAACCGGCACCGCCCACATGGCGGGCTGGCCCCTGGTGACCTGCCTGCCGCAATGGTCACTCGAAACGGGAGGCAAGGCATGTGGCATTGCCGCTCGTCTACGTACAAGGGTTGCGCCGGCCCAAGGGAGTCCGTAAAGGGTAACAATAATATAATATGCGCCCAGCCATACTCCGTACTGTCAAAGTGATTCAAAGGTCGGTACGGAGCTAATGGCCGTTCATAATCTCCGGAAAGCCCTGTCCCCTCCCTGCCCGCCGGTTTGCCTGCCGGGGAGACTCGCTTGGTCATCCGTCATCGCGGCGGGAGTGCCAACGCCACTTGATGAGTGAAGCGTGAAATGATTGTGCCCCGTTCCGCATTGCCACGATCCATGACTCGCAAAGTGCTTGCTGTGCGGAGCAATAATGGCCAGCTAGGGGCGTCGAGGCGTCTCGACGGACCCGAGGCTCCAACCGACACGGACGCAACCGCTCTGTCGCTGCATCTCCGACCTGCGGTCCCTAGGGCTGTCCAGCGTCGCATTGGGTTGAAACGCGTAACCTGGCGTTGTTTCTCTGGAGTCTGGACGGACAGACTTCCAGGCACGGAGGGAGCTGTAGTACTTCACGGCTGGTGAACGCAACCCTGCGTGTTTCATCTTGGAACGGCCGGTCGAGCCTGCGTAGCTCTGGGAGCCTTCCTGTCTACTAATCTTGTATCGTTTGCTTCCCTCTATATGCAAAGTCCCTTCCCCCCCAATCCACATATTCCTTCCTTGATAGGGTATCAAACCCGACGCTACTCTTGCTATCATACTCCGCAAATGGTACTAATCACTGAACGCCGCAACGCCGTCGCCATACTCGGAGCTGTATCACCCTCCCCCGTTGCCGGCTCCCCGTGTTTTCCCAATGGCCCGTGAATGGTGTCTCATGGACCAAAGGGAGGCCTCCGTCGGGCTTCCTGGCAACCATCACCGGCAGCTCAATAAGCAGCAGTGCGTATGCCTGGGATGACAAGACGTTGAATGGTGGAGACGGACTGCCGGTTCAAGATGCCCCGACTTACACGGTTTTTGTGCCGAAGCAAACACTCGTCAACGTCGGCAGAGTTTCGTTTCTGTGTATGCTCCACTCTGCTTCATAGGGACCCTGCCGGTGATCCGTACCGTCCAGCCATGAGGCTGTGCTCCGGGGTTACCGGATTGCTGCTCATGTCATACCCGTCTGCCGGCAGTGAATTGTGAATGCCCATGGGCGCATAGCTGCCCATCCAGTTGCCACGCCGGTCGTTGGAGACGCAGACGGCGCCAGCAGCATGCGCATGCGCGTTGCTGCCGTTGTTGTTCATGTCCACGTCCATGGCGCCCGGAATGCCCGACACTTGGTGTATTCCGTGGAAGACCCCCGTCGGGCTCGCGACCGGCTCGGCGTCTTGTCCTACAGCAATGCGATGTGGCGTCAAGGCCGTGGACATCATCTGCGAGGAGGACGGACCGTACAAGGCCGATTCTGCTGCCCCTTGGTAGAACAACTGCGACGGAGTCAACGGGTGCAAGGATGCTGCGGCGGCGTCGGCGAACTGGACTTGACCCTGGCCCACGGTCTGCTCAGCACCGTTGGCGAAGAGCTCGATCGAGCGAGGCACATGGTAGCCCGGCTGGATGTTGGCGTACGGCCCATACTCGACCCCGATGCCGCCAGAGACCTCGAACTGGCTCATGCTGTCCCGTTCCGCGGCAAGCTGTGGGCTCCGCGCGTGGGCTTCAAACGACAGCCTGTGCTGGAACTGAGCCTTGGGGCACCTCCTCCTCACCGGCGGCTCGAGCTCGCCTTCAAGGCTGCCGAAGTCCCCGGGGCTGGATCCCAGCATGATGATGGAACGGATCAAGAAGGGCAGGTTCTCGAGGTGGGCGGCCTCGAGGGTCTTCCGAGCGGCCATGCTCGACTGCGGCTCCCATTCGAGCTGAGGCCTCTCCATGTCCGGCCATGCCTTGTCCCAAAACGCCGAGACTTGGTGCTGCCGCAGCAGGTTGCGGATTCTGGCGGAGTAGGTCCAGCGGCCGCCGTTGGACCCTTCCTCGAAGTGCTTGACGATGTGGCCCGAGTACTCCTTCAGCGTTGCCGCGGTGTCGTCTTCGTTGGGTGCCTCGAATACCTGGGTGCAGTTCTCGAACCCGCAAGCGAATACTGTCTGGGGGCACAGCCTCACCTTGGCCTCGTCAACGTTCATGTGCGATCGCCCATGCGCCGTTCGAAGATGGTTCTGGTAGGCCGTTTGCCAGTCGTAGGCCATTCTGCACCCGGGGTGCTGGCAGAACCACATGGCGTTGCTATTGTGGAAGTTCTCGATGTGTCGTCGGAGGTCATTTCGGCGAGTGCAAGTCTTTCGGATGTTCTCCTCTGCGCAGAACCCACAGGCGTAGTCGAGCCTTTGGGCCATGGGAACAACTGCGCTTCCACGCTCCGCCGTAGATTGCCGCCGTGACCTGTGTGACGCTGCGTTGCTTGAGAGCGAGCGGCCGGGCCTCGGGCCTTGGCTTTGATGCGTGGTCCGACTCTGTATTCCGTCTCTGTCCGGGCCAAAAAGGGGCCCGGTGAATCCTCCTTCCGGGAGCTGACCTTGTACTATAAATGAAGAGTCAGGTTCCAGGCTCCAAGTGCCATGTCCCATGTCCCATTTCCCATGTTCCAGGTTCCGAGGTCCCAGAGAGTTGAAGAAGGAAGGTCAAACAAGATGGAAAGGCACAGACGTACCGGATGGGCTTACACACGACTCCTCCTCCACTAATCGGTTCAGGTCTTCCTTGGTGTACTTTTCCAGTAGCTGACGGATTACAGCCCGAGGGTCGTAGACGTGGATAGAGGGCGACATGGATAGAGGGCTTCCTGTATCCGACTCTGGGGTCATCATGGAAGATGGGCTCGAGGCCGGGGACATAATCATGGCCGTCCGACTCTAGATCCAGGTGTTGTTGGAGTGTATAGAGTAGTAAGACAGGTCTTAGCTAATAGGTCCGGAGGCAGCCCGGTTTCTACAGGACCTGTAGAGACCCTGGTCAAGACCGGAACACCTTGCGAGGTAGTCGGGCTGTGAAATCATCAATATAAAGGATGTAGTCTATATTGTTGTCATGTAAACGACACAGGGGGGAAGAAACAAGAAGCAGGTTAGGGACTGTGTGAGGAAGAACTTTTCCCTCCCTCGGTTTTGGACTTGGTAGAGACGGTGGTGAAGAGGCTTCAAGAGACCGGGTGTTGTTTGGGTGGCTGTCGTGGACTGGAACGAGCCTCGTGTGTTTATGTATAAGCCTCTTGGGTTATACTTGAAGCTCATGAACAAACGGAAGGGATCTGATCCAAGTCGTGGAATTGACCAGAGGGGGAGGGAAGATGGGAGTCTTTATGGTTTGTCGCGTGGCTCGGAGTCGGCACAAGCTACTTCTGCTGATATGAAAGAGAGACGTCAGCCCTTGGAGGGACGGCCACGGCCCCGTGGAGGCGAGAAGCGAGATCTCAGCAAGCACAGAAATAGATGGTCTGCTACGAAAACCGTTGAAGCGACGGTGAACCATGTACTCGGAACCAGTCTGCGGCACCCCATGGGAGAAGGCCCCGAGGCAGGAACAATCTCGTCACTACTAGTAGTAAGTTAATAACCACTACGGATCATCCGCTCATGGGCTGTCCCGTGCGGCGGCGCGGGCTGCTGAAGCCTCGATGTTTTACTGGAAGTGGAGAAGGGGGAGTGTGTCTTGCGTCTCCATGTCCTTTCCTGGCCATCTGGACCTACCTTAAGTAGTCAGTCTGGTGGCCGTGGTGTTTTTTTTTTTTCTGCTCGAGCCCCGAGCATGGGGCATGACGAAGTACATGCTGAGTTTGGCGAGAGGTGATGAAACCAGGCGAGCAATAATGAGGTGCCATTGCGGGAAGGAGCCTGAATTCTCGAACTAGGTTGAAATTCCGGTTGGGGCCAAAGCAGAGCCAGGTTTGTGATGGTCCATCTCGCATGGGGGTGTGGCAAGCAACGCCGTCAGGCAAGTCAGCAAGCCAACAAGGAGCCAGCCCACGGGCTCGGGAGCTGGAGGAAGGGCAGAGACAACTAACTATTTGGTAGTTCGTTGCGGTTTCGGCAAGTATGGAGCAATTACTACAGCTAGTTCTCCCTAGCTTGTACGGGCATGGGGGACTTGTCACTTGTCAACTGACAAGTTAGTAAGTGAGTAGTACGGAAAGCATGTACGGAGTAGGGAGTATAGACTATGTATAGAGTGGTTGATCGTACATGCAAAGTTACTAGCAGTACGACAACAACCAACCAGCGGCTTTTGTGGCGTCAGGCGTTGCTGTCTCTGTCTCGGTCTCAGTCTCTGTCTCTGTCTCTCTCTGTCCCTTTCCCCATTGCTCTTGTCAACAAGAGGCAAGGGCCTGAGAGTTGAAACTTGAGACAAGCGCGGGAGGTGGTCTTCCAACGGGTAAACAATGAGATGGAGAGCCAGACACGGACCCCGGAAGGTTCCACCTTGACATTGACAGGCTTTTCCTTGGCGCTTTACGGAGGACACTGGCCGGTCGCCGGACAAGACGGTTGCATCGAGACGGCGGGCAGTGAGGTTGTGGTGATGCTTGCAAGCAAACTTCCAACTTGCTGCGACTCTGTCGTACTGGGCTGAAGGCCAGCCAAGGCCCAAGACACGGCGAGTTTGTATGGGAAGAGGGAGAAGAAGCAAGCCAGCCCACATGCCAGGCCCTACGTCCCACGTCGCGACCGACCCGAGCAAAAATGAGACGGTTACGGTTGCTGCGGGCTGAAGAGCCGGGGACTCGGAGAAAGCTGTGGGACTGATCAAGGCTGAAATGTCAACATGGGACGAAACGACCCTGCAGAGTTGTTTGTGGAGGACGAAAGGAGGGGGGGTGTGAAGAGGTCGCCATCTATCGGGCAACGAAGCATCCCACAACTCACTCTTCAGCACTGCTGGGCATGTATCATTCGCGTGTGCAGGAACGGCGTTTTCTCTGCCTCTAGAGCGCTTCGCGGCCCAGCAGATGTCGCCTTGTGGTGTTTGGGGAGAGGGTAGTCAGCGAAAAGGAAAAGAACCACATAAGCCACAAGCCAGCAGGGCGCGCGCGCTTGTTCGCTCATGACCATGGTACGTACGCAAGCTACTCCGTACTCTCAGTCGTCTAAGGATTCCTCTGTAGTCTATTTGCATGGCCGTCTAAAGACGCGTCCGGTTGCTGCGCGAGGAGGAGGGAGACGGACTCGTGCTTCCTGCAGACTCGCGCAATGCAAGTGCCGAGCAATGTTGCACCTCACGGCTCCGTTCCTCTCTCACCGGGCTAAATACAACAGACACTTGCTGGCACGCACAAAGGATAATGCCTCCCAGACCCAGCGGGTGCTTGGGGGCCACACGAGGCAAAAAAGAGGGCCGCGTGGTGGATGGACTCTCTGTCCCGGCGCAGACAAGAGCCAAAGCCGTCGAGGTACCGAGTCTTCGTCAGTCTTTTACAAGGCTTTCATAGCCTTGCCAAGCACGGAGCACTCCGTACGAACTATGCTATCTTACCGTAACCAGTGGCCACGCTCATTAAGGGGCCCGAGAGTGACCACTGACGACCCCTTATTGGTATTATTTCTCTTGCGCTCGTGTTGCCCCTGTTTTTAAGCCCCAAGAGCCACGGACAGCCGTCTGCTCGGGACGGGGGAGATGAACAAGGGTGGTTGATTTGAAAGGGGGGGGGAAATTGCCATGGGTATAATCCTGTCTGACAAGGGCCATTTGCTCACTCGTTATCGCAAAGTCTGGCGCTCCGTTGCCGACTCGTACTCGTCCATGTGTGCTTTGCTCTGAGCTCGCCTTGCCGCTTCTTTTGGACCAACAAGCTTATTTTTAATCATGTCAGTACTCGACTTTGAGACACCGCTCTTCCGGCTTCTCCAGGCCCAACGCCGGTTGAGAGCCGACGATGGGACTTGCAGCAGCGCCTCGTGTCTCATTCTCGCGTCTCTGCGCCTCCCTCCCCCCTGGGCTCTTGATCCCGTTGTGCCGGTCGCCGGCATTTCCGGATTCACAAACCATGAGAGTGAAAGGCCCGGCGTACTCCATCCGTGTACATACGTGCCCCGTGCAGAGGCTATAGCGCGAACCATGTTATACCGCCCCGGTGACGCCCACCTGTTGCTCCTGTGGCATTGGATATCATCACAAGTAACAGACAAAAACCACAATTTCTAGATGGGAATGGCATGAAGGAGTATGTAGTATCCCGCCCTTGCGGATGGGGTTCCGGTACTTGGTTCGAGCCATTCATGAAGCCCCCTTCCGAGGTTCAGACCAACAATGCAATAGAACGTGGCCCGATCAGGCCCCGGATCGACCCTCATCCTCAAAACAAACACTCAAGTGTGATGAACGAACATCCCAAGAGCAAGACATGACGAAACCGGGACCACGAGGGCAGGCAGGAGGATATCTCGGCTTGCCTTGCTGGCGCCCAGCCGGACCACTCAACTCTCTTCCTAGCAAAGAGACTGTTGAGCAGTGGCGAATCCAAAGCCCCCGTTTGGACCGCTGCCCCAAGCGTCAGATCGCGCTGCTGCCGCGTCACCGATGAACCTTCGAGGCAAGATCTGCCGCTTCAGCCGTCCAGCCGCTCCCAACCCCCAGCCCCCAGCTCGAGCTCTCTGGATGCGGACGCCATCTTCCATGATGACGGGCCGCAGCCTTACCGAAAACGAAATAAATCGAGATGTGGGCACTATCCAGCGGGCCAATCTTGTCTCGTGGAGAAGCAGCTGGGCTTCCTTGAGCCTTTTGATCTCTGGTCAGTCATCCTGACATGCCAAGCCTGTGACGATACTCGGAGGAGTCTCTTCAAGGGCTTGGATGTCTGATCGCTATGCGCCGGCTGCGTAGAGGCTCACGTGTGTGAGAGAGGTGACGACGAGAGAGAGAGCGATACGAGCGCACCGTTGAGACCTGCTCCATTGGATAGAATGCGAGTGACTCTTGTTTCTGTTCTCGGTTTTCGCGCGCCGTGGGCTACTCATCATTCATACCGTCCGTCTAATTGGGTTCACCGGCCGTTGTACACGCATCTACCAGGGACAGAAGCTGAGGCGGCGGATGACCAAGCCCGTTTTGAAAGCCTCCCATCTTTCTGCGTATCATACAATGCAAGGCTTGCACTAGCATCGAGATCGCACGGGAGAGCCTTGACGGAGATGAGCATAAAAGAGTTTCCACCGCGTCGATGCTCACGTGTTGCAACTCCTCCGCCTCTGTCTCCTCCTCCTCTTCTTCTCCTCCCTCCCCCTCTCCATAAACACCAAGGAAAGCTATATGCCAGTTTTAGATTTGACAGGGTAAAATTCCACCCCATGGAAGGGCCGTAGGGCTACTCCCTCCAGTACACTTGCATGCCGCCAAAGCGACGATGGAACCGCGGAGCCATACTAGCTGCGCTTGACTTGACCAGAAGCGACAAGCGCCACTGGTCAAGACCATGGCCCAAGTGATAGACTTCCTACCGCTGAATGGAAGATGATCAAGCCACAGGAATAAAGTACGCAGCCGCCACGACCGCCCTTGCGCTTGAGCAGGTTGGCTCGGAAAGTGCCGCTGTCGTGAGATACGCACGGGTCTTGTGCAGCCAAGCCTTTTGCTTTTTTTTGCAGACACCGACGTTGACTGGGTCGAAGAATCATGGATGCCCATCAAGCACATGGTCATTCCTGGGGTACGGGCAGGCAGCCGACCTCGCAAACTGCTGGCTGACGACGCTCTTGGCTGCGGATATCTCGACGACAAAGAACAGATTATCGTAATCTGTTATGCCAAGATCGACTCTTGTTCATGGAAAAAAGGAAAAAAAAGAAAAAGAAAAAGGGGAGCGAGCTTGGCTCGAGCAACCATCATGGATCACGAGCCAGCTTCGCTTGCTTGTTGCGCATGGCGAATTCTGAACTCTGCTGCGGCCGGCCCTGTGGCCCAGCCCTGATCTGTCAGCTTGGCAATAATGAGACAAGCTTTTTGAGGCGAGACAGGCCGTACATTCAAGGCGTCAACTGGCATACGTGCCGCGCAATGCAGGCAAAACTAGAGCGTCGTCATTCATCGTCTGCGATTCCGGCTGGTGAGACTCCAGAGTCCAGACATGTAAGCCATGGATGAATGATATGGCATGACAGGGAGGGAGACATGAGCCAACTGCTAATACTACTCCATACTCCCGAGTCTGTACGTGCACACGCAGGCACCGAAACCATGCCCTGTCCCGCCACCCCTTGCGGCTGACCGTCCGTCGTCGGGAAGTGGGAAGAGAATAAAACGAACAAGGGATCGCCATGCGTCTGTCTGATTGGGAAGTTCAAGCCGCCGCCTTCAGCCGTGACGATGACTTGGGAGCCCAGCCAATCCGCCGGCAGGCATGGCACGTCCACCCATACGGAGCAACATGACGTACGGGAGGGGTTCAACTAGATGGAGACTAAATAGACTATAGAAGAAGGCAAGGGGCGAGATGGCGGGACATTCCACAGTCCTTTTGCCTGTGCAAACAAACCCCAAGAGTGCAGAGTACGCAGCATCCTGTGCGGAGAGAGAGGGCGAGTTACAGATGCTTTATACAAACAATATACAAACAAATACTATCACAACTCTGTTTCCTTCTTCCCTTTTGTCTTTCTGTCGCTCTCCGTGTGTATGCGTCTCTTGTCTCGAAGAGTCTAGTGCCAGTACAAACCCCTCGGACATACACCACCGGTAACAGTGATATCTAGGCTTTCTCTGCGCCGCGGGTGACGACGGCCTGCCGCCGAGATGAAAATCACGATGCAATCTACATCGCACAGGAACCCCCAACCAAAATGAAAAACAAAACGTCGAAATTTGCCCCCATAGTTTAAGACAAGCAAGGATGATTCAGTGAGGGAGCAAGAAACCCGTTCTCGAAACCGCTGACACCATGCCCAGCTAGCCGAACCAAGCCATCGTCTAGCCCCCAATATGTATGTTCCCCAGGCTCAGTATTCCGTGATCCGTTTTCTTCCATGGTCTTCCCTTCCGCCTTCATCACTCACTGCGTGCTTGTTTTTTTTTTTCCGCCCCCACGAACCTCCGGGCTGTCATTGGCGTCATTTAACCCGCAATCGTCTTATCGTCTGACCTGTTACAATTCCAAAGGGGCTAGATCGAGAGGGGGAGAGCCGCCGTCTACGAATTAGGGACTTGGACTCCGTATTGCGTACATACGCCCCAGATCAGCGTCCGTAAACTGCCGAGACCACCATCTACACTCGATTCTGGGCAAGCGATTCCGTGGCGGTGGGGGGAAGAACTGCGCCGGGACGCAGCCAGCCGGGAAGATGATACTGACAACATTTCTCGGAGTCCTCGGTTTGGCAATGCGGGAGGGACAAGGGAGAATCCCCCCTTTCGTCGTCCAAACCGCCGTGTTCCTTCCATCTCGTTGCTTTTTCAGCCTGGCTGTTATTGTCTTGTTTAAGACCGCGCAGTTGGCCAAAGTTTAATCTAGTCTTATATCAATGTCCGCGGCTTGTGAAGCATCACCCATGCACGCTGCCTCCTTGCCATTTGTCGGCATCTTCACCCCATTGCATGACCATTATTCCCCGAAAGCCAATTCCTCAACAGATCAAAGAAGTACAAGAGGAAAATGCAGCCGAATTCCCTCTTGGTTGTTGTTACCGCACCATGTGAGAGTACACGCCGCTTCTGGACTGTCTCAGTGGCCTGCCCAATGAAGAGATGCATAGGTTTCCCTCCTGCATGTTACAGAGAATCAGGAGGAGAAGGGGGCAAAAAGTTACCTTGACCAGATCGGGTACCTCACCAGACCGCTCAAGACGCGTTGCGGCAGGACTCGGAAAGAAACGCACAGTCGGGTTCCTCCGCCGCTCCGTATCTGTATCTGGATGATAACCAACCGCCACAGGGAAGATGGCATAGCCGAATTCCTTTGTGTGTTAATAACCCCTGTGTACTGTGCAACTCTAACACGCACGACAGAGTCGAGAACACGTCAAAAAAGGGGAGCCCGGCCCGGAGAGCGCCTTCCGGGGCCCACTTTCTTCGGCCGGTGTCTCCGGTCGACCTTGGTGACATGGACAATGCCATGCCAACGTGCTAGAAGACAGAGCAAGGAGCTTGCTACTTACATGGGAAACTTAAATAACTTAATACATTGTGCGTTCGAGGTTTAAATTCCGGACCTATTTTTTCCCTATCATCTTGAACCTTTCCACCTGGATATGCTGCGCATTGCGGATACCATCTCATTCCACATCCCATCGAGATATCTCGTACGAAGAGGAACGCTTCATCGGCAAAATCCGCCGTCGTCACGACGTCTCTAAGGTCACTCTAGGGTGTAACTACGCGTTACATTTCTGAACAGCACGTGGGCAGCTTTTGCCTTCTTGTTCGGGCTTCGCAACTAGTATACGCTACTCCTCTTTATAGTGCAAGTAAAAGTTACTGCGGACTCAAAGGCAGACGCCTCTCCCGGCCACTACGGCCGTCCAGATGGATTGCCTTTGGGTGATGTATGAGGAGCCATGAGGCATCCTATTAGCTTCATTCCAGCTTGTGGCTCACTCGTCGCATCGAGATCGCCTAATATTTGGAGAGGTTACTTGAAACACCTTTCCCGAATCTACACAAGCGAGACTATTGGAGCATTGAGACTAAGCATTGAAATAGATGTCGGTACCCTTCTAAATGAAGTCACGAGGCTGTGCTTTGATAAGGAAAAACGATTAGGTATCCGCTGGAATTATACGAAGATGTGACAGTGCATAAACTATATTACCTTGCCTCTGCTACGAATTATTCCTCATTTGTTATCGGAAAGGTCGAGCAGGCATCCTCGTCTATGCTGACTCCCACGACTTTGAGGCATTCAACTAGGCTACTGCTGAATGTTACGTTGGCTTTTATGACGTCCTTGAATGGCTTCGGGCAGCTTTTAAGTTTGAGCATCCAAGTAACAATAATCGAATATTTGGTCTTCGCCCGGCAATGTAAAAGTCTTCGGCTGAACAGGCTTTATTGTAGACGTAAAAGTTCAGCTCCTCAAGGCATCACCAACCATGTACAAGGCACTGCCTCCCGCTGGCCTACTTACGACCATTGCCTGGGTCTTCTGCTCCTCTGACAGCTTTAATTTGGAGTAGTATTCGCGTTCCAATGCTGCTTTCACATCTTTCACCTTATCCACTGAAACCAGATGAACGCAGCACCCGCCCCAACCAGCTCCAGTTTGACGACTTCCGTAGGACCCAGCTGCCAGGGCAATCCGGCAGATTTCCTCATTCTCCGGACAGCTGTTGTCATAGAGATCACGACAAGAGTCCTGAGTCGCGTTCATGATACTTCCCAACATTTTGTTGAAGGGCGATGTATCCGAAGCCCCGGTATGGACGGGCCGCTCTAGGAGGGTGACGAATTTCAGTACACGCAGTGCTTCAGTAAAGACGTGAAGAGCTCGCTGTCGCAGCATGAACCTCTCTGCCCTGACAGGAATTTTCGCCGTGAATCGGTTTTCAAGTTCTTGCAAAGTCACATTGAGAACCTTGGCGATATCCTCTCGGGTGTATCCCTCTTCCTGGGTAAAAGTCTCACTTGTGACTGCGATAAGCTTTTCCAATTCTTCTTCTTTTGTCAGGCTCTTCGCAGCAGAGTAGTCCGATGTGTTGGCGTGGTAAAAATACGTGTCATGAAAGCCCTGAAGACTGATACCTAATGGTCCAGCATCAACGGGTAGGCGCGTTCCAGCTGGGTTGAGAACAGCATTCAGGTATGCCGCAGCAAAACTCACTTCAACGACACGAAGATTGTAATGGATAGGGGCGGTGACATGCTTGTTTGCGGTGACAAAGCTCTGGGCGATAAGAAAGCATAGCTCTGGGCGGGTTGGGGGCATTTTGATGGGGCGAGCCTCGAGTCGCGGGCTGAATGACACGAACAGAGCGGAACCTGGCTCTGAAAACACGGATGCTGCCTGATCCATGCTATGGGGACTTGAGGATTAGCCTTTCCCTTCTCTCAGTGCATGCCATCAGATGCAGGGCTTACCCGCCAGAGTTGACACCGACAGCTCGCTCGCTTACAATAGCCAGCTCGGTCAGTTCCGTCTTGTCCACTGCATCTACGCCATTAGCTTTCATGACGGCGAGCGCACTGGTAGTGACAATCGCGGCACTAGAACTCAACCCCCCGCCAACAGGGACTGTACCATGGACCATGATTTCCATGTTGACTCCCTTGAACTCTTTTCCGTGCTTTCTTCGAAGCAGTGCCAGAGCACCGCGCAGTCCACTCTTGAAGTAATTGGTCCACTCAAACTTTGAGGCGTCAATCTCGACGTCGCCATCGGCGGGCACATCAAACTCGCTTGCGGCGAACTTCGATTTGTCCATATTCGCAAGCCTTACTTTAAATGTAGAGGCACCTTTTGCAGTGGGAGTTGATGATACGGCCATGATGGAATCCGCCGTGATGGCCATGGGCAAGACTGAGTATAGCGAGTAGTCGATATGCTCGCCGAGAATGTTGACTCTCCCAGGGGAACGGGCAACAAAAGCAGCTTTGTGACCGTAGGCTTCCTCGAATGAGGACAGCAAACTGCTCCATCTCGGTGCTTCCGTGGCCAAGGCGGTTGGCGGATAGATGTCAGCAAGGGAGCTGGCGACGGGGACGGATGCGGCCATGATGAGAGTTATCTGGAATTTGAAGTGATGACGAGGACTTCTAGCCGTGAAATTTTGAGCCTTGAATTCTGTTAACGGTGGTTGAATGGTAACAATGCTGAATGTTGTCAATGTTGTCACCTTGAATAATCCGTTGAACCCCGCAGATGGCACGAGACCTTCCCCCAGCAACCGGCTCTAGCTCTGTCGATTGATGTCAACTGGCAGCAGATCGGATAAAAGAAGCAAATGCATGCAACGCAAGGATCAGCCACGGACACGTGCCTATGCGTATGCAACACAGTCCCGAACGATGTGAGATGAAGCGAGATGAAGCGAGATCAACCGCGTCTACCAGGCTTTGAAGGCCAACGAGCGGGGATGGCGCAAGAAACGCAATATCCGTTTGTAGTTAGTGTGTAACCCGTACCCCAAAGCTTCAATGTTCTGATAGGCGCGCGAATACGCAGCAATTCGTGTTGCAATTTTGCTAGATAAGAAATGGCACAGAAGGCTCGCCATCTTGAAACCTGGAGCAGGACAGGATTCGAAGGTCCACTCGTTACAGGACCACTTTCTCCCCCGAACCTGATACTATTCGCACCAGTTGGCACTAAAAGTTGAGTCATACCATTCGTGTCAAGCGTCAACAAGAAGACCGTGTTGCTGAGAAGCGCACCTGTTGGAAGAGTCATCAAGGCCTACATGCAAGTACCCATCATTCTCTCCTAACGTACACCTTGGTACGAAGTAGTGCTACGAGAAGTCATGTGACTTGGCCGCTTTGACAAGTCGTTTGTGAAATTGTGACCGGCTACAGCTGTTGCTGGGTATCCGCCGGGTGTACTCCGTAGTATCGTCCTCAGCCTCAGCTCAGATTGTTGACAGCTCCTTCCGAAAGAACTCGTGCCCCACGACGATTTGCCCAGAAGGATACACACTACCGAAATGGCTTCCCCAATCAGGGATCTGGACGCAGGTTCTCTCTACGTAACCATTTCTCTTCCGTACTCGATCGAAGACGGCGATGCGGCATCCAGGCACAAGCTCAACTCCAACTCTCCTTGCGGGCTTGACATAGCCACATACGAAATCCACTGTGCTCAAGACCTGGCTCAAGAGGAGTTTAACTGGGGCCTCTACTTCCACCGCGGAAATCAGGACGGCATCTGGTATGCGTTGACGAGACAAGACGTAATCAACTACTCTGCTGCTCCCACGCTCTTCCAGCTATCACGACAGCAACTCAAGAGCTCACCACGCCTCCATTGCCAAGTTGTAGGGCTTGTCAGAATTTTGCGCATCCCGCCAATTCTATGTAGAGAGCTCACCACCTACCTTGACTGGCTGGCACTGGGGTCCTATGGCACTGTGACTCGCACATTTATATGGGTGACGTCAATGTATATTCGAACCTGGCACCATATTATGCCCAAGCCGGAGAACCCCGCCTTGGGACAAGGAATTCAGTTTGATGTAAACATGTTCCTCCGTGAAGCTTTGAGCTTCGCCTATGCCGAGGTGCAATACGCAATAGGTGGGCAGCTTCCCCGGCCAATCATCAAATCTGCTTTCGGTCTTGAGCTGGGTGTTACCGAAGGCGACAGATCCAGCAAGAATGAAACACGAACGGATATCTCGGCTCGGAACAGGAAGTCAACTTTGCCAGCATCATCTTGGTGCGTAGATGTTACGCACCAAGATGATGCGGATTAACCTCCGCTATGCTGGATAAACAGGCAAACAGGGTTTGGCAGGAGCGGACAGTGTCTGAGATCGCTACCGACCCCTTCTAGCGGATACCAGTCGGATCAGCAGAAATTGGGTAGGGCGACGGGCCGTGATACGCTAATAATGGCTGGTACAGACCATCAACAGATTGAATGCACCGGAGGCATCACGGAGGAAGACCGCCAGGGCTTTGGGTTGACGATTTCCTTAAATAAGGACAATGATGTCATTGGAAGGGATGTATCCAAATATTACATCCCTTACGCAGTAGTATTAGTAGTGTGCTGTGCCATGTTTCCTGGCTGGTAGCGCAAGCAGACAAATTCAGACAATGCGTCAATCGATATGGATCCGGAGTTGGTGACTATGGCGGGGACTTGAATCTCGAAGCATTGACAGAGTCGTGTCGTTCTTCGATGACTAAAGGTAAACTGTGTGCCTGGCAGAATTTGGTTCATGTTACCCTGCGCTACAACTCCGTGGATCTGACCCTGCCGGGACGTGTGACCCGAGCACCTGATCGCAACACGCCGTGCCCAGTTGTGGTACTGAGGGGTATTCGTGCCAACGCTGACATTGTATGCCGCTTTCAGGCAGGGATGATGTGCAGCGTCATGTCTGATCAGGCTTGTCATCCCTAGATTGGACAATGTAGTCACTTGCGTGGCGGGGTATGGATTAAGCAACAGTTCGTAGCGAGTTGATATCTTGTGTTCTTTGCTCCATGCGGCGCTAACAACAGTAACTTACGCCAAGCAGTTGTTAAGGTGTCGTAGGGACAACCTCGTTTCTGAAACGACGTCTCCTGCGAGACCAGGAGAGGCGAGCCACAAGGAGCGTACGAGTGTAGCATTCCTCCGATCAAGTGATCCAGTATCAACGCCGACCCTGGCTACCACGGCTAGGGCGTGTCCCCTGTCTTGCGGGAGACCTGCAGCAAGCATATATGATGTGTCAAGTCTTGAAGTAGCCGTTCCATTACATGATCGTTGGTCCCTGTTCTGGGTTGATGGGTGCTGCACCCATTACTACATACATTGAAAGTTGTGACGCACCGAGGTTTCCCGTTTCTGGGATGTTCAAACAGTCTTGTCCTCGTCACCATGGCCGATGATCGGCAGCACTTACCTAGACTCCCTCACAAACGTCATTCGTCGCCACCTCGTCAACTAGCACCAAACGATGCCTGGTGAACTTTATCGCGGCACAACATAATAAAGAGGGGTCGTCTGGTTTGTGGCGGTTGAAAGTGGGGGAAGGAGCTAGCGCCGAAGGTCTTGGCCACTCTTTCCAGATTAAAAAGGACCCAGGCCCTCCCATCGAACCTTTAGACTGGCTTCAACTTTCAACACATCGTTCAGAGAAAACAAGCACATACAGACGCTTACGCACCAAAAATAAACAACGGACTACCAAACCACACCACTCACCATGGCTGACGATTGCGGATGCTCTACCTCCGGCTCATGCAACTGCGGTTCTAACTGCTCTTGCCCTAACTGCCCTGTAAGTCGACCCCAAGCATGTCCAAGACCAATCACTGGGCATGACTAACACGGGTCTGCGTCTTGTAGCACAAATAAATGACTTATTCTCCTCGTTCACGTCTCCTTTTATCAGTTATGAGTCTGTGATAAGGAAGCGCCACGTACAATATGTAGCAATGATTAGCCGAGGGCCCGACTTTTTTATGCGCTCGAAAGAAGGGGGGGTGAGATGCAAGCCACTCTTTATTCTGGAATTTTCTATGGCAAGTTGGTTGATAGCACAGGGTTGGCTCGATAGGATTTGAACGTGAAATTGATGAATGATACTTGGATGCTTTGTACTGCAATTGTACTCTATGAAATACTGCCAAGAGACACTCCTGAGTCAAAATGTTTGCATGTGCCCGTTGCCATTCTTGTCATCTACCTCTTCATGATGTTGGCGAGGCTGCGTGATATTTGTCCGGGAAGAAGGCCAAGACGGGGCTGAGGGATCCCGCCTGAACCTTTGGTAGTTCGTCCTCATGAACAGCAAAACTTTCGACAGATTCCCGCCTACTTTCATCCAGCATGATACTACGTTTGTCTCCCACTATGGACCCAGTATCTATCAACGCTCTCCCGCTGTATAGCACGATGGCCGCCATGGCCATGCTTACGCATGTCATGTTCACTCTGCATATGCCGAGTTTAGCTATCAGTCCAACGTGCTCATATTGGCAGCCTGCGAATTCAGTGGAGATAAAGTGCTGGACCAGGTTGAAACACCACAGCCCCAGCAACAACAAGTCGTAAAGTAAGTCGGCATATCGGGGGCCGTAGTCCAGCCGCCAAGATACGAATCGAACAAAGACGACGGCCAAAGAGAGGATCGCTAGCCCAAGGTTGGACTCCTTAGACCTTGACGGAGTCGTTAGTTCTGATCAGCCCTAAATTTTCATCCCGTGACATACCTTGAATTCATCGTGGTGGCCGTGTTGATGGCTTCTGGATTCGATGCAAAGCATAAACCTGTACGCGAGTTCATATTGCATCCAAGCTGTCCAGCTAATGTCTCAACTTGCGCTTGCTCAGGAAGTCCAGAGCAAAAGCAGACTACTGTCGTAACCGAGAAACAGAACTCGAGGCCCAAGAGCAGCTTCTGCATCACGCCATGTAAAGACATATTGGAAAGAGTGTATAAGTCTTGCTAAGAAAACAACTGTGACAACTCAGGCCATGGCAAAGAGAGAGAACTGGCAAACGTTTATATGGTTCATGAACACACTCCATATACGCATGTATTATATCGTAGGTGGGCACTGCCTTGTGCTTGGATTGGTGCCCCGGAGTCCAAAAATGGATGCATCCATATTAAACTTGCTCATTCTGCCGCATGAACCACGTCCTGGAAATCTGAGCGGGTTTAATCCTACGCCGGGGTACCGTATCGTGATGTATGTTAGATGCAACACGACTGGCATCCAGCCGATTGGCTGCAATGGATGGCGAGCGCGTGATTCTTCCTTGGCCACGTAGGCGGCGAAACTGGGAGTGATGTCAACCAGGCTTCCTACTTGGAAGACCACAGCAACGACAACACCTCAGATAGGTCCTTGCTCAAAAGATTTTCGCTGTCCCAAAACGGATGAAGCGTATTGCATTAGGCCGTAACTACCGGGATATATATAGCAGCATTGTTCTTTGTATCATCACAACGTTGAAACAGAGGGTCCTGACTCCTCGGTCTACCCTGATCCTCGTGGAACAGCCGAGTATCTCAGTCCTTTGATCGTATTCTCGTTCGGGATTCTGAGTTGTGACAAGTCGTTGTTTGCATACATTCGTCTGGTAAGTGTGAAGGCTGGCAACAAAGAGGACGATACAAAATCATCCGGACGGTATGCCCTGTCTTTGTCTGAAGCCGGCCCCGGGTCAACACTGGCAGTGGGACTCCGGCTCAGAAGTGGGCTCGCGAGCACGTCCATGATTGGCTCCTTGCTGGCCCTGTGTTTTTTGGGAAAGCGTGACATCAGCACGAGAAACTGTGTTTCCATCATTTCATACATCTTCAATATCGACTTCTCCAGGCCCGACGCTCGCACAAGTATTACAATACAGGACTTGGAGGCCCGTCGGAACGGCCTTGTACGCAACATTTCCCCTCAGTATTCCCCTTTATCCTCGGCTACTTCCACACCCTCCCTACGACGACGACGACGACTGTGACGACGACTACGACGACGGCGACGACAGCGGCGACAACGACGACTACGACAATTCTCACAAATGCCCATCTAGTTGCGGTTAGACCAAGAATCAGCTACAAAATTCCCGCCAACTATGAACACTTGACAAACGGTCCCAGCTCCCTTCCTCAAACAAATCTTGCGGCTCCGTTTCCAACTGCGTAGTGTTATTGGTTCAACATGGCATCGACCGACAAGGGCACGATATCACAGCCAGAGACGCTGCAAGCTGCCAAGGCCGAAAAGCATCCACATGCACCACGACGATGCTTCATCTGTTTGACAGACGATGACCCCTCGGATCCCCCAGGCTCTTGGGTTGATCCCTGTCCCTGTACCCTCGAGGCGCATCAAGATTGCATGTTGTCGTGGGTCACAGACTGTGAACGTAATAATAAGCCGCTGCAGTGTCCCGTATGCAAATCTACGATTGAGATGGAAGGGGCGTGGGACATGGTTGTCGCACTGAACGAGGCGGTAAGGAACCGCTTCACAAGAGCAAGCCCACTTATTCTCTTTACGGGCGTGTCTATGGGCGTACAGTTCAGCTTACAGATGTATGGCGCCCTGGCCCTCTGGTCATTTGCTGGAAAAGACACGATGATGCGGTTCCTGCTTGGCCCTGAAATGGTTATTGACGCAAGGAGTGCTGGGGGCGTGCGATTTCTACGAGAGCGCATATGGAACGCTCTGGTCCTGATGAATGTTGCGCCGACGCTACTGATCAGCCGACTGCTGCCCAACTTAAGTAACAAAATATTTCTGCCTTCAGCATCCCTGGTAAGAGGTCCCTTCGTCCTTCTCTGTTCCTGACTGAGGATGCGATATTGCTAACGCCACGATCTTTAGTATGGCATGTATCAAATCTTGCACGACGATACTTTCCTCAGTTGGCCACCGTCCCCGCGACTTGCGCTGGCCGTATTCCCCTACGTACGGTCGCTTTACTATAACTTTTGGCGAGAGTTTGTCCTGCCCTATGAGATCAAGTTGAACAGAGAGATTATCGGGCTTCCGCCCATTCAACAAAATGAGGGACAACAAGACGCCAATCAACGCCGCCAAGCTCAGCGCAATCAAGAAGGCGGCTTGGCTGGCCTGATGCAAGGTATTCTCGATGCTCTCGATATGGACGAAGAAGAGGATGACCCGCAGTTCAACGACATTGAGATCATGGATGGAGAAATAGATGCCAATGGAAATCCAGATGCGGATGCTGAGCTTATGATCGAGCTTCGCATCGAGGAGTTGAGAGAGGGCCAGGAGCCGATACCCAACAGAAACGAAATTGGCGGAGAGTTACACGACAATGATGATGGAGAGCAGCAAGGTGGTCAGGCGCATGAACCTGCAAATCGGGCAGATGGAGCCGAACCAGCTCAGGCACGAGGAGATGAAGGGGTCCAAGAGAACGAAGTCGCGAATGCTGCCGAGGGTCAGGTCCAAGTTCACCACGAAGTTCCGCAAGCCCCTCCAGTGCGGAGGGTGGGCTTGGGTGCTCTTTTGTCGGGCATATCAAACGCTGTGGTCGGAGCCCTCATCCTTCCCGGTGTTTCCTTCGCCATGGGAGAAGCGCTTCGGCTTGCATTGCCCAAGACATGGACATCTTCCGGCCCGAGGAGTACTTGGACGCCCTATTCTGGTGCTACTGGGCGGCCAGGCTTGCTCCAACAACAGTGGGGACGAAGTTTAGTTGGCGGGTGCCTGTTCGTGGTTTTGAAGGACGTCGTTCGAGTTTATGCCAAGTCGAGGCGGGTGGCAGCGTTGAGTAGCCGACGAGTCAAGAATGTTGACAGAAAGCGCGGGGAGAAGTAGACCGGGTTTGTTCCTTAGTATTCCTTTCAAGATTGCATTCTACAGATATCTACCTAGGTAGGTTCTCTTCCCCCAGAGAGCGGGCCTAGTACACATGCATGAGGAGGCCGGAGTTTGTTTGGTAGTTACTTGATAAGACGGGAATGAAGAATATTACTTACACATTGATGAAAGTGTATCGCTCCCGTTCCTTCATGACTCCTGATCCATCCCAGCGGTAAGGGACGTGGTCGCACGTGGGCGGCGACAAACTAAAAGGAAGTGGCATGGCATCAATGCCGTAGGACTCGAAGGAGGCAGTTTTCAACTCAAGAGACGATAATAACTACTCAAGTATTATTAGATGTTCGGGACCATAAGCCGGAAGCTGCCACGAAAAGCCCAGGTGCACTGAGACCCGAGCTTTGGAGGGGTCCACAAGGCCTGGATTCCCTGGTGCCGGTGGTCTCGGCTCAGAAAGTGGCATTTGATCAACGGTCTGGTCCAGTTTTACCCAAAGGCGGCGGCGGGCACTCAGCCAACCGCCGAGGCTGGTTTGTCAACGACGAGGGGCAAAAACCAACCACGCAAACCAGCCATCAACCTCCAAAGAGAGCTTTTGCCCGCCCGCCCCTTGTTTTGTATACTCCCATCTTTGGTAGTTGGTTTCCTGTCCCCAGCTTGCTTGTCAGGCAAGCCCCGACTTCCCAGTGTTAATGGTATGTACATTGCATCGACAGACGCAGACATGCTCCCGGCCGCGGGCATCGACGGCACCATTTATCCCGTTTTTGCGTCATGACGTGGCTAACAGTGCCGGGTGGGTGCGATGCAGGCTACTCAACATACCTCCAAGCAGCGCCTGGCGCTCGCCATCTGCGACTTCCTGAGCACTTCGGCGAGCGACGGCACCCTCACCGCCGACGACAAGGACTCGGTCGAAGTCGCCGTCAACTGCATCGCCGAGTCGTTCAAGGTCGACCCCGCCGACAAGGACGCCGTCCACGCCGCCGTCGGCACCCAGAGCCTGCTGTCCATCTACTCCGTCTACGAGAAGCTCAAGGCTTCCACTGGTGCGCCCGGACCTGCGTCTGCTGCCGCGGGCGCCTCGACCGCCGCAGCCGCCGAGCCCACCGAGGACCAGAAGAAGGAGGCCGAGGGTCTCAAGAGCAAGGGCAACACTGCCATGGCCCAGAAGGACTACCCCAAGGCCATCGATCTATACACCCAGGCCTTGAAGCTGCACCCTTCCAACGCCGTTTTCTTGTCCAACCGTGCCGCTGCCCACTCTGCGACCAAGGACCATGCCTCCGCCCGCATCGACGCCGAGGCCGCCGTTGCAGTTGACCCTACCTACACCAAGGCCTGGTCTCGTCTCGGCCTCGCTCGCTTCGCCCTCGGCGATGCCAAGGGTGCCATGGAGGCCTACAACAAGGGTATTGAGTACGAGGGCAACGGCGGCTCCGAGGCCATGAAGAAGGGCTACGAGACTGCCAAGCGTCGCGTCGAAGAGATGCAAGCCGAGGAAGGCAGCCTTCCCCGGTCGTCACCTGGGACCGGAGCCGCGCCTGGAGGCATGCCTGACTTGAGCAGTCTCGCGTCAATGCTAGGCGGCGGCGCCGGTGGTGCCGGCGGTGGTGCCGGCGGCATGCCTGATCTGGGCTCCATCATGAGCAATCCCATGTTTGCCAGTATGGCCCAGAACCTCATGAGCAACCCAGATCTCATGAGCAACCTCATGAGCAACCCTCGCCTGCGCGAGATGGCCAATCAGTTCAGCAGCGGTGGTGGCATGCCCGACTTGAACAGCCTCATGTCTGACCCGAACATTGCCGACATGTAAGCAACGATACCTCCCCTGACCAGCGGTTTCACTCAACCCGCATCGTTTCTGTGCAGACTTGAGTGGTGGACTAATGCATGTGATCTGTAGGGCGCGAAACATGATGGGTGGCGGCGGTGCGCCTGGCTCGCCAGGCCAGGGTGGCGGCGGTGCGCCTGGCTCGCCAGGCCAGGGCGGCGCCGGACAGTAAATCAATGGAGCATTGCAGAGCTGGGCCGAGTGCAGAGGACGGGCTTCAAGAGCACAAGCAAGGTATATTCCTTGCACAAAGACACATAGATACCTGGGAAGATAAGCCGGCATGTGGCAGCAAAATTTGAATTAGCCGTGACCAAGACTCGCCGTCTTTCTATATGATTCTTCATCCTCTGTAGTGGGTCACTACTGTGCTCAAAATGCAAGGCTCGTTTCGTTCAACCTGTCCACATGTACCTGGTGGGCAGGCCACCATCATAACAGCGTAAAGATGTATATAATGCAAAATGCTCGCATGCTCCAGCTCTAGCCGGTGGCGAAACATACATGAAGCCGTCACGAAATAGCGCTCATTACTGCCAGACGTCAAGTGGCAATATAAATCTGATATAATGAAAATGGAAAAATATCATCATTCTCCGAGGCCCTCGACACCACTATCCAGTCATACATTAGGCTGGCTTGATCGCGAATCACTCGCCAGACGATATGACATCAGCGGTAGGCTACTGTTCCACTTGCATGAACATGGCTGCGTTCTTTCTGCGACAAGACCTCCAGACGACTCTCTAGATGGAGAGTGGTATAGTTGAGTGATTGGATGAGCTGCCCGGCATCGTGTTGGGGCGAACCGTCGGAGGCAGCCTCAAGTCTGTCTATCCTACTTTTTTTGGGTTGCTCATCTTGGAAGGTACGGTACGAATGGGTAAAATTGCTGTACTGTCGATGGGAGAGCTTTGGAATATGGGAACATGGCGGTTTAGCTTTGACCTTTGAAATTGAGACGCGCCACACCGAACTGGAGCGAGAATCTTGGACGAACAAGGCAAGATTTATTATCAGGCGGAGCACCTGCATCACCCGCTGGGGTCGCTTCGTGAATAAACCCCAAGCGGGACTGAGGTTCGAATGTTTCGGCATTTTCCGACAACTGACGAGCCGCCTGCCATGTTTGACGGCACAGAAGTTGCCCAACTTGACGCAAATGTGGTTTGACGGGAGACGCAGTTTCCAAGGGCCGTGAGACTTCCTAATATTCAGAGCCTGGCATGAACAAATTAGCAAGAAGGCTCTTCATAGCCTGAAAAGTGAGTCTTACCGTCGAGGCAATCGTCTGACTCTGGAAGAGTATGGTCACCATCAGGCTTCTCCTTGTCTAATTCTGATTTGGGTGCATTTCGCAGACTGTTCTGAGTAGTTGCTCCCGAATCCTCTGTACCTTTGGCTGTATCCTTGACGACTGTGCTTTTATCCTGGGGTGAGTTCGTACGCGACATTGGTTGCTGTCCCTTCCACTCAGGCACGGTGTGGACGTCTGTACCAATATTCGAATATAACAGCATACTTTGCCCATCGTTTGTTTCATGCTTGTCAGCAGAACATGACGCATGTGTCGTGGTAAGCTCAGGAGCAACCGGATTCATCGTGGATCCCTGTCGTGGAAATGAAAAGTCACTACAAGTCGATGCCGTGAACAACTCGATCAACAATACCTCTTTGCGATGATGCCCAAGGGCAGGGCTCTTCTGCTCGGCTTGGTCCTCGTCAGCGGAGAAACCTTCACTATCGGCGTCCGTTCCATCTCGTTGCCCTATTTCGGTCGCGGTTTGTTCTGATGCCAAGTCATCAACCACTGCCGGTCTGTCGTCAACCAAGTCTACAATGTCGAGTTTGTCACGTGGCCGGAGAAAGACTTGCTTTGACCACAGATCTGCGTAGCGTCCATTGGCCGCTATCAGCTTGTCATGGTTTCCTTGCTCGACAACCTCGCCGTGCTCCACGACAACAATACGATCGGCATTCATTATGGTGGACAATCGGTGCCTTTTATGATTAGTCGTAGGGTTTGAAGTATCCATCCACGACCTGGTTCGACTTACGCCACAATAAACGTGGTACGACCTTGGCACAGTCTTTTGAAGGAGAGCTGAATTTGCTGTTCGGTGTCGGTATCGACAGCACTGGTCGCTTCATCTAATAAGACAATATCTGGCCGTCTCAATATTGCTCTCGCTATTGCTACTCGCTGAAGCTCTCCGCCGGACAGTTTTCTGTAATCGTTAGCTTCTATGGGAATGGATACTGGAGGGAGACGCAACACTCACACACCGCGTTCACCAACCCTGGTTTCGTAGCCTACTCTACCGTTAAGTTCCATCAAGCCCAAGATGAGATAGAACTCTTCTTACCATGCGTAAAGCCGACAATCTTTTCGAGTATACAGGCCGCACGACAGGCGTCGAATACCTCTTCATCGCTAGCAGTGATCCTTCCGTATCGAACGTTGTTCATGATGGTGTCGTCAAACAATATCGGGTTTTGTGGAACGATGCCAATTCGATCACGAAGGCTAACAGACCGAGGGATCAGTTTCCTGGTAGGCTGACGAGACCAGACCAAATGACTCTTACCTAAAGAGGTCCACATCACGGATATCTTGACCGTCAATCTTTATACTTCCGCTTGTAGCATCATAGAATCTGTTTAGAAGCTTCAACAAGGTGGATTTTCCTGCGCCAGTCGCCCCGACAAACGCTACAGTCTCGCCTGCAGGAACCTCAATCGAAATTCCTTTAATGACTCCTTTCTGTCCGTCGTAGCTGAAGGTAACATTATCGAATGTAACATGGCCTGCTACAAACTTGAGTGCTCTGGCTCCTTTCTTGTTTTCAACCGTAGATTTCGTCTTCATGATTTCGAGAAGCCTTTCTGCATCAATAAAGTCGTCGCTCATTCTCTTGCCAAGTCGGGCGAAGAACTGCAGGGGGGATGACAGTTGTGACCAGTACATCAAGAGCATTGCAAATTGGCCCGCCGATGCTTTTCCATTCTGAATCCGATAGACTGCCAGAAAAGCACTGGCCAGAAGCCCAGACGTGAGAACCATAGTCTGGAAAGCTATGGAAATATACCAATTCAAGAGGTACTGTTGCTCTCTAAGCCACCTGTTTGCAACAGCATTGGCATGTCGATTGTCCTCAAAGCTGATTTGATTAAAGGCGCAGACAGTTTGCCAACCTTGCAAGCCTGATTGCCGGACGTAATGCTCCTGATACAGGGCATTCACGCGCTGCCGACCTGCTGTCTTGGACTCTGCCACTAGCCTGCCAGCCAAGATGAAGAAGATGGTTCCTGTGGCTAGGGTTATGAAACCTTCGTACGAGCCGAAGGTGACAGACAAATAGATCAAAGCGACACACATATCAATGAACATGGGAATTGCCTGGAGCAATACGCTCTCTATTGCATTCGAGACGGCGTGGCCTCCTTGTATTGCTAACATCATATCAGAGGAACTTTTTGAGTCGTGAAAATCTGCTGATAAATGAATCATGTGGGAGTACGCAGCCCGGGTCATAGCATCACGAGAGTAGTACTGAACAGGGATCCAAAGCCACTGGCGCAGGAGCTCGACCCCCGAGTCAGATGCTGCTAGTCTCAGCCCTGCGAAAACTGCCACTGCGACCCAGGGGTTGGCGGAACTGTCCTTGCCACTGGCGGCTAAACTGTCCATGATGATGCCCGTCTGTCTTGGAATCAACAAGTGCAGGACATTCGACAACAGAAGGCACAACCCAACTGCCGCGGCTCGAAGCTGTAGGACAAGATTCCCAACGGGCCACACATAAGGGAACAGAATCTGCGAACAATCAGCAAACCTGCATGAATGGGCAGGCAGGTAACTGTGCCAGGCAAATATTATCACTCACCATGAACCCCTTGGCATATGTAAACCAGTTGCCGCCTTCTTGCAGTCTCCTCTCCATGCTCTCTCTCGCCTCTCGCTTACGACGCTCCCAACAGTACTCTGCCTCGTCGTCAGACGCGGCTTCTGTGTCAGAGGTTGACCCATAGCCGGAGCCGGACGCTGTGCCATTGCCAGCGCCAGCCAGCAATGGCTGGCATTCTTCGTCTGATCTGCGACGAACAGCTTGAATACAGCGCCAAAAATAGGTCCAAAAGACAAGAAAAAAGAGGACTGCGCAGCGCAAGATCGTCAATGCCAGTTCGGCGACGTGATAGCGGCTTAAATTTCGGGAACGCAACTGAACAACAAGAAAGGCGCCAAGTGTTGTTTCAAAAGCTGACGCAATGATCCAAGCTCCTTGGTAAGGATACGACACGAGATTCGTGGAAGTAGATAGGCAGGAAAGCTGGATAGCAAAAACCAGCAGGCAAGATAGGTTCCCGACAACGCTGTGCTCGGCTGGTGGCCATTGGTCGCCTGGGTCCTTGAGCGCGACAAGCACGATGAGCTGGACAAGATAGGTAAGGCTGAAGATGGAAAGAGCTCCAACAATCCATGACTGGCCAGATGATTCCGTCTTCAGCAGCCATTCATACCTTAGATTGTGCAGGATACACACAGAGAAGAGGGATGCCGCGAGAAAGTACGAAAGCACAACTCCAGGATAGATGTAGTGAAGCAGTGGCGGTGCAGCCGAGCCCAATTCTGATGCTGCCAAGTCCATCTCTGGGTTGAGGGGTCTTCTTGACGGGGAAGGAAAGATGAATGTTGGCAGATCTGGCTCACCCTCAAGATATAAGCAATATCCGTCAGTCAATCTCGATAACAATGGGCAATGGGCGGCGGCGCGGCCTTGAGCGGGAACCAGGGGGGTCAAGACTCGAAAGTGGGACAACTTTAGGTAGCGTTACCAGTTGACAACCCACTGTAGTGGCAGCGGGCCAACGGTCCGTGGCGATGGCGGTGGCGGTGGCGGTGGACCGCCGGTAGCGTCGGCTGGCAGGTCTGCTTGGCTAAAGCCGAGGGCGCCGATACGGCGACTAGGCGGCTGTCAGTTAGCACAGAGTCCACCGCCATGGACTTCTAGCTCGTGAATGCTGCCGAGCCTTGTAGATATATAAGTACGTACTCCGTACTTGGCCGGCTAAGAAGGCAGTACTAGTGTCATTGGCGAGTACTCAAGCTGGGATAGATGCAAGGACCACATGGTGACACGTCCAGCCTGCCAGGGAGGACCCCTTGACAAATTTGCCAATTGCCCAGGAAGTACGGAGCAGGTAGGTACTTACTTGGCAGTCAAAACATCACGGAACGGATATCAATTGACCTCTCCTGGCTGAGACACCAATTCAGTACCCAGTCTGCCCTTGTACTTTGATTATTATTGCAGACCAAGGCAGCTGGGAGTCTGGGACACATGTGAAAACAACACCACACAGGCGCAAGTCGCGGCAGCGCGCGATCCCGGATAGGCCGAGATTCCAAAAATAAACTTGCAGCCGGGACTGGACTCAACGGAGGACTCGAGGCTAGCTAAAGTAACTGCGGGGTAGACAGGCACCTGGACGGCCAAGTTCAGACAGTCATTTGACCAATCACCACCAGTCACCACCACCTGGCATGGCAGTTGAGGAGCCCAGGAGCACTACGAGCCTAGGAACTAGGCACTTACCTACGAAGTACTTGGTACTTGAGTACTCAAGTATTGATACCAAAGTTTTTGGGTGCCTTAAGTGCCTTACTTACTTCGTAGGAACTAAAGTTGGTAATGGTCGGTGACATCGGTGACATCATCCGACCACGCTGGCACTTGCCCTTGCAGCTTGATGTCAACTTTCTTTGTCTTGACTCAACGACTTGTCGTGGCTCACGTATACTTGATGCTTGGCGAAGCCTCGATATAACTGGGAGGACCTACTTACTTAGTACTTAAGTAAAGCAGGTACTTAAGTACTAATATCAATCATCCCTTCTAGTTGCGTCTTGCCTCCCTTCATTCTACGACGTCTGGCTGGCTACGCAAGGAGAATGAATAGCAGTCACCAGACGGCATGCACGTCCGTGAGCTTCGAGGCTGACACTTCACCGCCAGAGTGCCCCTTGTCCCATTCTTATCCATGCATTCTTGTTTTATCCTAAGCTGTCGTGCCTTGGCCAAGCAAGTGTGGCGATACTTCAACACGTTGGGCATGTTGTGTCCGCCCGACCTTTCACGTCCTGCATATAAGTCGCAGCTAACACTGCTGTGCACAGAACAAGAACCAGGCATTGAATCGATGACCCGTCGGCGGTTTCCATGAAATATCGACCTCGTGGCCAAGTCTGACCCTGTCTGTCACAGATCTACAGCGTTCGACGCCGCCAGTTCGTGATCCCTATGTCAATCCCCAACTGCGCGTGTTGGTTTGCCCGCCTGGGCATGTCGACTTGAGAATCAAATTTGTCTACGGCTGTGGCTGACTGGAATTTGCCTCACCTCTCACGGATCAACCCCTGGTGCCTGAGACCGGATTCTCCCACCCAACAACAACTTATTAGAGCTCGATGGGCGTCTCTCTCCATCTTGCCAGTTCCTTTGTGTTTAAAGAGCAGCCAGTGAACCCCTTTCAGGTGCCTCTCGGAGAAATTGTGACAACGTGCAACGTACCGAATGCACATCTCTGGGTCTCAAGCCGGCCATACTTTTCTGCTTTTCTGCCATTTATCTTGCTGGCAACGCACTTCTTGCAGGACCACGCCAGGTTTTCATTGTATCCTAGTGGTTGTCGGCTAACTTGTTCAGAATCGCCATAGCCAGCAGACGTGCCGTGCATCGTCGGTGTGCAACAATGGTGTGTCGTGTGGATGTACTGGTCATAGCTCTGGAAATAGGATATGCAGACTTGCCCCGTGGCACATGGCCTATTGGGACATTTACCCATACCCAGCAAGCAGACGGGTCAGTGTATCTTGTTTGGGCATCGACGAATCGGCATCATCCTGTCAAAGATAACAATTGTCAACACTCTCAGCGCCGATAGTATCAAGAGACCGGAACATATCATGCACAGCCACCTACATGATGGCCCGTTCCCGAATTTCCCCCACACACCAAGAAGGACTCTGATGCGGATCGAATGCGAGTCGGCTGGTTGGCGTTGTCGGGGTGTGTCATACCCAACAATTTCTAAAGGCGTTCAGCTGACTTGTAGATTGACGAGTGGTGAGCGAATGGTTTGGCATTGTGAAAACCGAACCGTATGCAGAACTTTGAATTGGCGACTTGCCCCAATTTCGAGTCTTCCATCGGTTACTACATGTTGACGTTGGTCATGGCTTCGACCTGAGTGTCTATGGCTGTAGGCAGTGAGGTGTCGCGTTGACGCAGATAATGTCCCTGCCGCGGCTCGGATGGCAGAAAGTGTGGCTCAAGAACCAATCCAATTCATTACCGAGTATCTTGAATGGATGAACTTTGAAGGAGGGCCAGCAGCCGCGTCTTGTATCAGCTGATCCTTTTGGAATCGGACCGGCTGCTGTTGGGTACTAGCGACCGTTGGGCAGCTTCACGACGAGCAACTTAGCCAGTGCGGCTGGTTAGGCCGGGACTCGATCGCGAGTTATTCTGTTCCGGTAAGCTATATTCCATTACAGTGTTGCCAAGTAGTAACACACGGGCGAACTGCATAGGCACCGACCTTTACAGACCGAAGTAGCCCTATTTCCAGCCATTTGCCCAACCAACCAACAACGACCTGAGTCGGAGGCATTGCTCGCCATGACAATTGGATTTCGTACTCGCCGGGTTGTCGCATCAGCTCCGAAGTGCAGCAGCCTTCAGATCATTGACGTCCCTATGGTCTTGAAATGCGGGCAGGTGCCGGTTATGATACCAGGCACGTATTACATACCATTCCCCCATCTTCGAACGAAGTACGGGGAGGTCGAACACCAGTCTGCGATGAGTTAACGTTTGCCCCTTCCAAGTCATGTGCGGGGGAGCAACCGATGCCATACAGTCGACCACAACTGCGCTTACGCGTACATGTAATATCGGAGGGTGTGATACACGGAATTGAGGGGATCCTTTTTGACCTTATCAAGGTTTTGCCATGTCAGTACAACACCACCAAGGAATAGTTTTGTATCGTCTCACGGCGATTCGAACCCACTTTTCAAGCGCTTGAACTCTTCTCCATATAGGGTACTTGGAGGATACGACATGAACGAGTTGTTCTTTCTGCCTGCAAATTCCTAGGTGCAAAGAAGACCACAAAACACTATACATTATAAGCATTATTATGACAAGCTGCTAGCCCGATTGGGCCATCGCGGGTGCCCGCCGCAGTGATGCCGGTGATGTACTGGACCCCATTGATGATTATAAGTTAGACTTGAAGGTGCGCTTGAACAAGTCCCCTATACTTGTTCAATGTGGCACTATGCGGGTTCGCGCACCGCACGCGCTGCATCTGTTGCCAAGAGCTTTGCAGAGGCATTGTTTTTCCAAGGGCTATCACTACTATCAATCGATCAGTGAATCATTCCAAAGCTCTATTGAGGCGTTATTCAAGCTTAATACTACATTGTGGTGGCGAGTGCGCACATGGAGCCACAAAAAGCCCGGAGGATCGCACACACTAAGTAGTTATGCATTTTTGAATTGACACATATGCCTTCTCCCTGCACTTTTACGTGCGCCTTCACGGAGGACCATGACTCTTATCTTGTGACTAATTTGATGGGCCTTGCGCGTCTATTTGCGCGCAGTTGTCACTTGTCTGTATACAATTGTGTAGAACCGTATTCATCAGAGGTTTCTAATCATTACACGATTTTATGTATTGTGTTTTCTGCCCTTCTCCTCGTTGCAGGGATTGAGGCATTACAACTGCACTCTCCAACGAGTCTTCTTTTGTGGTGTTGTCTCCTGAGAGTAGCTTTTGGGCTAATAAAAGATCAGTAAATCTTTCTAGTAAAAAATAAGGTCAGTCAACTACCCTAATTCTTAACAAAGAAAATAATCAGAATTAATAAAAGACTAGCAACTGTGCTTTTTCGGGCATCTTCAGGCCTCTCTGTTGCTAGCTTAGCACCTTGTAAGTAGAGTTTCAACAGGGACACACGAGGCTTTATGCAAATTGTAGTACTCCGTAGCTCTGCTTCAATCTGCCTTTGGCGCATGCCTAATCAAGCCTAGCGCTTATTTTGTGCTGAATTATGCGTTGAATTTGCGCCAATAAGATTAACCCTCATTTAAGGAATCACACCCTAATCGTGCCCGCCCCACTTTATGTGGTTCGGCTAGCAAAAGCCCTCACCACCAAAGGTGGTGCTCGACAGCAAGGCGGGCCGGACACCAAGGCGGGCCAATTTTCAACCTAGACGCGTTGAACCGCGAAAATGGCTGCAACTAGCGTCCAAACGGCAAAAAGCGATGTCGAATTACGTGTCAACGAGGCTCTTGAGTATATTGAGGAAAATCCAGGTGCAAAAATTCGCTCTGTGGCGAAGAAATTCAACGTGCCTCGTAGCCGGCTTCAACGACGTGCTAACGGCGTTCCTGCTAGGAAAGGCCATCCAGCAAGAAATACAATGCTTTCACGAGAAGAGGAAGTTGCTTTATGTAACTATATCGATCGCCTTGATAAGGCCAACTTCGCTGTACGACCTGAATTCATTACAGATGCTGCAAATTACATCCTAAAAGAGAGGGCATCGTCAACTGCCCCGCCTAGGCAAGTTGGAACGCGATGGACTACACGCTTTATCCAGCGGCATCACTATCATAAAGGTCTTCAAAAAAAGATTGATTCAAGTCGAAAAGCTTCAGAAGATGTGACAAGAGCTCTTTCTTATTACAACAAGCTTAAAGAGGCTATTCAGCAGTACGGAGTCCCTCCTGAAGATATCTGGAATATGGATGAGACTGGCTTTCGTATTGGAATGGGAAAGGACCATTTAGTTGTTACAAAGCGAAGAAGAGCGCATCTATTTTCAATGCCAGAAAACAGGGAGACTGCAACAGCAATAGAATGCATTTCTGCTGGCGGCAAAGTTATTCCTGCCTTTCTTATCCTTACAGGGCAAAAACACATGGAGTCCTGGTATCGGATAAAGGAGCTTGAAGCTAATACCAAAATAACAGTCTCACCAACCGGCTTTACGAATGACGAAATTGCAGTTGCTTGGATACAGCATTTTCAGGAATTTGCAACGCCAATAGGCAGATATCGCCTTTTAATCCTAGATGGCCACGGATCACACCATACAATTGAATTCGTTGAATACTGCGAACAGCACGATATAATTCCCTTTGCGTTGCCCTCGCACCTTACACACATCCTTCAACCTCTTGATGTTGTGATATTTCAGCCACTAAAGCATTATCATGCAAAGGCGTTGGATATCATTGTTCGAGACGGCGTGTTGAATATTACAAAGATTGAATTCCTTGCTTGCATTCAAGCTGTACGAAAACAAGCTTTCAAGACTACTACTATTCTCACAGCCTTTCGAAAAACTGGAATTTCACCCTACAATCCACAGCCTGTAATTGAGGCCCTTGAACAACGAGCTGCAATTTACACATCAACACCATCGCCGCCGCCGTTATATCACAACAACTCTTCCGACTTTGAGACGCCCACAACACTCAGGCAGATAAATAAGGTTGCCAACAAGCTAGGGGAGGTATTAGAAGACGATACATCCCTTGAGCCTGAGTTTGCACGCAATATCAGTCGTTTTATCCGCGGCTCTCTTATTGCAGCTACTGAGCTTATACAGACGAAGAGAGACCTTGGGCGTACAAAAGCAGCTCAATTACTATCACAGCGACGTAGAGCTCATAAATATCACGCCCTACAAACTGGTGGCGTTCTTTCTGTGGATAACGCGCGTGAGATGGTCAAGCAAAACGAGAATGACCGCCTTGATACTGCTCGTCGGGTTGTTGAGGCAGCCGACAAAAGGCGCCACAACCACGCCAAGAGGACGTTTTTTGAAGCAGCTAAAAAGGCACGTAAATGGCGTCTGGATTCTGTACTAGATCTACTAGAAATTTGGGACGAGAAGGGTGTACATTATAGGCGAAGAGGTTAATAGCGTTATTAGGTTGAAAATTGGCCCGCCTTGGTGTCCGGCCCGCCTTGCTGTCGAGCACCACCTTTGGTGGTGAGGGCTTTTGCTAGCCGAACCACATAAAGTGGGGCGGGCACGATTAGAGCGTGGACATGTCAACGCCTCCTTCTTCTCCGTACTCCGTATCGATATCAGGATGGCCAAAAAAGGAAACCGCTGGCGAGGGCCAGGCTGACCACAACTCCAAGCTGACTGCTTGACACATGCGCAAGGCTAGACTTGACTCGGCAGTGCCCGCCGGACCACTACTCTCTCGGATCTGTGTCATCATCCATCTCTCAAGGGCCCTTGGAGCAATCCACACCAAATTGTCCCCCAAAACCAGAAGAAGAACTTTGCAGAGGACACATGAGAAAGCTACGTGACGCAAAATGGGAGTCGTAATTGGATGTACACACGCCCGTCTCGTCCGGCGGGGGACAGACGCTACTGCATACGTAACGCATATGGCCTGGTACTTAAGGGCGCCTGTCAGATGTTTGTCGGAACACGCTCACGTAGTCTTCACTTTCCTGACACTCTTACTTTTACTGTGGAAAACAAGAGTGGTATTTCACTGATTTTTTTGTTTCTATACTCTGGCCCAAACGTTTGGGAATACCTTGTCTTCGATCTGATATTTCCAACAGCACTGTTGACCAGCTTGTTATCGTTTTCGAAGGCACATGATAACACGGCTTACAATATCATCTCTCTCTTGACCCGTCGTTTTCTCCTCGGCATACATACAGCTTTCACACGAAAGCTACCATGGCCCCCTCGGCAGTCGCCGAGTTTCCTTCCACAACCCACGATGGCCAAGTCCTTGAGCGCCTGTCAGATGCCGTCGATGATGTAAATTACATCAAGTATGACTCCGAGGCCAAGTTTGACGGTGGCAAGGACAGGACTCAGTTCCGTCAGTACGAAGAAGCTTGCGACCGAGTCAAGAACTTCTATCGAGAGCAGCACGAGAAGCAGACTGTTGCATATAATCTCGCTGCTCGCAACCGCTTCAACAGCGCTGCCCGCGTTCGGCCCGAAATGACCGTCTGGCAGGCCATCGAAAAGCTAAACACTCTGATGGATGAGTCCGACCCCGACACCGCCCTCTCTCAGATTGACCATCTTCTCCAGTCTGCAGAGGCTATTCGTCGCGACGGCAAGCCCCGTTGGATGCAGCTGACCGGTCTGATCCATGACCTGGGCAAGGTGATGCTTTGCTTCCCCGAGCTTGAGACCCAGGGACAGTGGGACGTGGTCGGAGATACGTTTCCCGTCGGCTGTGCTTTCGACAAGCGCATCATTTTGCCCGAGACTTTTGGAGCTAATCCAGATACCAAGGATCCCATCTACAAAACCAAGTTCGGCATCTACGCTCCTGGGTGCGGCCTCGACAACATCATGCTCAGCTGGGGCCACGATGAATATCTCTACCACGTGGTCCAGGATCAGTCTACTTTGCCCGAAGAGGCTCTCGCCATGATACGCTATCACTCCTTCTATCCATGGCACAGAGAGGGTGCCTACCGTGAGCTCATGTGCAAGAAGGACCATGCGATGCTCAAGGCTGTGCAAGCCTTCAATCCCTATGATCTTTACAGCAAGAGCGACGACGTCCCTTCTGTTGAAGAGCTTAAGCCTTACTACATGGACTTGATTGATGAGTTCTTCCCTCAAAAGATCATAAAGTGGTAGAAGATCACTACACAACAACGAGCTGAAAGAAAGAGGCGATTCAGCATTCGAGTTCCATCGTCTTTATCCCACAGGTTCACAGCGGACACTGAGACCAGCACAGACGATTCTTCATGTAGCGAGCGACAATATTGAGCCCGTACGTCCACGTATTGGTAAGGACTGGCCTTACGGGTTGGTGCGTATAGGCGCTACTAGTATCGACTGTAAACTTGAGGAAAAGAAGAGAAAGAAACTGTCCCTCCTTGCTATCATCGTGTAACTTTATACCCGGCTTCTTCCGGTGTGCACCAGAAGAGGTCCCGACACGGCCCCGGAACGGGGCCCGCGTGCAACACCATGGACCTGAGTTATCAGCTCAAGTCCACAACATCATTAACATGTATCTCGAGTGGTGGTTCCTCAAGATTTGGGAACATCGAATTGAATCAAGACGCAGCCATCCGGCAAATTATCTTCATCTTGATGTTCCGCTCTGGAAAATAGCCGGCAATTAATTTCCGATTTGGGAAGTAAAATAATTGGCCCAAGAAACACACCGGCACATCACCAAGTACACCATGATATGTTGTAACATGCTCAGTTTATAATTGTCGGGAGAAAGGTCTAGTCGGAAAGATATATGGCTATCGCATGCGATACTGAACCACGTTACATTAGGCCAGTGCGAGCGTTTTTATGGGCGGGCATGTCTTTCTCATGACAGTATACTTGGGCATTACAAAAGAACCCGTCACAGACTGGAATCGCTGCAGAAGCTCAACTGCGGCGACGGCTACATCAAGCTAATTATCAGGTGACATTGGATACAAGCACAAGGCCCACGAGGCTGGTATCTCTCCTATTAGCAGTCACTATCCTTTCAAGCACCACGGCATATCACGCCAAGAGAGTTGTTTAGAGTATGCGCCCGGTTCCTCGAGTTCAATTGATACAAACACTGTCCCGAAACGCGGGCATGTAGCAGAGGCCGGCGCTGTGCTATCTTGATTGCCTCACCTCTGTCACACCAAAAAACGGGCGTGGCCACGCCACATTAGTTGGTGTACTTAATGCCCCCCTATATACTGCGACAACCTCCAAGTTCCAACCCAGTCGTGGGGCCTACCTCACGTGATGCAACCTTGCACGTCTGGCGGCCAGTCTCCCCCCATTTGTAGGTCCTTGCCCCGCTGACCGGTCGTGTTTTAGGGAGTCCTTGAGCAACTCTTAGCTTCCTGTGCAAGCTGCGGGCCACATTACACTGTCGTCACCAGGGAGTCAGGGACCATCCGATGCGACGCTGATCGCTCCCAGCTTCATCCTCGCCACCACGACGATTTGCTGCCGCACCAGCCTATCGACGATTTTCGTACTTTCGTCTTGGTCTGCACTTGGGAGCTGCTGCCAGCAGGCCCGACCCTTTGCCTATTCACAATACCCAAAGGAACCCCCACTGTGTTGGACGTAGCTTGATCATGACGACGTCCGCACCTCCAGAGGACCAGGCTCGCCTGCTTGAGGATGCCTTGGTAGCTGTGCGGCAACAGACATCCCTCATGCGCAAATGTCTCGATACTCCTGGAAAGCTCATGGATGCCCTAAAATGCTGGTGCGTTGGTTATTTTCACTCGTTGCCAACTGGCTGAACTGGAGCTAACTGACCTGTTCTATGCACCAGCTCTACCTTGGTCTCGGAGCTTCGCACGAGTAGTCTCGGCCCAAAGCAATATTACGAATTGTACATGGCTGTCTTTGACGCCTTGCGCTATCTATCAGTCCACCTCCGAGAAAGCCACCCGGTCAACCATCTCGCCGATCTATACGAATTGGTTCAATATGCCGGCAATATTATTCCCAGACTATATCTCATGATCACGGTCGGCACGGCATACATGTCCATTGAAGATGCGCCGGTCAAGGAGTTGATGAAGGATATGATGGACATGAGCCGCGGCGTTCAGCACCCAATTCGTGGTCTGTTTTTGCGATACTATCTCTCTGGCCAAGTACGCGATTACTTACCGACTTCCGACAGTGAAGGTCCGGAGGGGAACCTAGGCGACTCCATCAACTTTATTCTGACTAACTTTGTGGAAATGAACAAGTTATGGGTACGCCTTCAGCATCAAGGCCACTCAAGAGAGCGAGAGCAGCGCATTCGAGAACGAAAGGAACTACAACTGCTCGTGGGAAGCAACATTGTGCGATTGAGTCAGCTGGTCGATCTTGAGACATACAAAACCAGCATACTCGGGCCTCTATTGGAACAAGTGGTTCAGTGCCGCGATGTACTTGCTCAAGAATATCTTCTTGAGGTCATCACGCAAGTCTTTCCGGACGAGTTCCACCTCCACACTCTCGACCAATTTCTCGGTGCTGTGTCACGCTTGAACCCTCACGTTGATGTCAAAGCCATTGTTATCGGACTCATGGACCGTCTGTCCGAGTATGCCGACCGTGAAGGATCAAAGGATAAAAGGCCAGAGCAAGACAAGATTGAAGCAGACGCTCTGGCCTCGCTTTTGGAGAAGGCTAGGCTTCTGAAGGATGCACACCCGACTTCCGAAGCCGTCTCGAAGGCGACTACCAGCACGCAGGAGGATGACGATACCCCCAAGCATAGCGAAGGTGGCGCAACTGCTGAAGATGGGGCGAGTACCTTCGCTGGGTCGACAGCACCGTCAACGGCTGAAACAGAGACCACAGCCGTTAATGGTCAAGACTCGACCGGCGCCAACGTTCAGCTCTACGAAGTTTTCTTCACTCAGGTCAAAAATCTGGTGGAAGCGCAGCGTTTACCCATCCAAGATATTATTGCGTTACTAGTTTCTCTTTGTAATCTCGCCCTGAACAACTATCCCGACCGACTGGATTATGTAGACCAGATCCTTGCGTATGCCGCGCAAAAGACTAGGGAGAATATCAACAATGCCGACTTACATTCGCCCGGAGCTCAGCAAAGCCTCTTGGCTCTACTACAAGCACCGTTAACACGATACGTGTCTATATTCACGGCCCTTTCCCTTCCAACTTACGTCCCTCTCTTTCAGTGCCAATCGTATCCCACGCGCCGTGCTGTGGCTGGTGGAATCATCCGAACGCTTCTGAAGGATCAGCCAAAGATCACCAAGGCTGAACAACTAGAAAATGTCTTGGAGATCATGTCCGTTCTTATCAAGGAGGGGTCTCAAGCGCCGCAAGGCTATCCCGTTGCCTCACAGCGTCGTCCAGTGGAAACGGACGAGACCATGGAGGAGCAAGGTTGGCTGGCTCGGATGGTTCATTTGCTACAAGCGGAACACAACGACATTCAATTTAAATTGTTACAAATGACGCGCAAGGCATACGGCGAGGGCAACGATCGTATCCGAACCACTACGCCTCCACTAATAACCGCCTGCATTAAGCTTGCCAGAAGATTCAAGGCCAGGGAGCACTTTGATGACAATTGGGAGTCTCAGAGCAATGCTTTGTACAAGTTCATTCATTCAGTTCTGAGCACTCTTTATACTCGGGTAAATGGGCCTGGCATTGCTGAGCTGTCTCTTCGTCTATTCTGTAGCGCTGGACAAACAGCTGATATGACGGGCTTCGAGGAGGTGGCATATGAGTTCTACGCCCAGGCATTCACAATCTATGAGGAAGCAGTGTCGGACTCCAAGGCTCAATTCCAGGCAGTCTGTGTTATCGCCTCGTCCCTCCATCAAACACGCAACTTCGGCAAGGAGAACTACGACACACTTATAACCAAATGCGCGCAGCATGGTAGCAAATTGTTGCGGAAGCCTGATCAATGCCGGGCTGTTTACCTTGCAAGCCATCTGTGGTGGGCTACTCCAATCGCATCGAATGGCGAATCGGAAGAAACAGAGGTAGTAATGACTTCATGCTGGATGTTCCATTCACATTGTACTCTATCAGATGCTGACTACGGGGACAGCTGTACCGCGATGGCAAGAGAGTCCTGGAATGTTTACAACGGGCTCTTCGTGTAGCGGATTCGTGCATGGAAACTGCAGCCTCTATTGAGCTCTTTGTGGAGATTCTAGACAGATACGTCTACTATTTTGATCAACGGAATGAATCGGTAAGAGGTCCCAGCGAATAATCCATGTGGCCAAAGCCGTTGTGGTGAAAGGAGGCTGACATGTATGCTTGCACTAGGTGACGACCAAGTATCTCAATGGCTTAATCGAGCTCATCCACTCAAATCTGGCAGGAAACCAGCAGGACTCGGGCTCCATCGAGACAAGTAAGAAGCATTTCCACCAAGCCCTGGAGAATATCAGGAGCAGACAGTACGAGGGAGTGGTCCTTTACCCAAGCTGAAGAATTAAAAAAAAAAAAAACGGCACCGAAGTCGTGGAAATGGTGGGACTGAAAATGGAGGGCGTGTAGAGAGGCATTCGGCTGTAGAGAAAGGTGCATGAGACACAATGTACTTTCCATGAATGCATATGTATAACTTTTTCTCTTGCTTCATTCCCTATCCGCATGTGTGCGCTTTTTTTTTTTTCCTGCCCCTTCACCACACGTGGTTATTTGGTGTTTGTTGGCTGGTAGTCAAAGGCCAGTCCGCCATCAACCGTGGCTAGCTGAAGATGCACACAATGGAGGAGATGGCAGATGAGAGCCAATTTACACGGCAGGGCTAGCCGCTTCTAAAGATGCCGCTCCTGAACATGCCGCTCCTAAAGATACCGCTCCTAAAGATGCCGCCTCCTAAAGATGCCTTGCGTCAAACTGGATGTCGGGGACTCAAGTATCCATGGATACCCACTCACACCACTTGACCAGGGGCATTGCAGCCTTGGCATATTCCATTCCGGTCGCATTCTCCGTACAATGACTAACAAGAGGCTCGCCGTATCCATTGGTCACGCTCGAGGGTTCTCGTTGCTGAGACCAGTGACGCGACACCACACACACTCCCGCCGAGGATTGAACTAGCAACACGACTGTCACTCAACACTGCCACTACGGCCTGGCATCCAAGGTGCGCCAACCAGATCGGCCCAAGTAAACCCTCCGACTACATCACCACCACGCCTCTCCTCAACATCAAGGCCATCACTCTGCGGCAGCCTCTCAAGCTGGCCACCCTGGCTTTCAGCTTCATCGCTTACAATGAAATATCGTTAGACGCCTCTTTATCCCAAATAGCGTCGCATCCTTCGTGTTTTGTTCCTTGTTTGCGCTCATTACAATCCCGCTGTTACCGACGCAGCGAATCCCGTGCCGACCGACACATATTACCTAGACAGTTGTGCCCGTCGCACCTTGGGATCCCATCCCGCCCGCCGACTACCAGAATAGACTTCGTTTGGTTCCGACGGTACTGCATGGCAGAGTGCTTTCGATTTGCTGCTCACCATACACTGCGCACCTTGCTGCGTCTCCTCCATAATGCCTTCCGATGAAAAGATCCCATTCTTCAATCCGAGCCCTCCGCCCTATGATGAGACCATGGCCAACGGAAGCCGTCGTGACTATGCCCGGGTCCCTTCCAGGTTCTCGACAGAAAATCGCGACGCTGACGAAACCGAACACCAATCCCTCCTGCGACTGCCGGAGACGTCTGCTGGACCATCAAGACAACCGCCCCGCGGATATCGACCGCCCACGGTAGAGACTGACGATGAGTCCAGTCTTTTCGGTAGCGACAGCGAACTTGATGACGATGAGGAAGCCGCTCAGATACGCCGAGAAATGCAGGAGATGGAAGTTGAAGAGCCCTCCACAACACGAGGCTCAGTATGGAGCAAGAGAATAGGTTTCTCCTTGTCACTGCCCAAGTGGAAATGGTCCTGGAGGCCAAGATTACCGAGATTCCGCATCCAACTTCCTTCACGTGCCACCGAACCAGCCAGGAACGAGAACGAGACCAGACCCGAAACGAATCGACGGCAATGGCCACAGATGAATTCCATGACGTGGATCATAGTCTTTGCCCGGCTCGTCGCACTGCTAATCGTGCTTGGCTTCGTCTACTTTCTATTTGCCACCGGGTTCTTCAGTGGCTCCTCCACTCGTCTCCCAGGGGGGCTACGCTTTGACCCGGAAGACCTCAAGGCCTTCATACAGTCTAACGTGGATCCAATGCGCATGCGGGCTTCGGTCTTGCACTACTCACATTATGCCCACATCGCTGGTACCGAAGGAGATTATGCGATGGCCATGGATGTCGAGAGCATGTTCCAACGTGCCGGTCTCGAGTCAGTACAACTTGACGAATATTACGTTTATGCCAATTATCCGCGGAAAGACGGCCGGGCTGTGCAAATCATGGATGTCGATGGCAAGACTGCTAAGTGGACCGCAAGGTTGGATGAGGAAGAGCGCGGAGGAGAAACATCTGGTCGGCAGACATACGCCTTTCACGCCCATTCAAAGTCTGGCGACGTCAAGGGCCCTTTAATATATGCGAATTATGGTTCTCGCGACGACTTCCAAACACTCAAGGATAAAGCAATAAATACAAAAGGAGCCATTGCCCTTGTGCGACAGATGGGTACCCAGAAAGACGTGGCTCTGAAGGTGAAGGCAGCAGAGCTTGCTGGATTCGCTGGCTGCTTAGTCTATAGTGATCCAGCCGAAAACGGGTTTGTCAAAGGTGATGTTGCGCCCAAGGGTCGATGGTTGCCCGAGGATGGTGTTCAACGGGGTTCTGTAACCCTAAAGAACATGGGAGTTGGGGATGTTTTAACGCCCGGCTGGGAGAGCAAGAAGGAAAAGCAGAGAATGGCTATCGAGGAGGCGCCAGGTCTAGTGAAGATCCCCAGCCTGCCGCTTGCTTGGAGAGACGCCAAGGTTCTGCTGCAACACTTAAAGGGCCATGGACAAAAGGTTCCTGAGGGCTGGAAAGGTGATGTCCCAGAGGTGGATGAGTGGTGGACAGGCGATCATTCCTCACCAATTGTTCGTTTGCAAAATGAGCAGGATGAGATTGAAAAGCAGCCTATATGGAATGTCTACGGCAAAATCTTGGGTATGGAGCAGACGTCAAACTCCATCATCCTTGGCAACCATCGTGACTCCATGGCGTTTGGTGCTACCCGACCTCACTCTGGAACTGCGGTTATGATTGAACTGGCTCGTATCTTTGGTAGCCTGTTGAGCAGGGGCTGGCGTCCCTTGCGTACGATTGAGTTCATGTCTTGGGATGCGGCGGAATACAACATGATTGGGTCCACCGAATACGTCGAAAAGAACCTGGACGCATTGCGACAGAATGCCTACGCCTACATCAATTTAGATGCCGCAATCACGGGTACCCAATTCACAGCCGCAGGGTCCCCGCCGCTGGAAAGAGCACTCATTCGAGCCTTGGGACGTATCGTGGACCCTCACAAGAACGAGACTCTCAAATTCCTATGGGATAGCCGCAAAGCTAAGCTAGAGGGCCTTGGAGGCGGTGGGGACTACGTTCCGTTCCAGGATATAGCCGGTACAAGCTCCATTGATGTCAGATTCGAGGGAGAGCCGGTGCCGTTCAGCTCAAGCTATGAAAACTTCAACTTGGTTGAACAAGTCATAGATCCGGGTTTTGTTTACCACGGACTCATGGGTCAGGTTGTGGGGCTGTTGCTTCTTGACCTGGCTGACAGAGCCATCATGCCCTTTGACATGGTTGGTTATGCCAGAAGCCTCAATCATTGGATTCATGACTTGGAACAGTGGGCGAACAAGCAGGAGGGTGCCAAGGACGGCGCCTCAAATATACCGTTCCAAGAGCTCAAGGATGCCGTCGAGTTAGTCAAGAACAACGCCGATGAGTTTGAGAAATGGGAATTAGAGTGGGACCGCTCGATTCTCAGCGGCGGCGGGTACGAAGCAAGCAGTCTCGGGGCTCAGCGGATGCATTACAATGACCGGATGGCTGCTTTTGAAGCCTCGCTCCTAGATTTAGAACTCGGTGGTGGTGTAAGCATCCCACTTTCGTTCTTTACTATGAGACTATACTGACTTTTGAATAGATTCCAAATCGTACTCAGTTCAAGCACGTCGTGTTTGGTCCCCAGCTGTGGTCATCTTATGACGTATCTTTCTTCCCTGCTATTCGCGACACAGTAGAGGCAGGCGACTGGGAACTCGCGAGACTTATCGCAACAAAGATCGCAGCCTTGTTACGGCAGGCTGCAACCATTTTACAGATGTGAGGCTTATTATTGCCTTGAATCGGCCATTCGAACAGTGTATGGCTCTAACTAGATGTTTGGATTGGCTGAAATTGTGGTCCTCCCTATTATATCATTCTTCCTCCTGTATTTGAACACAAGTTCTTTGGTCATGGGTCAAGCGAAGAGTTTCAGCTTGCGTGCACATTTGCGGAGAGACTTTGTTTCTGGACGACAAAGTGGGCGTCTTCTCCTGTTTGGTTGTAAATATGGGGGTGATAGGCATTGCATGGAGTTGGGATCTGCCTATACGAAAATGGAGTCGTTTAGTCCCTTTTTCTTGACACGTCAAATGGTCATTATTATGTTTCTTCTTTGTGTTGGAATACATTACCGAGATAAACGTATATTGCTTGCGCTTTGACGCCGAATCTGATGTCTCTCCTGGTACGAATTACCAGGACGCAGGGACGCGAACAGATCTTCATCAGGTCCAGGGTGCAGGATGGGCAATATAGTACGTTTTACACAACATAACAACGGCGTATACTTTGTGTAAGTATTACATAGTATGATAACGGTGTATACTTTGTGATGGTTAAAATAAGTTGTAAATGATTCCGTGGAAACCACAAGTCATCTCTCCGATTTTCCCATGTGGCTACTGCGCGCCACCCGCCTTGCCAGCATGGTAGTCCGCAACAGACACAAGGTTGCCAACAATGTCGTATTTGCCGCAAAACGTCTCCTCCCAGCCCTGCAAAGCCTCCATCTCACTGGGTCCGAGACCGTCCAGCGTGTCCAGCGGGCCGTCCAGGTCCTCCGTCAGCATATCCGTGTCGAAGCTGTGGCAGGCCAGACCACGACTGGCATCGCGGCCGGCGAAGTTGGAGTACGGGCCGCCAGGGCCGTAGAAGCTGCGCCCGTTACTGACGTCGAATACGCGGCCGCGGACGGCAAAGAAGATGGGCTTGTCGTTTTCGCCGTTGAACGGCAGCAGCGTCCGTGGGGTGTAGGTGCGGAAGACCTTTGGCGGTGGGCCTCGGGGGATCGGGTCCGTCGTGTTTGAGCGTGAGAGGGTCGACAGCGCCGTGTAGACGAGAACGCTCAGGAGGATGAGGTTGAGGGGCGTGACCGCCGTTGTGGTGCTGCGTCACAGGTGTCAGTTGGCTGTTGGTGGTTCTGGATGCCGCAGATCTATATCCGGCGCAGATTCCCAGGGTGCAATTGAGGAGGATCGGAGGATATGAAAGAAAAGGCTGTGGTGGAAAGGCTGTGCGGATGGGCGAGGGAACAGAGGAGATGGGAGGAGAATGTCGCACCTGGCGGCTTCTTTTGCAGCCTCTTGGACTACACGATGTCCGACGTAATCCATCTTATTGGGATGCTTCCCCGAGCAGATTTCGAGGGTATCTGGTAAGGGATACCTCGTGTCTGTATGACCAAGGTATACAAACGAATTTGCTACTAGCACGTATGTTGCCTCGGATGGTGTAGTTGCCGAAAGTGTCGAATGTGGTCTCAACGGGCGGGATGATGCAGCATCTCATCATTGGATTCGCCTGGGCCCCCGCCGTCAGCCGATGGATTCTTAGTAACTCATTTCGGAGTAGTGAGTCCACCACCCACCCTCCTTTCAGGACCTGTGTAAAGCATGAGACCATCTGTCGCCGTACATGCGTCACAATATTAGGCAGTAGCAATTTCGATTAGATGGCGCATGAATCGTTTTACAATTTTTTTCCGTGCTCATATGTTTTGTCAGCCAGGAATTTTGCAACAAGCGACTATATGTTAAACTCTTCAACCCTTGGCGGCACCAGCCTTGATGAGTAGGATATCACCATCCTCTACGACATACTCCTTCCCTTTGGTCATCATCTTTCCTTTCGCCTTTACCTCGCTTTCATCGCCGAGCTCCTTCAATGTATCAAAGTTGTAAACGATAGCCTGGATAAAGGTCTTCTCAAAATCTGTGTGGATGACACCAGCAGCTTGTGGTGCTTTCGTGCCAGTGCGGATAGTCCATTGACGGACCTCATCTGCGCCAGATGTGAAGAAACTACCCAGCTGAAGCGTCTTGCGCATCTGCGTGATGATCTTGGGGAGCGCGGACTCGGCCCCAACATTCTTTTGTTCCTCCCTGGACTCCTCCTCAGTCTCATAGCGCGTCAAGCGCTCTTCATAACACACAGAGATGGGAATAATTGGATCACCAGTGGCATGTTCTTTGACCCACTCGACAATCTTTGGGAGATGCTTATTCTTCTTGCGGACATAGTCCTTTTCGGACAGATTCACGAGATAGACCACGGGTTTGGCCGTCAATAGAAACAGAGGGTTGATAACCTCAACCTGACAGAACAATTAGTAAAGTGGCTTCTACCATAGAAATTCGCAGAAGTGTAGAAAATATAGTCAGACTTCTATCAGAGTAGTTTTTATCTCACAATGCACTCTAGCGTTATTTGGTGAGGCATTCGACGAGCTGGGATTAGATCAGGCCAATTGGCCTTTTGTCATCATGAGAAGCAGGGGTTAAAGGTTTGAATAAAGACGTTGCGGTGAAGGGAAAGATACATAGCAAACAACTTTGTAGTTCTTACCTCTTTAGGACCCCAGACACCTTTACGGACATCCTTGCCATCTTGCAGCCAGGCCAATATCTTCTCAATGATATCTTGTTCCAGCTTAGCCTTCTTGAGCTCCAGGCTTTGGCCGCCCATGCGGGTCTTCTTCTTCTGGTTCTCCAGCGCCTTCTCGACAAACTCAATGTCTTTGAGTCTCAGCTCCTCGCTGATAATATCCAAGTCTCGGGTGGGATTAACGTCACCCTCGATATGAATAATTTCAGCATCATCGAAGCATCGAACAACCTGGAAAATGGCGTCTACGGCGCGAATGTGCGACAAGAAAGCATTTCCGAGACCAGCTCCGGTGGATGAGCCGCGCGTGAGTCCAGCAATATCATACACCGTCAAGTTGGCAGGAACCTGTGACTTGGGCTTATATTTCTCGCATAGCCAGTCAAATCTTGCGTCGGGCACAATGACACGAGCTTCTTCAGGATCAATCGTGGCATAGGGGAAGTTCTTTCAAGCTGTCAGCACCCCGGATCAAGGGCGAAGAACGAGGGGCCTCATACAGCTGGGTTGCCAAGGTTGCATTTTGTGATGGCCTGAAACAATGTGGATTTGCCGACATTCGCAAGACCAACCTATTCACAAATGGTTAGTAGTCGAGTGACTGGCGAATGGCAGTTCCAAAGCCGTGCCAAGGAGAGGTGCTCTAACAATTCCACTCTTCAAGTTATTCCCAGGTCGGCCAAGGAGAATTTTCTCCTCCTGGACAACCTTCTTGGGAGGCATCTTGCTTCTAGACCTAGCGTAGAACCGACAGGGTACAATGATAGAAACGCGCCGGGCGATTGGAGCTAGTTCAAAAGCTGCAGTCCTAGCTGCGCAGGTGTGAAAAGTTGGTACAACAAAAGAGAAGGCAAAGGGAGAGATGATGAGGCGCGTCGTGACGAATGGCGTGGCTTCGAGGAGCCTCTGCCATCAATTCACACTGGTGTAGAAAAGTAGAGCGACAGGCGCCTGCTCAAGTAGGATACGATGCCCGTACTGGGGAGTCGTAAGGCGAGGAGTGGGAGAAGCAGAGGACAGGATTGGAAAATTGCGATGAAGGAAATTTGAAAAGCTACCCCACCACACAACATTCTTGACCCTCTCCATGGAAAAACACTCGCCCCGGTGTCTGCCCCATGCCCCTGGATCCGCTGATAGACGGGTACTTTTAGCCCCGCTGCTGAAGCTGCTGTCTTTTCAGCGCTGAAGTTGAATATGTCATCTCCGGACTCGGCTGCGAAATCGCACATTGCGCCGCACTGTATTCTACTCCTGTGTCAGCCGCCACCACATAAGCTGTTCAGGTAGTGAGCACTACCGCCATTTCCACTCACAAAGGCGACCTGCCTCCATCCTTGCCGAATCGTGCCTCGTTGCTGTCAAGAAGTCAGCAAGTCTCTACTGTCCATGTTCCAGCCGATCTGCTACTACTGTCAGAGAGTGTGACGCTGCACAGAAGCATCGAGTGGTAATCAAAAGTACAACAACTTATCGTGGGGCTGTAGCTGTGGCAAGATATCTTGACCCTCTAAAGCTCGACGACGGCCTTCTTTATAACATGTCTGCACCTCGAAATAGTACAGGTCAATCTGGGAGCAGACATAGATCGACATTGTCCTTGCAAAAGACAGAGATCACAATCCACGTTTACGACCTGCTACCGGTTCGTACTCACCCCGAGCGTGAATCGCCCTAGCCATCGCGCTACATTGTTTGTCTATTGCAGTTACTAACACGCCTTCACTTTGATAAACAGCCAGGTAGACTCTCGTCAGTTCTCTGGACTGTTGGTGCGTCGTTGCTTCATTCCGGCGTGGTTGTCAACGGTAAAGAATATGCGTACGGTGGCCATGATAAGCGCGACGTAACTGGTGTTTACTGGACCAAGCCCAAGACCGAACCTCCCGGTGGCACGTTTCGATGCGAAATACTCCAGGGGTTTACCCTTGCCACTCAGGATGAGATTGACGTTGCATTACGCGCTGCGTCGGACGAGTTTCTCGGTACTTCATACAATTTGCTGACAAAGAACTGCAATCACTTCACATCGTACCTTTGTCAAAAATTGACTGGCAACTCTGGTCCGGCCTGGCTCAACAGGGCTGCGAATATCGGTGTCGCTCTGCCTTGCGTAGTACCTCGAGAATGGATTGAACCACCTGAATACGAAACAGCCGACGGCGAGTTATTGGATGACGATGAGGAGGTTGCTGATGAGTCTTCGCGTATGCTTTCTAGGTCCGGGCCACTTTTCTTATCCGAAAGGGAAAATATCAGCGAAGAGTGGGATAGTGAGGAAGAGAGACAGAGAGGTGGAAGCGGGAAAGGGAAACGAGTAGTACGAGACTCCTCTGGACGCAGCCTTCCGGCAGCAGAACGAGCTCCGCGATAGCTACGGCCTGTCGCTTTATCTCCTTGGTAAGTTGATTCGGCACGGCGTTCTGGTCACAGCAAGATACCATATGTGTTGGCTTTGTGTTGTACGGCAGAGCAAAAGTGGTTGACCTGGTGTTACTGAACCACACTCGGATTTATCAGAATATACTATTACGGTACCCAGAACTCGAGGGCGCATTCATTGCCTAAGGCCAATATATTAGCACTGAAGGATATTGAGAGACTTGATTCTAAGACAGTCAAGCCAAATGTATATTAAGATGCTATCGCAATCCTTCTATAAACATAGCTTGTGCAATAATATAGTACAGTCTGTCATTGGTGACATGCCAGGCAACCAAAAAACCAACCCCCGGCACCAGTTGATGCATCAGTGATACTCTTACAGTCGTCTTGGTTTCTTGCTTCTGGTACCACCAAATTTTATGCGAGTAGAATCCGCGACCCGGACTATCTTCTCTCGCAAGACTTTGCCTTCCGGACTCATCAAGACCTTCATAGCTGCCTCCCGACCCTGGCCAAAGCCTCGCAACACCAACTCCAATCTTTGAATCTTCATTGGCCAACCGGTATGAATAAGACGCTCTAGAACATATTTTGTGAGGGAGTATGCCGAGTCGAAAGTTCCGCGTCGAGATTTTCGATAGCCAATATTTCCACAAGACATGGAGATGATCGGCTCGCGATTCGGCTTTGTGCAGGTAATGTGCGTGTTATGCTTGTGGGAGTAGACGTGAAAATGAAAAGGCTCTTGAGCATTGTCTCTGCGTTGCCCAGACTCGAGCGTCTGTCCGGAGAGCGCACTTGTGTCGAGTTTTGACCTGTTGTTTAGAACATCAAATACCATGCTTTGCGAGAGGTCGCTCATAGTATTTGGTATCGCCTGATTTCGCGAGGACGATGGACTGTTAAAAACACTGTGTAGAAGGTTTTCGGTTTTGGGCCGTGCCTGCACTCGTTTAGGTGCATCCGCATTTGAATCGTTCCATCGTGTCGCCGATTGAGATAAAGTTCGTGATGGTAGGGAAATGTATTTTGGGGTGAAGGCGTATATATGTCGACATGATGACAGTTTGGACAGGTGATTTTTCAATGACCGACTCATTTTGCCCGCGTGGTATTCGGGGACCGAGGCAATGGCTTCAAAGACGCGGGCCTCCCCAATAATCGCGAAGTTGTTCTCCTGCAATATATGTATAGGAACCCACGAAGATCTCGCATAGAGCTTTTCGGCCAGAAACGTGGCTTGCCGTGGTTTCGCCGACGCTCCGACCGCCACTGTCCTGCAGGCAAGATCGCGGAAACCAAAAATTCCTCCCGCCCCTCCCCCATTGCTCTTCTGCAACCCTTCTTGTCCTCTAAGACGCATTCTGTGGGCTTCTTCGCACACATTTTTCCACAGCATGAACTCCTTTGCTCGAAGAGTAATTGAATCTGAAAATGGCCTATTCCGGACATCTATTCAAATTACCAATTTGTCTGGCAGATCTCCTGCTTATAGGACGCTAGCCTCTCATCTTTCTCAGGCTTCACAACTCAGTACATCGAGTGCGAATCAGAGAATATCTACTACGAGTGCTTCCCCTTCTCCCCTTCGATCTCAGTTTCTTCCTAGCAACATTCGAATTACCCCAATCACCATTTCGCGGTTCCGACGGTTCCACGTGAGCAGAAGAACTTCGCAAGATGAGAAGCCTAAAAAAGACCCGGCCCAACCCGCTTCAAACGACGCCGACGTCAATAAATCTCAAACGAAAAACAAACCCGATGGAGAACAATCAGAGAAAGCAGAGGCTGGCGATGAAAAGTCTGAGAGCAAGGAAGACGGGAAAGAAAAGAAGGAAGATTTGCCTCCGCCGCCCCCTCACGGCGACAAGACTCCTTGGCAGGTATTCATGGAAACTATGAACACCGAATTCCAAGCATCTAAAGAATGGAATGAGTCAACAAAGCAGATCGGCGCCGCTGCCCATCAGTTTACTGAGAGCGAATCTGTTCGTCGAGCTCGTGAGGCTTACGAAAAGTCAACTGGTGCCATTTCATCCACCACCGCCAAGGCTGTTAAATCCACCGCTGGGGCAATTGGGAAGGGTGCAGCTTGGACCTGGGATACCTCGGTAATGAAGGGTGTCCGAAAGGCGGCCAACGTCACAGGCGATGCTATGGACAAAGCCACCAAACCTATTCGTGACACGGAAGCTTACCGAAATGTAAAGAATGTTATCGACGACGGGAGCTCGTCTAGATATGGTGGATGGGTGGAGAAGGAAGAGCGCAGGAAGAAGCGGGCAATGATGGAGCAGCAGAGTAGCACCTCTTCACAAGTCATGGAAGAAGATTCAAAGTACGCAGCCCACACACTGACTTTCTATCTCTACGCTTTTGGAATACTGACATGTCAATGGAAAACAGCGCCGGGACTAACATCACGCTCCACAAAGACGCCGCTTGGAAGGAGGCTTGGAGGGATTTTCGAGACACCAACAAATTCGTCCAGGGAATTTTTACCATGAAGGGCCGGTATGAAGAATCTGAGAATCCGCTGATATCGACTGCTCGAAGCATTACCGACCGCATTGGAGGATTTTTTGCGGAGAATGAGACTGCCTTGGTAATTAAGAAGTTCCGATCCATGGATCCCGCCTTCCAAATCGAACCCTTTCTGCAAGAACTTCGAGAATATATCCTCCCAGAAGTTTTGGATGCGTATGTCAAGGGTGATACGGAAACATTGAAGCTCTGGCTGTCTGCAGCACAATTTTCAGTCTATGAGGCCTTGACTAAGCAGTATCTGCAAGCGGGCATGAAGTCTGATGGTCGTATCCTTGATATTCGAAACGTGGACATTCTCCGAGCCCGGATGCTTGATCCTGGGGAGGTGCCAGTGTTTATCATCACCTGCCGTACCCAAGAGGTCCATGTGTACCGCAATGCAAAGTCCAATGAGCTTGCGGCTGGGATGGAAGATAAAGTACAGCTGGTTACTTACGCTATTGGCATTACTCGGATTCCGGAAGACGTCTACAATCCTGAAACCCGGGGATGGCGTTTGATCGAAATGCAAAAGAGTGGACGAGAGTGGCATTAAAACGGAATGTGCAGTCATTGCAGCGGATCCGGCCCAAGTCTTGTTTCGATTCTTGACACTGGGGATGGATTATGCAAATTTTCATGTCTCATCTTGTATATTATTTTTTTGCTGCCTACGCGCAACATCTCAGGTCTTTGTAATGCCCTGGGGAGAGGGAGGGAATCGACAACAGCGTGGAATGGGGGTATCTGGTCCAAATGGCACCGAGCAAAAGCGGTGGCCACGACGAAAGTGAAGGTCATGGAAGGATAATGCAAGGGCAAAACAACACCGCTCTATTAGTCTTGCCTGAGTGTAAGACGTGTATACATGTATGACTAGGTATAGAAGGGTAGTCGGCATAGAGAGGACACTTCCGTATATCCAACGACAAACGATAGAACAGAAAATATATCACATATTCAGTGGGTTGCATGTTGGGCAAGTAGTCGATATAGAAAATACCGGGATCCAGAGTGTTGCATACACGGTTTATACGCACAAGGCAGCGATTAGCAAAAACAGGGCTTTCGGGTTTCATTCTCAAATAGCACGCATGCTCGCTAGCGTAGACGGAGATGGTAGCAGGTTGAGCGTGTGCGTCTGAACGGACGGTAGTCCCATTGCAAAGGCCATCCCGTCTGTGTGTCGGCATCTTGCCAGAAGTGGACGGGCTTGTTGGCGGTTGTGCTTGACTCGGCCATGTCGATCATATCGTAGTTGGGTGAGGAGCACTTCGAAGCTCAGAAAAAAAGTGTTGGGGCAGTGCTTTTAAAATCGCCGGGCTTCCTCCATCCGGAAATGGAATGGGCAGCCAATGCTTCTCTTGCAAGTCGGCGGGTGGTACTTGGGTTTGAGTGGTATCAATACGTTGGATATTCCTCAATTTATATTTATACACTTTACTTAGACGTACTCGAGTACCGCTGCGGTGGTTATTCATGGGTTACAAGTGCCCGAAACCAACTCTCGTTGTGAAGCTTACCCTGCGTCTTGACCTCGTGCAAATGCGGGGAGCCACGGGCCTTGACCACTCCGCCTCATCCGCATCCGCATCTGCATTATGAGTCAGAAACCTGCCCCGATACAAAGGTCATCCTTCCTAGGTCTCTTCACTCATCCAAGTCCCCATCACCACTCTCGGGGGGGAAAGGGGGGGAGTTTATCGACGGCTCCCTCTCTGGCCTCATTCTCCAGGCAGTGATACCAGCCCCCAACTCATCAACATTCTCCGCTTACCAGAGTACGGGAATGGCCTCGCCCGCCCCCAATGTGCGTGTTGGGGTGGCAGTTTTCGTGTTGGCTTCCAAGAACGAGGACCGAGAGAACCCGCGCTTCCTCGTGGGGAGACGCAAGGGCTCTCACGGTGCTGGCACGATTGCCCTTCCGGGCGGCCATCTGGAGTTTGGGGAGGAGCCGGAAGAATGCGCCATGCGTGAACTGCTCGAGGAGACTGGGCTCGGGGTGGCTAATATCCGGTTTTTGACCGCCACCAATGACCACATGCCCGAAGACAATAAGCACTACATCACCTTGTTTCACGTCTGCGTCCGGGAGAATGACGGCGACGACCCCCAGCTGTTGGAGCCGGATAAATGCGAGTCCTGGGAGTGGATTGCCTGGAAGGATTTGACGGGGTGGATTGAGACCCGGCAAGATAATAATAGCCAAGAGGACGCCCTGCAACACAAGGTCTTTATTCCACTCATAAATATTGTGAAGCAGAGACCAGGCGTTCGTCCGACAGATGTCTGACCAATGAAGAGGGCTGGGGGACATATCGGCTTCTACGTACGGAGTAACTTAGTTGATATCTAGATGGATAACTTTGATTTGCGATCTGCGTGGTAGTTTCTTGTCGTGGTTTCTGATGGCAGCCTTCGGCAACCAGTCCCTCCCCTCGCCGGCGCGCCAAAGAGGCGACGGTTTCACGTTGAAGAACCGATCAGAGACTTGGAGGCAGCTCTCACATGTCTACCTACCGCCGTCACCGCCTCCAAGATGTCATTGCCACACTCACAGCCCACGGCCCGACATCATTCAACATGGCAGCAACGTGCCTCGCCTACGTGATGACAACCTCACACCTGCGCCCCCACGAGTGAGTAAATGTGTCACAAAGCACAAGGCCCTGGTGCTCGCTGGCTCTTGTCCAAAGGTCGGCGGCAAGGGCGGGCTGAGCTGGGACGACGATAGGCGACAAGGCGCAAGTTCTATGGCACTTGGAAGACGGAAGGAAACGTCGCGAGGCGCTCAGCCAGTCGACGAGAGATGGCGCCGGGGATCTGAAGCATGGTTTCCATCGAGAGACCCTGGTCAAATGTCGCAAACTGGCAAAGGTCGAGTCGTGGCGCGGACCACACGATGTGCGCGTGTGCCTTTTCGTGACTTTTGTATCGAGCGCGTTGGAAAACGACTAGCGCGTGGCAAGCGGCCAATCACGAAACAAGGATGGTGTCCCCTTCAGATCGCGTGCCGTACTCTGTAGATGGGCGGTAATGCATAAACCCCCGCGCAACGCCGACATACAACAAGTACGGAGTACGGAGTACATGAAAAGGACTTGCGGCAAATAGGGCCTGGGGGTTGGTTCTGTAATTTCCCCAGCCGCCCACCGTGCTGAGTAGTCCGGACGTGAAACCACTCGCAGGGCATGGAGTACGGAGTACATGCGGACAACGTGTGGATTATCGATCATGTCAGGCGCAGTTTCTATTTAGAGCCAGCGGCTCGTTTAATTAAGCGCCGGCGCCGGCAAGCAGCCGCCAAGATGTGGACCAGGGCTCGAAAGATGCTGCGAGGGAGGACAGAGGTAAGATAATCTTCTTTGTTTTATTTCCCCTCCTCATGTCTGCCTTCCCGCCTGGTAGTAGCATCTCTTACCTTTGCATTCTCGCTGTGACCTAGCCGCCAGAATGGATCTCGCTCAGCCATTTTAGTGTGACGCTGCAGTCATTGTCAATGTCACTCCTCGTGTCACCGCCATTGCGGCTGCCGTTGCGTTGCCGTGGTGTCGAGCAGAAAAGAAGGTAGGCAGACAGAGCCCAAGACGCGATGGACGCGTCGAGAAGCACTCTCGATGTCGTTGCGTGTCGAGTCGTCGACGACGCCGTGGTCGTGTGGTCCAACGTCCAACGTGTCTCAAGCAAACGACGGGAAAGAGCCGCGTCTGCAGCATCGGGCACCAAGCACCAGAATAGATTGGACTGTGCATATAAAAGTGACCCATGGCCGAAGCTGGCCAACCACGAGGTCGGCGCCTGCAGCAATCTGCACAACCCCAGAACCAGAACCGTGCCTCGTCATCGTCCTCGTCCTCGTCCTCGTCCTCGTCCTTGTCCTTGACACCTCGTCCTTCAGAGGTAACTAACCAGTGGCTTGCAGGATTATGGAGTGTTCGGCATTCCATCGTCGATATCCCATTGACACGGCCAAGCTGCGTATCATCCGTGGAAACACACGCCCACGCCTGATTCGCGTATCAGTCGCGTGGCCCACGAGTTGGTGATGCCACGCTGACATGCCAACGTCCCTCCACCGCTTCCAGTAGGCAAAGTTCGACAGTCATGCGGTTGGCCTCTTGTCATGTTTCATTTCCCGTCAACCTTTGTCGCCAAGGCGTCAGTTTCGTGGGAGCTCACCGACGGTTCCTGTCGGCAGACATGTCTAGACTCTGGCCATATCCTCGCTGCAGCGTCCTATTCGCGTCCCGGTTGACCCAAACCAGTCCCCATGTCAACGTAGTAACACAGTACTCTGCATCTTTCTTTGCTATCCCGTCTTGTCTTATTACAAGCACGGCGCGCTCCCAGATTCACCCTCCCACACCACCCCCCCCGGTTGGATGCCTACTCCCCCACCAGCTTCATGGTGAGAATAAGAAGTCGGCCTCATCCCTCAGATTTGCCATATTGTTTTCTGTTTCCTCATTGTTTCATGACTGCCGTCCTCTGCTCCGTCCTCTCTTCCCTTGCAACAAGGCCTCCTAACCCACAGGCGGCCGCATATGACGGGACCTTGCTTGCTGGCTTGTATCAACCTGCCAGACTGGTTCTGCCTTGTCCTCGTCTTTGTGTCATACTACGCTCCGTCTTTCTATGCTTGTACAAGCGCTGGTCGCAACAAAACTCGGACAGTCTCTAATTCCCTCTGGGTGAATTTCAGCCATACCGTTCTCTCATTCCACTTGGCCTCGTTCTCTGGCTTGGTTCAATTACTTCCCTTTGTTTTGTATACATTTATTTCTCTGCCAAGAACCATTTTCCCTTGTCTTTCCATCTCACCCACCGACTGCCGCCCTCTCTTGGAGCTGGACTCGAGTTCGTCTAATCAGCTTTGTCAGCGTTAAATTCACAGTAATCATTCATCCTGCATAGAGACCACAATGTCTGCGTAAGCTCGCAATCCTCCCCTCACACATCGTTTACGTTGGGCATGCAGCTAATTCCTCCTTCCCATAGTCTGGAAGCGGACGTCGCCTTCAACTTTACCTTGCCTTCTCCCACGACGCCGCCTTCACAGGATACATTTTTGTTTGATCCTTCACTCTTGGAACTGCCATATGCCCGTCGTCATGTTCGATCTTCATCCAAGACATCTTCTATTTACTCGGCTGTCTCTACAATAGAGTCTACTCCAGAATCAGCTTGCACCAGGCTGACGACACCTTCCCGTGCCAGTCCTCCAGTGCACCAACACGGCCCAGTCTTGCTTCCCAAGATCCGTTCCCGGGACCAGCACGTCGACGGATGCCAGCCAGCTTATCATGCCCATGTGCCGTTGAAAAAAATGAAACGTGCTTGCAGCACCACTTCCTGTTCCACTAGAGCTTCGTCAGTCAAATCCACCAACTCGGAGACTCTAGCCAACATGGCTTACGCTCACTTGTCGTCTTATTCCTCGGGAAACTCTCTCAATGAACAGCCGGTCTTTTCAAACCCGGCTCCTCTTCTATCTTCTCCCGCGAACTTTCATAATCTCAACGGCTGCCACAGTAACAGCAGTAGCAGCAACGCAAGCATTGAGAACATGGAGCCAGGTGTCATGTCTACCGTTTCTCGTCAAGCACCAACGTGTTACAGCCTTGGTGGCAACACACTCGGCAAGTACGGCTATCCTAGCTATCGTCAAATGCAATTCATGGCCACCAGTACACCCGCACTGCATACTCCGCCTCCAGAGTTGTCATATCCATTATATGATCCACGTGCTCGGTCATCGTTGAGTCTCAGTGGCACGCCGGAGCCTGTTGCTGCTCCTACACCCTCCACAACGCTTGTCAATTACCTCATGGAAGCCAATCCTGCTACTTCCCTTGTTCGCACGATCTCGTTCCCAAGGCGAGACCCGAGTATCAGACACTTTTGGTGGGACGTCCGCAACATTCGCCCATGGAACTCCTTTAATGCGCAAACCATATTTGCTCTTCCTGGCGCTGCCGGCCTTCTTACAACCCCCGTGCATGCGTCCCTTCTTCCACACCTTAGCTTGCCTTCTCGAAACCCCGAGACCGAGACATCTCTTCACAGTATTTACACGTCATTCTACCTTCCCAAGCTCAACTCTGCCCTTGCCATCTCTTCAAGTCGTCCGCTGCAGTTCTCTGTGCCAGCCAAGTCGCCCAGCAGCGTCAAGGACTTGCTCTTCGTCGCAAATGCGGCTGGAGAGTCATCTAGCGCTGCTGCCATATTTGGTGGGAAGCCTCTGGCAAGAGTGGTTGGGCTCGTTCGAAGCTTTGATCGCTTCAATACCGGTATGCGAGTCGAGGGAAATATCAAGCGAGTCGAATACCTCCGCGGCCTCTCGGCTTTGCATCACGCCATGCGCGAACACAGCTGCAGGTACGGCTTCATTCTCACCGAGATCGAACTTGTTCTTGTTCGGTGCGGTACAGAGTCTACTCCCTTCTTTGGCGATCTCGAGATCACCTCTGTGCAACTCTCCGTGACGGCACCTGATGCCGATGCCCAAGGGGCGGGTGCATCGGACGTCTCAACCCCGTTGACTGCTTGTCTTGCTGTCTGGGGCATGTGCCAGCTTGCGAGCGATGAAATGCCGGCAGGAAATGCTCATTGGAAGGCAGAGATTGGTGCTCCCGCCGAGGGAACACGACGCAAGGCCAAGCCTCGCGATAGCTGGATGCCACAGCCCCAGCTGGCAGAGAAGCGAGAGGCAAAGCGCAGTCGGGGATGGATATGGCCCGAGGACGCCATTGGAAGAAAGGAGTTGGGTAAGAGAGGAGTCAAATACGGTGGTATATAAATCCGCTGGCAAGCGGCTTGAATATGGTAAGCATTCGGTTGGGCCGTTGGCACCAGCAAGGTCTAATCAAGGGGCAAAGTATCATAAGATTATAGCAGTTGTAATGTAACGCACTTCTCAACGTCTGGATCTGGATCATAATACCCTGACAAGCCGTGTGTCTATTGCATACATAGAAACGAAATAAAGTGAATATATTCGTGATGCTGCCTGCTATGCAATGGAGGATGACTCCGACCTCCTCAAAAGTGACCCATCATGTTAATATTATTCACAAGCTCAGCTAGATCAAAATCTTATTGTTTCATGTAGTGGAAGACAGTAAGAGGCAAAATGTATGCCCAGATGTTGCTCACGACTTGGCCCTCGATCGTTGCGCCCTGAACTTTCGAAGAGCGCGAACAATTCCATCTAGTCGCATTCTCTCTTGAACGACCATGGCTCGTGCGAACTCCCGGATGGCTCGCCGTCCCATTTTGTCGTGCATGTCCTGCCATCCGGCCAGCTCTCCTGCCACCGTTTGTTGTGTGTATCGCAGCTCTCTGGAGAGGTCTTCGGCCTCCTCGCGGTATTTTCTAGCTCGTTTCTCCCTTCCATCTTGAATTCTTTGCCTGGTCTCATCGAGCAGACCCAACACCCATCGTGAAGAACGGCCTGAAGCGCTATCATTCTTATCGGCTTCTCGTTTGGCGGTTGTTATCTGACTGATTAATGTTGCAGGTCGTGTAAGTGACGACAAAAGCGCCTGGACTGTCGATTGGATAGCCACCAAGGTGGTGTGTAGCATGGCCTGTGGATTTGCTTGCGTCGGAGCCATGGCTCTTACATATACCTCCAGTGCTACGATGTGGGATTGGGGCAGAAATCTTAGCGAAGATACTGCTCTGTGCAGGAGCACCATGGAGTCATAAAGGTCTTGCCCATTATGAAGTTAGTATACGTTCTTCTCGGAACCAGTCTCCCCCGTCTTATGCAGGCTGAACTCACCACTTATAGCCAGTCCGACGCCGTTGGCGCGTCTTGTAACGCTTTTTGTTGAGTAGCTAACGCTTCGTACCATCTCTCTGGCATGATTCACGAACTGCTCCACCTCTCTCATATCGCGAATAGGTTCGTACTCTTCTTTAATTCTCTCAATTCTGGCTTCTACCTTTAGCTTCGTACGCTGTCCCATTGCGTCAAGTTGCAGTTCGGGGACAAGGAAGAACTCCCAAAGCATCTCGTGGGTGGCTAAAGTGGGATGGCTTAGCATAATCTTCAGAAACCAATCTGTTTTAGCTTGAACGTCCCGCAGAATTGCACGAGATGGCTTGATAGGTATTTGAAATGGTGACCTTGTATCAGACAAGGAGGGAATCCATGAAGCGGGCTGCTCTTCCGCTAAAAGATGGGCTAGCTGCTCGAACTCTGCCAGAGAGCGCCTGGTCGTCGTTACTGTGTAACTATCGTGGTCAGTCGGCGCGGCAGACTTCAAAACCAATCTCACGCTGCCGTCTTCCACGAAAAAGGCCCGGACAACGCCGGTAATCCTCCCATCACGTCCTGCAGGCATGCTGAACAGAGCAAGGTCATCAATCTTATTCCGCACATCGTCATCCTTTGCAAGCTCCACAGCAGTGAGACCACGCATCTCTCTTGCTGCAACATCCACTCTGGGATCGGCGAATAGACACCTGACCATGTCGTATCTTCCGTATTTACTGGCGACCATTAGTGCTGTAAATCGCTTCTCATTCGTGGCGTTAACGTCGATGTCGCAATAATGCAATATTTTCATTGCAAGCCTTGAATCATTTATAATATGGAGCAGGGTATTGCCCTTGGCATCCACATGGTCGTCAAGGTGCAATGCTTGATTATCATCTTGAGTTTCCCTCGCTACCCTCAGTCCAGCCTCCACCATATCATAATAGTTCTCGTTGTCGTAGGACCGACACAGGGCGAACAACGGTGTCTGGCCATTCTTGTCGCGTTGCCTCCATGGAATCAGCTTTCCAATCCTTGTAATCAGAAAGGGAGCGTGAAAAAGGTAGTGTCCGATGCTGCGACCCCAAACGTCTTGCTCAGCCAAGTATTGCAGACGTTGGTCCTCTGTGGCCAATGTATTAATCCGGTCCAGGACCACATCAATAAGATCCTTATGACCGAGTTGTATGGCAGCACTCAGTAAAGTAGTGCCCTCATGATTCATGTCTTGTAGTATTACATCGAGAGAATAGTATCCGGAAAGAGAAAACAAGTATCTCAGAGATGCCGGGTTTTCACTTTGGATAGCAATCATTAGGACAGACTCGCCAAAGGAATTACTTGTTTGGGCTAGACGCTCGACAGATATGTCTCCTTCGATGGCACTTCCCAGAGTCCCAATGCTCCCCGTTCGTGAATGGAAAGATATTTCAGATCCGCTTGATAAACTGCGAGTATCCATGGCAACTCGCTTAGCTCGTTTAACCAGGGTGAAGTCACCCTCCTCACAGTCGCCATTAGTCTGGAATGGAAATACATGGCCTAGGCCGGAGCCATGAGAGAATCTGTCCGACAGGGTCAGTGCTAGAGATGAGCGCCTTGAGGAGCCATCTTGTAGACTCCAGGTAGATGATGGACGACGACTTGGTCTGGTGGATTCATCGGGGGCTCCATTGGGTTCGACTCCGTCGTCCCCGTCCACGACGGCTGATATATTTGGTTCCATGATTGCTTTCAGCCCCGACAAATCTGTCTTCTTCGCAGCATCCCACAGGGCTTTGTTCCGCCTGCTTGCTCTTCGAAGACCTGCAGAATCCAGGGCAAGATATGCGAGTACGGCCTCAAACGTGCTTAGGGCATATCCCATTTCTCCGCTATCGACATCATCGATAAAGATAAAATTTCGAATGTACGCTAGCCTGGCCCGTAAATTTCGCACCTGAGAGCGAATTACGATGTACAGGAGGAGTGAGACCAATGTATCTGCATTGATCGTCATTGTTGCTTTTTCATACACGCAACCTTCTCGACCGCTGACCGTTTGGGTCCTAGATGTATCAGTCAACTGAGAAGCAGCTTTCATCGTGGACAAAAGAGCATGCATCATTTCTGCAGGGCTCATGGCATTCGATATTTTTTTGAATTCTTCGATGGCAGGTCCGAGCTGTATGAGCAAGTCATGTTTGGCCCTGGATCCTCCTTCAATAGCAATTCCCAGCTGTGATATATCGATATACTCCATTTGCCTGATTTTTGCTTCGAGTTCAAGGTCCTGTGGTCGTTTGATTGCGCTAAGTTTAGGGAAAATGAGGTGATTAACATTTTCGGTGACATAACGTTCAATGAGTTTTTCTACCAGAGGCCCAGTCAAGTCCGTCGTGGCCCCAAGAAGAGACAGCTGTTGCTTGTCGACGCTCTGAAACAAGTCAATGGCCGCAGTGACGGCGGTCTCTAATGAAGCTCTCATTACATCCTCGTCGTCTTCGGCGTAAAAGTCTTCCATTACTGGAAGTGTATCACGGTTGACGGCCTTGCCACTGCGGATGGAGAAACTGTTCGAGCGTGCTCTTCGCATTGCTGCAGTTATTGGGCCTTCGGGTGGAGGGTCAGGTATTCTTGAGGCAGATGGCGGTGGCGGCAAAGGTTTCTCGAAGGCAGTTGTGAATTCCAAAAATAGCTTTTCAAGGCCAGGTTGCATTTGTCGCGCAATCATCGGAAAGTTGTTCAGCAACTCGTGAAAGCTCCTAATATCTTTCTTTGTAGGGACTGTACCCTCGGCAGTGTCCGAACCGTTTAAGTTCTTGGTACCCAAAGTCGTGGTTTTGCTGACACCGTGGCCCAATATTGCTGGTAAAATCTTGATTTCCTCCCAAGAACCGACCAAGGGTTTTGCAATGAAATATAGTAGCCATTGCCGGGCTTCGAAAACATCGGGGTACCAAATCGCATCGTTTAGAATATGTGCCTGCGCAAACGTTTTGAAGCCTGCCAACAGGTAAGTCAAGAGCTTCCTGGCGCAAATTGAACAAGTGCAGCAGACTCGTGGGATGATGATGGTGTCGCACCTTTGCTACAATATACCACAGAATCTTTGATAACGACGCTCCTTCCATTCAAGGTTGAAAACTGCCTTGCTTTGCCCCTCACATCGCGCAAGTTGTGGACGCCATCTTTACCACCCGAGGAGACGCCAGATGATGGGATGCGTAGGACATGACTGCTTAGGAACTCCTCCGATGCGATGACCTCGCTGGCGGCGGCGGCGCCGCTGTCGGTTTCGCGCGAGGTCAGAAGCTCGTCGGTCAGTGGGACGAGGAGGATATGATGATGAACAGGCGTGCACTGGGCAACAACGGGGCTCTTGAAGAAGGCGGCAAGGAAAGGATTTAGCGGTTGCATTCATTCAATTGACCGTGCGAGTGCGGTAAACGTCGTCTGCCCCGACCCGGGATTGTGAAGCTAATAGAGCGGGCGCGGATTTTTACAACACGAGGAGGAGATGGAGAAGGCGGGAAAAAAGAAAGAAAGAAAACAAGACCTGGATGCGACCGTGGTGAGGGTGCAAACCCGGTGGCTGAAGTAACCTGTAATCTTTCCCTTGCCTGGAGGGGACCTCCCAAGAGTGTCCAGCAGGTAACGTTAGCGGGCAGGTGAAGTAGCGGATACTGAGGTGCTCAGGAGTCGGGAGTTCAGTTGACAGCAGATTGATGAGAGGAAAGAGAAACCAAAGTCGCGACGTGGATCGCTGCTTACCTCCATGTAACTCAACTTGGACCTGCGGAGTACTAGCACTACCTGTACATCGTTGTTGACGGCTCGGTCCTCGATACAATTGCAGAACGTTGGATGGAAGGTGCTAGTAGCAATCGTGATGGCCACAATGGCACTCTGTATTTACAGCAAAACCTCTGGAAGTTGACCGCATACTAGCGATTCCTAAGCATATACCTAAAATCTGATATTGAGTAGCGAAATTTCGACCGTGCCAATCCCGCGGAACCGTAAGTTCCTGGCAAGCGAATTCATTGGCAGCTGCAGGGTTTCTCTTCAGGAGAATCATCTCTTCTCTGATGGGCATCGAGGGCCTGTATTGGTGCTGCTTCTGCAGCAGTGTCTGCTTGGCTCTTTGGCCCGCTGCCTTATGTCTTGCCGTACGGAGTACTTCTGACGCAAATATGGTCTCAGAAAAATATTCCAACTCCCGAGAGCCGTGTACGGAATTGAGAGGAATACTGGGAAACAATACGGCCGAAACAACGGCGAGGACCAAAACCTGTTTGGCCAGAAAGGTGTTGGTCAGGGCAGATGGTGGTGTGATCAGAAGAGAAGTTTGTCTTGTCGATTTAGAACGTAGCCCTGCCCTAATGAAAACACATCAATTGATCCCTCAAAGCAGTGTTGATGGCTTAGCTCACATGGATTCCCCGGCATACAAATAAATACCTGTCAGTTACGGAGTAAACGGAAAGGAATTATGAGAGGCTGGCCTGATAGTCAATGGGCATCCCCTCCTGACCCTATTTGCACACCATTGCAGGGCGCTATCCACTGGAATATCCACCGGAATATCCACCTACCGACTCCGTGCAAGGGCAAAAAGGTCTGTAAGAATTCGGTACGTTGTCGTACATACCCCGACGATTTAATCGGAGTTTCAGTGACCATGTAAAGCGTCGGTCATTATCCAGGTTAATCCGTCAATCCAAGTTAATCTGTCGCAGGTGCAAGAATTTTTTTTCAGACAGAAGCTGATGTCATGCAGGGAACTCGAAAGGTCAGCGGCCGTCAAGCTTTCAGAACCATTAGGCTGCTGCGCCTGTCGTCCCTCCTCGAGTTATTGAACTCGAGCTCTATTTGTGAAGGCGTAAGTAAAGCCGCCACGCATGCTATGTGTCCATGCTTTCAAAAGTTAATGTATATATGATCAAAGCAAATTCCATGCTCTTCTCCAAGTGGAAGCTTTGCTGCTTCCGACACAAGGTTCCTCCTCAGGCATGATGCCTTTATCATCCAAATCTGTTCTTCTGCCACTGTCGAGGTCAATGTCCCAACTGCGCTTCAGTTGGTCGCTACTTCCCCAGTACAGCTTCCCCACGAGATATATGAAACCAAAGAGCGGCAAGAGGATATACGCGTCGACAAAATTGCTAGCATTGAAAGGTGACAGCGTCGTCCATCCCTGAACCACGGCAAGGAATACATTGGCGACCAGGCCAAAATATGCGAGGAATGGATAAAACATACTTTTGAATGGAATGCCATTCAAGTTCCGATTCTGAGCGATCCAGGCTCGCCGAAAGCGGATATGGATAAAGCTGATACTACCCCATACCAGAAACGTGCTGACACCTGAAAGGTTAACAATGTATCCGTATGCCTTGGATGCGCCAGTGGAAACGTTCATCATGGATATAGAGCCAACGGCGTTGGTGAGCACAATTGCCCAGACAGGCACTCCTCGTTTATTGGTCCGACCCAAGAACTTCGGAGCCTTACCAGACTGTGCCATGTATAGGACGGTGCGCGATCCGATATAAATTGACGAATTGATGGCTGACAAACAAGTTATTAGAATGAATGCATTGACAAGGTGGACTCCTGATGTACCACGGTTAGCCTCGGTGTACAATCATTCAGCGGGGTTAGCTTGCCTCCATTCCATCCCGCGATTTGAATTGCGATTGTCATGGGACTCTGCAGAGCTTTGGCGCCACCATTGATGAGGCCATCTGCATCGGCCGGGCAAGTGATTCCGAAGAAAAGTGCTGATCCCATGTAGACGAAGATGATTCTCCAAAACACCTGACGAATTGCCTGCGGGACGGCAACACCGGGATTTCTTGTTTCTGTTGCGGCAACAGCGACAGATTCTATACCAGCATAGAACGTGGAGCAGAAGACAAAGACGACTGCCACTCCTCGAAATCCATTTCCATTGAAGGCGCCAGGGTCGTGCCAATACCTGAACCCCAACGAATCTGTTTGACCAATCAACCCGCCAGCGGCATACACGATCGAGAAGATGAAGTATGCACTCAGACCCAGGATCTTAAATAGAGCCAACCAGAACTCAGCTTCACCAAAGGCTTCCACGCCCAGAAGCTGGAAAGCAGTGAAAAGAGACCAAAGAATGAGAAAGAAGCCCCATAATGGGACATGGGGAGTCCAATATGTAAGGATGCCGCAGATGACATTATATTCGTTGGCCAGTACGGCGGCCCAGATAATGAAGTAATTCCAGCCCACAGCAACGGAGAAAGACTTGTCAACCATGCGCTCGGCCAGCGAAACAAATGAGCCACCCCCTGGGAACAGCGTTGTTACCTCCCCGAGGGACTGCATGATTGCAAAGGCAATGATGCCTGTGAGGCGCGGAGCCGGTTAGCAAGATCCGCGCGACTCCCGACTCGTTCGTGCGAAGTACGGAGCACTACCCTCAAAACAAGACGGGGACAGGCGAGTTTTGGGCTGCAGGTGCAAGAATCAACGTACCAATAACTCCAAACCCAATAAGTAACGAAGCCGGTCCGCCGTTATTCAGGGCGCCACCAGCGCCTACCAACAGACCGGGGCCAATGATACCAGCCAAGGCCATCATTGACAGGTGCCTGTTCTCAAGACCTCTTTTGACTCCAGAGTCGGGGTCAATAAGGCTAGTTTCGCCAACGTCATGATGCGATCCATATGTGTTAAAGGGCGTGTTTGCTATCTCGTCGTCGTGATTGTCGGCCGAGCTGTCTCCCGCACCCGGCTCGACATGGCTCTTCTCGGTGGATTGAGGCCTCCAAAACATGCTGTGTGTGGCTGGCTTGTCCCTGGATGCTGGATGGCCGTGCCGCCGGTCACCCAGGCGGGCCGGCTGGGCTTGACGCTCTTGTACGGGGACAGACACTCTTGAGGAGGCGGCTGGAGCAGAGGCACAGACAAGATGTCTGGCAGGCGAAGGCGATAGGATGACAGAAAGCAGGATGGGAGGGAAACAGAACGATCGGGTTCGAGGAAAAGAAATGCTTCACGAGCCAATTTGAGATGGAAAAGAAAAAGAAAATACGGGAAATGACAAGATGATTAGAAAACAGTTCGGGGACGGAGGGGCCTTACTGAGGGGCCGTCCGACGGACCTAGTACTTGTTGTTCGTCTCTTGAGCAGACGGATTCGGTGGCCATAGATTGCTACGATATGGTTCAAGACTGAAACAATTGACCTATGCAGCCAGAGTGTGCGCCAACCTGGCAACTAATTAATTGAATGCGATTGAAGAAATCCATCAGCCAACCGGGAGTCAAGGAGATGGCGAAAGCGCACAGATTGGCCCCCATCTTCGCGCCGCTTAGACCAAGGTGTTGGGGTCCGGGCAGTCGTTCCAGGGATGAGTGAGGAACTGACAGTTCACCTTGTAGGATTGGCAGTTACTGTATGACATTTCGAACATACCTTTTTCTGAAGAATCACAGTGCTAGTACTACACAAATCCTTCCTGGGCGCCACGATATGCTACAGAGCAGAGAGGGCGGTGGTCCTAAGATCTGGAATTGATCGTCAATATCCCAAGTTATTTATTAATAAACAAAATGAGGTGATGACACTTTAGCCAAACCACCCAGATGTGGAGCATAGCACGAGTAAGTTACTCATCTAGCCAGAGTTGTATCAACTATATCTTGACGCCATATCCTCTTGTGGTCGCGATGCAAATGATCCACATGGATTGTAATCTTGCTTCGTGCCTGAACAATACCTTACATTTGCTCTCCCCCGCAACATGTTTTTGACCCTCTCAAACTTCCCTTCCTGTCGACCATCATAAACTGCAAGCCATACCTCCTCCCACCAGCCCCCCCTGAAACTCCGCCTCACGTAGAATCTCAAGCCAGCATTGTGCGACCTACTCTTTTGGGTTTTTGAATGTGCCACTGCCGAGGGCATCTAGAGCGAGCAAGCCGTGATTTCTGCGGGCCGCCATTCTGAGACAGAGCCTCATCCTGGCGTTGGCCAGATCTCGGTCTGCGGGATCTGCGTAAATCAATCTTTTAACTGCGCCGCCCGCTGGGCTGTTGCCTTGAAGAGGTTTTGTTTGGGGACATCGCAGAGCCGCGATACCCAGCACGCTCACGACAGGGAGGTCTTGCACCAGCGTTTCTGGCGCCGGGAGTTTATGGCCGGGTGTCAAGTCGGAACGAATGACAACAACATCAGGGCTATATATAACATGCCCTTGAGCTGCTTGAACGGATAGTAGTGGCGATGGAGCAATAGCTAAGCGCTTCTTCTTGAGTTCTGGCTCCTGATTCGCATGTCTTGCCACATTGAGCACGGCAACCCTCCCGGTCGACGCGGCGCCTTTGGATGCGGCAAGGTTCATAGCGGCATTGAATGAGTCGTCGCTTACTATTTTAATGGCGACTTTCCCGTTGCGTTTGTGACGTGGGCATTCGAAAGCTTCAAGGGGTGGATTTCGCCGCTTGTAAGATATTGTGAAATACAGTTCTAGTCTCCTTGGCCACTGCTGCTAGATCTCGGCTGCCTCTGAAGCTTTGGCCGTACCTCGAGCCCTGTACAGACATGGACACGGTAGGTCTCGAAGTTAAGCTGTGCCATACGTTGTCTAGGGCGCCGCCATCCACAGGCAACATGGACATCAATTGATGTCGACAGCTGGTGTACTTTGTTTGGAGTGCGGCAATTCTATTGGCGCCGGACTAGGGCAGATATGTTGATAGTTGAAACAAGTCCGAGATGCCAATTGCCACCCAATCATGATGAGCGCAGTGCTCCATGCGTGTCATGGCTGGGCGCAGCAATGTTACGGGGGAGTGCTTTTTTTCCTCCTTGCAGTACGCGAGTAAATATCAGGCTGGCATTGCGTTGGCGACATTTCATTTTCTTCACTTCACGAAGACAAGCTGTTCGTGTACGAGCTGCATTGTGGCATTCCACAGGCTTCTTAGTGCCTAATTATAGTACATCTATGTGATTTTTTACTAGAGGGTATCGCATAATTACATAAGAGCTCATACTTTCAGCTAAATTAGTCTTGCACATCCGTCCCCGTGCCTGTGAGATCAATATTAATTATAAAGTAGTCAGATCATTTGTGTGTTGCACAGGAGCCCTGTCTTCTTCAAAGTTTCGAGGAATCAACCCTTCGGCCATATCGATAGCTCCTTGCATGTCGTTTTTGTTGAACAAGAACAGTCCCTGGATTGCTGCCGCACTGGTGTGTCGGTTAGAAGGAGTGCCATCGCGGTTCCTCCCGAAGAGTCCCAACTCATCCAAACGACATAGAAAGTCCTCTTTCCAGGAGCCGCTGGTGTCCTTATCGCCATAGAAACGATCCCACATCTGCCCAGCTTGCCATTTTGTCGCTTCTCCAATCCTCAGCATCATATCTACACGACCAGGCCGGATCAGTGCAGGGTCAAGTCGCTCAATGTGGTTTGTAGTAAGAAAGGCTATCCGCTCCTCGCCTGCCGCAACTCCATCTAGTGCATTTAGTAGGCCGGAGAAGGTGACGCTTGCACCATTATACCCATCAGCATCACGCTGCCGACGGTTCACGAATGCAGCATCAGCATCTTCCAGGAGCAAGAAGCACCTCTTGGGCAGCTTTGTCAACAAATACGCCAATTTGTCATCGGTCATACCCATTTCGCTGAGGTTGATAGTAGCCACACCAAAATCAAGCTCACCCGCCAGAGCCTGTATGAATGAGCTCTTCCCACTTCCCGGTGGACCATACAGGAGATAGCCTCGCCTGTACGGGATTCCACGTTCTACGTACCATTCCTGGCGCGAGAGGAAGTCCTTGACGTCGGCAACAATGCTTTCTTTGACCCCGTCATCCAAGATGACAGAGCCAAGCGGCCTTTTTCTCCTGGGATCCCCCAAAGGAGCCCATTCCATACCTCGGGCCGAATACACCACAGTTTTCCCCTCGTTTGCTTTTGCAGCCAAGCTATGAGCCTCTGCGAATATCCCCTCGAAAGTGTGACGATACGCCCAAAGCGTGGTAAGCTGAATTATTTCGTGCGGTTCTCCGGTATTCATATTGGCAGTGCTATGCTTTTCCCGGTTAACTGCAATAAATGCATTGCCAAATTTGACCACATGTCGCCCATAGCCCGGCTGGAGAAAAAAGCTAGCATTGACGGGTCCCCTAGCACCAGTACCTTTAGTATGCGTCGTAATCGTCGTGACCGATAAATTATGAATTCGGGTGATGCGGGATGCGATGAAGCCGGCAGCCTCACGGGGCTGGGACAACCAAGCGAGTATCCAAGGATACGCAGGATCTTGTTTGCCTATCTCCACGTTCACGAGGAGTCGTCGCCGAGCAGCCCCAAAAGCCACAATAGCACCTTTGCGAGCAAAGGCAGCGACAGCGCCTATAGAGGCAAGACCGATGCCGCCTGCAAAGACCGGATTATCGAAGAGCGTATCGAGATTGGACAGCGAGGCGGGAGTCTGCGGTGTCGCCATATCGTATTCTAGACACGAAACCAGATGTTGAGATTAGAGGCAAGGCAAATAAGGTATGGGTCATTGGCACAAACCTGCCATGACTAAGCGACCTGGCAGTGGTTCCCCTATCAAAACACATCGTCAGCGCATGGTGGTACTTGCAGGCCAGTTGACCTCTTGACCTTTCGATGGCTATAATTGTGCCATAGGCACACACTGCATCATGATTAGCAACTTAGTCTATCAATCTTCTGTCTCCATCCCGGTCAACCTGTTCATTCATTCCGTAGCACTGTCGTCGCAATCAAGTAAATCCGCTTAATTTTGTGATTGATACAAAATTCGTCAGCAGGAAAATCAGTGCTCAGGCTCGCCCTGGACATACCTGGGGTGCACCTACCTAGGTACTTAGGTGGTGGCAGGGTAAAGAGAGAGACTGGACCACACTGCTTGTTGATAGTACGGTACGCATTCATACTGTGAATCGAACAGCTCTTCTCTAGTTCTAGAATGTAAAATAATGAACATTCCCGCGAATCAATCTAAGAGCCGCGTTTCGCAGCTTTAAAGCAGTTAAGAAGTAATGACAATGTCCTCATAGGCTACTGAAAGTTTGAGGGTTGGTCGTAGTAACTTGGACTCAAGCGGAAAAATCCGCGGAGTATTCGACCGAGAAACTTTCTCTAAACATCTCTATACGTTGCTTAAAGGGCGTCTCGTTTAACTTTTAGTGATAGGCCCTCCTTGACAGGTTCGCAAACACTGCTCCTCCACTAGCGCCTGCAACAGAGTGGGAGGCAAAATAAATAGTAATTAATATGAGGGTTAAGGTGTCCACGGCCGTCGCGCCCTAGCCCATACTGTACCCTCGTGAAATACCGCGGTACGAACAGCCATATTACGGAAATACATCTCCCTAGAAGCTGTAATTACCTGCCTACCTACTCTACATGGAGTAGGTCGGCTAGTAGGTTGTTCAAATGTTCCGCTTGTTTCCGTCTGATCCGACCTGCGGAAGTTCGGTTACAACAGGAGACTGTTCCCAGTTATGACGAGACCAACCAGACTTCTCGGCCTAAATTTTGCTGCCCCGCAACGTCCTTTCTTGTTCCGTGCACGTGGCTTCCTGTGCCTCAAAATCCCTCGGAACGAAGGTAGAAAACCCAAACATTCTACCAACATCGCTATCTTCGCCAATCTTGTTGGGTATTGTGTAAGTGTTCAGACAGTCACTCCCCCGCCCCGAACACCCAAGAAGCCTCATGTCTGCGGGCAAACGGCTTCAAGATTGGTCTCGAGCGCAAGGGGCCGATCAAATAATGGCTCAAACCCATTACCTTGCTGTCGCTCGCCCAATAAACACGGGCCGGCCCATAGTCAACCCTCAGATGGCAACGATTCTTGATTGCGCAAAAGTTGGCAGCGAGGCATATTACGCCCACTTACTCACCGGTCAACGCCAGAGCTGTTACTTTGGCCTCATTCTTGATGTCATGAGCTTTCTGGATATTCGGTAGTCCTGGCTGGTACTGAGCCCGCTTGACACCAAACAGCATCCACAACTTGTCCATGGAGGGCAGTCTGCAGGAGCTGGCCCTCTTGCACCCCTCCCCCTCCTAGTTGCCCCTCCAAGTTGCGACAGCCATAGTAACTAGTTATTCTGATCTGAAACCCCGCGCTCCCCTTTCTTATCCGACCAACTTCACTTATCTACTCCTCTAATCCTGTTTGACAAAATCTAGAATCTAAACAATCCGCTGACCAAACTGGCCGTTTTTCTTCTCCAGTTCCAGAAGTGCTCACATTCTTTGTGCTCGACCCTAAACCCACCTCGGTCAACTGCATCCTTTACGACGCCAATTTACAGTCAACGCAAACCATTCATTTGCGACCCTCCGAGTTATCGCAACACCTTCACGTAAACATGGGCGTTACCGATGTACTGAGCCGAAAGTCTGGCGTTATCGTGGGAGACGATGTCCTGAAACTGTTCCAGTATGCCCGGGAGAAGCAGTTTGCAGTGCCTGCCATCGTACGTGCGCCCCGAATTTTGGGATTTATAATGCTGTCTCTGGCCCCCATATTCTCGCAAAGCTGATTTCAATGTGATGGCAGAATGTCACGTCATCCTCAACTGTCGTTGCGTCACTTGAGGCTGCCCGTGATGCCAAAGCTCCCATCATTCTACAGATGTCCCAGGGAGGTGCTGCCTATTTTGCTGGAAAGGTAGGTGCAATACCTGCTGGCCTTTACTTCCCGACTGCTGATATTGGTGTAGAACGTGAGCAATACCGACCAAGCCGCCTCCATCGCCGGTGCTGTCGCAGGTGCCCAATACATCCGTAGCATCGCGCCCTCCTACGGCATCCCAGTGATTCTCCACACTGACCACTGCGCAAAAAAACTCCTGCCATGGCTCGATGGCATGCTCGACGCTGATGAGGCTTACTTCAAGGTCCATGGCGAGCCTCTGTTTAGCTCCCACATGATCGATCTCTCCGAGGAAGCCGTCGACTGGAACGTCAAGACTACCGCCAAGTATCTTCAGCGAGCGGCCCCGATGAAGCAGTGGCTTGAGATGGAGATAGGTATCACCGGTGGCGAAGAAGATGGCGTCAACAATGAAGACGTTGACAATGCTTCTCTTTACACCCAGCCTGAGGATATTCTCAACATTTATAATACACTGTCTCCCATCTCCCCATACTTCTCTATTGCTGCCGGCTTCGGTAATGTCCACGGTGTCTACAAACCCGGCAATGTCAAGCTCCACCCTGAGCTACTCGGCAAGCACCAGGCTCATGTCAAGGAGGCCATCAACTCCAAAGAGGACAAGCCTGTTTATTTTGTCTTCCACGGTGGTTCTGGATCTAGCAAGAAGGAGTACCTGGATGCTATCAGCCATGGTGTCGTCAAGGTTAACATGGACACTGATATGCAGTTTGCCTATATGAGCGGTATCCGTGATTATATGCTGAACAAGAAGGACTACCTCCTCACTGCCGTTGGCAACCCCGATGGCGAAGACAAACCCAACAAGAAGTTTTTTGACGTAAGTGACAGCCTATGAATGCTCCTCTCCCTGTATACGTCATGTTTCTGTTTCGTGGCCAAGAGAAACGCTAATGGACAAAATTCAGCCGCGTGTCTGGGTTCGCGAGGGTGAGAAAACCATGTCTGCTCGTGTTGCCGAGGCCCTCAAGGACTTTAACTGTGCTGGGCAGTTGTAGGTATCCACTTGGAACACAAAATCTTCTCTTATGTTGTTGGGGCGGCCCTGGGGCGGAATGATTGCAAAACAGTCCAGAACATTGTCAGTTGGAATCGAACGGGAGTAAAGATACTGGAAATTTCTCAACAAAATTGGTCAAGGCCGAAGAATGCTCGGGTCGCAAGTTGTATTCCTCAGATGCCTAGATCAATTCATCCATTGAGACACTTCGATGCTCTCGCATCAACGCCAAAGTCGCGAGCACGGATTAATATTAAACGGAAACAGAAACGCAAAACTCATCACATGGGTGCGCAAATATGAGAGCAATTACAACTTCTAGAAATACGTATTGACCTGTCGCTAATTGTACCACATGAAACCAGGATAGACCACAAAAAATCACAGCATGTGGCGCGTGATAGCTGGGTACCTGGCCTCTCCCATCACAGATCTCGCACGCGACATGGCTTCAAAATAAACTTTTCCATAATTCGCGACGTCCACAACGAGAGGTCTACTGTCCAAGCACTTGTTTTTCGATTTCCTGTACTTGCGCACTGCTGAGCTTCTCGGCAGAAGCCTTAGCGTTTTTCTCTGGATCGAATCGCCACAGGCCATCTGTCTTATCCTGTTCCCCATTTAAAGGAACCCCGGCAGCATCACCTAGCTCTTGTAGAACCTTATCTTGGGTCACGGAAGAAAAATAACGTCGCTCCCAAGTCCGCTCCTCGGATCGCTCCTTGTTTCGCAAATCTCGCTGGGCTTTCTCAATCTTTCCCTTTTCAACTGAGACTGTATCCATATCACCGGCTTGAATAGCTTTGGCAACTCTGGCCCAAGCCCGACGAGACTCGAGAGGATACTGATCATCTATCTGAGCAACTTTGAGCTCAGTCTGGGCAGTGCCGGCAGCGTCATATGTACCAAACAATGTGACTGATGAGTTCTTCTTTGCGGGACCTTGATATATCTCGAATTCTTTGGTCCATTGGCCTGTGACGTTATATAACACTTCCTTCTCCTGACCAGTGGGATAAAGAGTAGCGACAATACTATTCTTCTTACCCGAGAGCCAGCCCTTACCACTGTAATCGATCTTGGCAGTATAGCCGCTTGAGCTACTAATGTAGCTTGACCCATCCAGTTCGACAAATGGTGCGCCGAAAATAAGCCCCTCGATATGGAGAGATGGAAGTGTAATAAGATAGCGTTCATGTTTCTGCTCATCGCTGGGTCCAACTGGGATTGTCAGCACGGCGTGACCAATTTGCTTCACAATGATGGTACTTTTAAACGTGGCCTTTTGGGCATTGTATCCTTCCAACTGAACTCCCGTCCTGTCGTTGCGAATGCAATAAGCAGTAGCGGGTGGGTGGTGGCTGACTTGTTCCGAGATGAGTGTGGTCTCGCCGGCTTCATCAGTCCACTTGCCCAAGAATAGCTCGCCAAGAAACGGGTTCAGAGGCTTTTTTTCGTTCCCAAACTGTTCGCTTCTACTGGCATACTGATGCTTGAGTGTTGTGAGAAACCATTTCAGCACGAGTACAGCACGTTTGGCGGGTTCAGACTCGGCAGCAGGAGCGGTGAAGATTGGGGGGTGCGTTGCCCAATATGAAGAGAATTCGGTCAGAGATTGGGATGACAAAATGAACGGCGGGGCTGTTAGAGACGAGAGATCTCCGTTGAAAGAGGCGATCGACTTTGTAGGAAACACGTCAGCGAAGGGTCTCGGATGCCGCTTAAGGGCAAGTGATGTAATGTTCGGGTACCTTCAGGAAGGCTGACCAGCTTCCACTGCTGGCCTGCGTCGCAGATGTGGATGCAGAAGATGACATTGCGGTTAGCAAATCAAACTAAATTCCTCTCATCAATTTGATGCATATGAGACGAATGAGTGGGCTGGGTGGCAGCTGACGAAGGCGATGATTGAGTGACGGATGGGCCAGAAAGTCATGTAGGAACGGCAAGATCGTGGCGTTGGTGGAATCTTGCTGTCGAGGGCTATACGGAAACCAGGCACTTTGTCATTGTAACTGGGCTAGAAAAATCAACACAATTCGTCGGTTACTAACCTTAAGTACCTAAGTACTTGAGTATGCGTACAGAAAGAGTGGGGGCGGGGTTAAAACTTGAATAGGCACATGCACACGGCATGATCTGCGATGTATTGTAACTACAGTATAATGAATAAATACCTACGTAGCAAGAGGTGCTTAAGTATATAGAAGACTTCTATATTTCAGGGTTTATGAACAAAGGAATGTTTTTCTGCTCCATACTTAGTATTGAAAATAGAAATGACGAACATCCATAGCTACTAAGTACTTAGGTAGGTAGGTATTATGACATCGACGCCAGCTTGCCTTGTGGGCAATTTAGCCTTCTGTCCCTGTCCCACTGTCGCCATCAAGCTTCTTACCTTCACGAAGCCATCGCATCCCGTTCTTGCCACTGCTTGTTTGCGATTGATTTATGCTCTTTGGACCGCCAAACGTCCCTGGGATTTTGATGCGTCGACCTTGACGTAAGGCAATGCCAGCAGATTGAATACTTGACTAGTCTGGCATGTAGTCTGTACTCAATTATTACTTACTAGTTTGTTAGCCCAAAAGCTACACACAGGAGACAACAACACAAAAGAAGACTTAATGCGAGGGGATACAGCTAATGCACTGCAAATGCCTTTATCTCTACACCAAGGGGAAAGGCAGGAAACATAAATTGTGAAGTCGCATAGTGAGCAGAAGCCTCTACTTAAACAAGTATCGACAGACAAGTAACATTAGTCGCACGCAAAACGAATATCAGCTTGGGGCTTACGTAGAACTTATCAACTTACGCACAAGACAAAAGTTATAGTAAAGATGCACTAAGAACTGCGGCATAAAGGCATGAGTTTTAAGGTGGGACGATTCCGTCTTCTACTTATAACAGCAAAAGTAAATAAAACAGAGTCTACAGTATGAGCAGGTGCACACTGTATGTCCTGAGTACTCACGTGGTATATCACGCGGGGTTGACATTCTGATGACTGTCCTCAGCTTCGTCAGCTATAACAAGACGGCTTATTAAAATCTCCTAAAAACTAGTAGCTTTCTGGCAAATTTTGACCTACTGATAGGTAATACTCATCTTGGGGTAGCTCTGCTGTCCGTAGAAACAGGCGCTGCGCGAAGGTACCTACAGTACGTGGCAGGTGCCTAAATACCTAGGTACCTAGGTACTTACTTAAGTAACACACTTAGGAACTTAGGTACTTAAGGTAAGAAGCATACGACCCAGCCTTGCAATTCTCCAGCCCACTCTTGGAGACGTGCATATCTATATCTGGCACAAAATTGAAAATATTCCTTCGACGGCCTTGTGAATGATCGCACAAGCTGGATATCTTTTGGAAATCCTCCGCGGCCTCGAACGGCAGCGCTTCCGTAGCTACCGACCAGGCAGTAAAATTGCGTCAACCAGGCACCATGACTGAACTCCCACGCCGACCAAGGTTGTCGCCACAATTGTGCTTCTCGTCGGGGGCTCTTCGTGGTATGTAAAACCTTTATATCCGCATACCTTCTAGACTAGTCTCTACTGACGTGCCTGCAGATTTTCTTCGTTTCTCTAGATCGGCTGTCGACGATACTATAACGGAGAACCTCAATGCGTTGGTCACGCCTTCACATACCGGATTCGACCCCAGTTCAACGTCTCAGAGGACCCCTGCTTCCGGCTCACGACCCATAGACCCTAAGGCTTGCAAATCATTCAAGACGATGGTTCTCTTTCCAGCCTGGCAGGCCAGAACCGAGATGTTGAATTACTGCGCTCTTGTTGCAGCCAGCCCCGACCCGAATGACCCAGAGGCAATCCTCCGTGACGTGGAAGAGCAGAAGGATCGCGAAAGAATCGTGGATGAGCGACTAGATCCATATTCAGGACGACTATTTCCCCGTGAATCTCGAACCCAGATTCTGGCAAGCCTCATCCGCCAAGAACGTGGCGTCGAAGAAATAATTCGCAATCGTACTTGGAGTGTTGTTCAGGAGCGATGTAATTACTCTTGTCACAACACGTGGAAAGAGGATATGTGGACATATGGGTTTGATGATAGTTCTACGAGTAATTCATCCGGCCGCTAGTTGATCTGAAAGGGATGGTCTTGGCTCTATCAAGCCCGCCGTCTTCAAAGAAGGTAACCGTTGCCATTTGATAATGTACCACCGGAGGGGAGCCCGCATCCGTCTCTTCTTGGTAGCTCGAGAGATTCGATGAGTTGTCTTGCCTATGTCAGGACTAATAGGTCACCTGTTGGTACAAATACTCCAGCCAGCAGCCCTCTATAGGAGAATGTAACCCACGCGATTGCAAGAGACGCATTGGAGTGGCGCCCGGATCTTACGTAGAAGATCAATATTTTGCAGTCTTCGCACGGTTGAGGCGACTAACATCACGCCTAGATATGCTGTAAGGCCACTATTCATTTAATCGTACACATCACATCACACCTAGCAATGGAACTTTTAAACGCGGCTTTTCACTGCCGTCTGAGCGCATGCCAACCAAGAAAGCTCTTATGATCATACTTGGGGAGACTACTATGTGGATGCACGGCAAGAAGTGCGATGGTATTAATGGCACCTCATATCATATAAAGTAAGCAGTATCCGAGTGTTTATACGTAAACAATTTTTACGTTTCAAATTGTCGGCCTCTTGTTGACATTCAGCACGTGGGCAACCAACCTCGAATTGATACCTAGGCAGTCAACCAAAAGCGGCAGACAGACCCTCCTCCCTGAGACTCATGCAGTGGCAATTCAGAGCAATGGTCCGTATTTTCCATGTAGATTATTGGCTTCTTTGCCAAATAAAAGTCACGGTATCAAGCTCATTGACGCGTGTACGAGGATTAAGCGCCTTCCAAGGTCGGTACTTCCTCGAATGGAGGCGAATATGCCAGCCGGTATACTACCACTCCTACTTGGGACTGTTAAGGATAGCAGAGCCCTCATCAGAGGGCTGAAAATAAATGATACGCTGGTAGAAAATTCTTAAGCCATCTTATACTAGTAGCCAACAAGGCAAGTGAAGTGACCTTCACCGAAATACCCCTTGACGTGCTAGGTCTTCAAGAGTTAAGTACTAGTTACCATCTTGCCTGGGGCTGGAATAGCGTGCACTGCCGGCGACCCGACCAGACCCCCGAAGCCCTTTTTACTCCGTTTTGGTGGTTAAAAACCCCACCCTTCGCCCGCTTCAATCTCGCTGGCACACACAACTTGCAACACGACCAGACAGCTTTTGATGCACCAATCCGAGGATCCGCCGATTATAGTATACCAAAAAGCTTGTTCTTCTAACTACCCCAACACGTCTGCCTGTCCAGTATTGCACCGTCTGATAACACTCGCGTATCACGAGGGCTCATTCCTTTTCCTCGTTACGGTGCGAGAACAAAGTGTAATACTTTTGGTCCTTTGCCATCGACTACCATCCTGCGCAACGCTCTTCAACCAGATCAGCGACAAACCCAGTGATCATTCTTGGAACGAAATCGCAGTCAAATCAATCTTTACTTTGAAGATCGAGTTTATACCTGAACAGCGGCGCATTTTGTCTCGTCAGTGCAGGAGCTCCCAACGCCCGAATAACATCCCCCGTCACGATGCCGCAGCAACTTGCGCCGAAAGAAGCGGCGCAGTTTCGACAGGTCATCCGCAGCTATGAAGATAAACAATATAAGCGCGGGCTTAAGACCGCAGACCTTATCTTGAAGAAGAACCCGAAGCACGGAGACACAATGGCCATGAAAGCCCTGATCCTCAACAGTCAGGGCAAAACCGAGGAAGCATTCGCTCTCGCCAAGGAAGCATTGACAGCCGATATGAAGTCACATATTTGTTGGCACGTCTACGGCTTACTCTATCGATCGAATAAGAATTTCGAAGAAGCAATCAAAGCGTATAAGTTTGCCCTCAAGTTGGAACCTGAGTCAGCGCAGATCCAGAGGGATCTGGCCATTCTCCAAATTCAAATGCGGGATTATCAAGGATATATTCACAGTCGCAACTCGATGCTCCAAGCTCGGCCGCAGCTACGCCAGAGCTGGACTGCTCTCGCCATTGCGCATCATTTCGCCGGTAATCTGCTTGAGGCCGAAAAGGTCTTGACAACCTATGAAGGCACCCTCAAGACCACACCGTCACGTAGCGATGTCGAGCATTCTGAGGCAGTCATGTATAAAAACTCGCTGATTGCTGCACAAGGAGATTATGAGCGTGCCTTGGAACATTTGAATACTGCTTGCAAGCACAACCTGGACCGGCTGGCCGTAATGGAGAGCAGAGCGGAATACTTGGTCAAACTAGGGCGGAATGAAGAAGCCGCTATAGCTTATCGAGCGCTACTCGATCGAAACCCTGATCATCCAATGTACTACGAGAAGCTGGCGTCCGCGTTGAAAATTCCCCAAAACAGTTCCAAGGCACGAAAGGCGCTGTATGACGAATATGCAGAGAAGTTCCCACGGTGTGACGCGGCCAAACGAATTCCTCTAGACTTTCTCTTCGGTAGGTGCAACTTGTCATCACCTGTTCGCTTTCTCGATATAATGGCTTACATGAGATAGGTGACGAGTTCAACCAAGCAGCGGAAACGTACCTCACCCTAATGCTGAATAAAGGAGTGCCTTCTACATTCGCAAACTTGAAGCATCTGTACTCTAATTCGGCTAAAAAGATCGCGCTAGCTTCCCTTGCAGAAAAGTACCTCCAGTCAGAGTTCACGCCGTCAACCAGTAAGGACAAGGGAGAAGCTGCAGCACTCTTCTTCTTGGCTCAGCACTACAACTACTACCTCAGCAGAGACTTGGCCAAGGCTATGAGCTACATCGAAAAAGCTCTTGAGAAGGATCCCAAGAGCGTTGATTTTCATATGACAAAAGCAAGAATCCTGAAGCACAGCGGTGAGACTCAGAAAGCCATGGAAATCATGGACATGGCGCGAAAACTCGACCTCAAAGACCGTTATATCAATAGCAAGGCGGCAAAGTATCAACTTCGAAATAACGAGAACGACCGAGCGATCAAGACAGTCGGCTTATTCACGCGGGCAGACACCGTTGGGGGGCCACTGGCAGATCTTTTGGATATGCAATGTGTCTGGTACCTGACGGAAGACGGAGAAGCTTATGCTAGACAAGGGAACATAGGCCTCGCTCTTAAACGCTTTCATGCGGTGGCTAACATATTCGATGTTTGGCAAGAAGATCAATTCGATTTCCACACCTTCTCCCTGAGGAAAGGTCAGATTCGAGCGTATGTTGAGATGATTCAATGGGAAGACCACGTCCGCGACCATCCGTTCTATTCACGCGCTGCACTCGATGCCATCAGCTTATATGTGGAAATGGCAGACAAGGCGTCTACAAAGCGGGTCAATGGAGCCACCGGTGAAAATGGAGATGACGTACTGGCGAAGAAGAAGGCAGCAAAAAAGGCGAAGAAAGAACTTCAGCGTTTAGAGAGAGATGCGATCGAAAAGCAGGCCAAGAAGGACCCAAACAAGAGCACTTTGAGTGGTGAAGCTAAGAAACAGGATGATGATCCGTTAGGTTTGAAGCTTGCTTCTACCACTGACCCTCTCGGCGAGGCTATGAAATTTTTAAGTCCACTACTCCAGGCTTGCCCCAGAAGTATCGATGCTCAGCACGCAGGCTTCGATGTTTATACCCGCCGACGTGAGTGATGAGGGCCCAAGAAATTGGCCATTATTTCCAAATTATATCTAACAGGTGGCAGGAAAACTCGTCCCGGCGCTTCGATGCCTTCACTCTGCACTGGCAATAGATCGCTCCAATCCTCGGACAAAGACACAACTTTCCATATTTGAGTCTATTCTGAAGTCTGCCACCGATCTGCCACAAAAGGTGTCAGAAGCCCTCGATGCCGAATTTAAAGCACTTTGATCCAGTCTACAGGACCCGAATGGGATTGCCATTCAACCCGCATTCATGGCGAAATATTGTGGAATGAGATAGCTTCATAATTACCTAATTACGGTCAAGCGCTTCAAAGTCAATTGACAAAACAGAAGATCGAACAGCATGGATGGGAGTTCTCGCCGTTTTTGATAGCAGTCGTCGTGAAAAGGAAAAGCAGTTACCTATTCATCTACAGCTGAATATAATGGCATGGCGCCTTGTGTAGCAAGCACTCGGGCTCCAATATGGCCTAGTCGCTGTGAGGCAGAGCTGCACTTGTTTTTTTTTATACAGCAACGGATCGGTAATATTACGCATGCCATTTATATCACTCAAGATTTTGGGCTTCAGAGCTAGAAGCGTCACAGGTAAATAAAGATGGTCATCTTCCTGAGTACGGAAAGCCATTTTATTGAGTTGTGTCACACACAAAACAAGGAGGCGGTAAGAGTACTGATATCTCGTAACAGGACGACCTATACAGTTTCTGGTCATCCTCTTCACGAATAGAACTGGGCAGATTTTTGTGATTGGGCAAAAGCACCAACCTGATGCACAGACGATTCTATAAAACAAGGCAACTTAGTACATTCTTGACCTTGGGTGTTCCACGAGTCGTCAGGCTCACAATTCAGCCAGGCATGACTGGTGGGTCAGAATGCATGTGGTCTGGCTATGAAAACATATTACGCCACATGCGTCGAATGCCTTTCGAGGGAGATTCTGGGTACGCTCATGTTCACTCGGGCTGCAGGTCCGGTGCTACCGGACAGGCCGCAGAGATCTCGTACGACTTACAGGATAAGTACATGTATGAAGTGTAGCTACATCGGCAGTCGAAACGGAAAAACCGTGGCAAACATTAACAAAAAGCACGACTTATGAGCAGAGGTCGGAAAGCCTTGTGAGTCATGAGCTGTGGCTCAGTCTTCTATAATCCAGACTTGAATATCCGTGTTCTTAGCCCATAGAGACGGTAAGAACCAACGGAGGCCACGCAGGCCGAGGACTTCAACGGAAGGAGCCGCATGAGGTCCCAGAGCCCAAATTTGGTGTCGTCACGTCATTCAACCAGATTGCCCGCCAGCTCACAGATCCACTTACTTAAAGTAGTTAGTCCGATGAGGACAGGACTCCGGCGCGGAGTACCTGGGAAGACGTATCCCTACCCCAAGTTCATGATAAAACAGGAAAGGAAAATCGCAGAATATGATAGCCTAACGCGGGATAGCTGGGGTCTTCTGTCAGCTCAAATAATTTGTACCCTAACAGTTCCGAGATGAGTTTAGGCATCACTTGGCCAGATCAACGCTGGTAGCCAGTTCTAAAATTTCCTAGGTACCTAGTAGGGCACTATAGGTGCCGAGGTATTGAGGTACTCCTCAGATAGGTACTTCGGTACATTGAGGGCTGTCAATCTTGTAGGCCGACCGAGTACAACACTTCTCACCTCGTTGTCGAGTTGATCCTTCTTGCTTCGCTTTTCCATGAACGAGGTGTGCCCTTACCACGCAGCCCAATAGTCTGTAGTTTGTAAGTTTGTTGCGAGTCCGTACTTACCCACCCTCCTCCCCTTTTTAGAACCATCGTTTCATTTACTTGCTTCGTCTATCAAAGTTGCGCAATATTTTGTGAGCACTGGCACGAGACACAACTGCACCAGACCTTGTCTTGCCTGTGCTTTTAACATCTTTTATGCAAATACCGCCAGACGCCTTCCCCTGGGCAAGGAGCAATGGGGAACGGGAAACCTCCCTTCGTCACGGACGCCTTGTACATAAGTCTGGACGAGAAGAAGATGTTGTCTCTATCTGTCGGCAGGGATTCCCTCACGCTTTTCGGTAATGCCTTCAAACCACTCAACCCTACAATCTCGAGTGTATTGACATTTGACAGAGCCAATTCCTAAGAGCAGGCTTCGCTCGGTCTGCAGGTCTATCGTGACAGGTTGGCACCGCCAAGACACAGTCGCACCTTGAATGGAAGACGGGCAAGCTAACATCGTCAATGGTAGATTCCTCCGGCAAGCGACAGGTGCCACTTTACAACATCATATGGATAGAAACCGTCAATGGTAGTCTTGTCATTGACTACGCAGCACAGTCTTCAAAGACGTGCATCAAGCTTGAGAAGTGGACATTTGCGCCAGCGAAAGGCAAGGCATCTCCGAGTAGCGCTCAGGCAGGAGAATTTGCAGCCCGTGTTCTTGAACAGGCATATGGGGATGCTCAAATTCGGAAAAGAGCATATGTGCTCATCAATCCCCATGCCGGCCCAGGAGGCGCTCTGCGCAAATGGAGCATCGAGGTCAAGCCACTTTTCGATGCTGCCCGTATGGAACTGGACGTCGTCACATTGAAGAGGGGCGGAGAGGCCACAAATCTCGCAGAACAAGTCGATATTGATAAATACGACACCATTGTGGCCTGTTCTGGCGACGGCACTGCCCATGAGATCTTTAATGGGCTTGCAAAGCGTCCTGACGCTGCCCGTGCCTTGGCCAAGATTGCTGTCAGCCATATCCCTTGCGGGTCAGGCAACGCCATGTCCTGCAACCTCTATGGTTCAAACCGGCCTTCATTTGCGGCATTGGCAATCATTAAGGGTATCACCACGTCCCTCGACCTCGTCTCCATTACCCAAGGGAATAGTCGCTTTCTGTCATTTCTCTCCCAGTCTCTTGGGATCGTTGCAGAGAGTGACCTTGGGACTGAACATCTTCGCTGGATGGGCGGTTCTAGATTCGAGGTTGGTGTTTTGATGAGAATTTTTCGACGTCGTTGCTACCCATGTGATGTCGCTGTCAAGGTCGAAGTTGGTGATAAAAGCGATATCAAAGCTCACTATAAACGGCATACCAATGATGCGAGGGCCAAACAGCCATCTCTGGACGCTACTACGGGTCAAAACGGTAGAATGGGCCTCCCGCAACTTAAATACGGCACCGTTCAAGATCAGCTCCCAGAGGATTGGGAGCTTGTACAGTATGATAAAATTGGCAACTTTTACTGCGGAAATGTAAGCTGGTCCCCCAAGACGCTTCTTTCTCACTGGTATAATTTGTGACTGACCCCCAGTGCAGATGGCCTATATGGCACCGGATGCAAACTTTTTCTCCGCGGCAATGGCCAGCGACGGTTGTATGGACCTTGTCACAGTCAACGGAGACCTCTCTCCTATTACAGCCACTAAGCTCTTGTATTCAGTCGAGTCTGGGAAATTCTTCGACAACACACACGTAAAATATAAGAAAATATCTGCGTACCGCATCATACCTAAGAACCAAAAAGATGGCTTTATTAGTATTGATGGCGAGCGTATACCGTTTGAACCTTTTCAGGCCGAAATACATCAAGGTTTAGGAAGGGTCATTTCCAAGAGAGGGACATTCGAGGCGGCCGGCCCAAGGAATTGGGATAAAGTGACACTGGCGGACCGTATGAACGCTTAGGCACAGATGTCACTAGAATCATGCGTCGGCGATAATATTATGTTTCGCGAAAAGTTTGTCGAAGGATGCGATGGAAGAGATTTGATACCCGATTGTACCACGCCGCGATGAGTAAACATTTGTGTGCAAAACAGTTCTCGTTTTTTTGTGCGCCTATTTGGCTAGTAGATATCTAGAGATGACAACTTAGGCTGAAAAAAATAGTCGTGGCCACATAGATTCAACGTACGCTAAACAAACCAAAATATTACACGAGGCTGCCTTTGTTGAGCGAGCGCCTCCTGAGGAGTGGAGCGTGTGGTACTTGTGCTTACCTCCTTCAAACCTAATAAGTTATATGAAAAGAGCTTCAGCCAAAACTTGCGACGTGGACCGAAAAAAGCCATCTTCTCATTTGTGCGTGATTCAAGCTGGCTCTCCAACTTCCTGCCGTTGACTGATAAGATAGTATATCTGTGGAGGGGCAAGCTAGTTATTTCCACTTGGCACTTGCGACTCTCCTTGATCCTCTACTCAAGGATGAAAGCAAACGTGTCTGCGCACGTCACCATTTAGCGGAACAAACAAACGACTGGCATCTCATCCGAAGTCAACTATACTCAAGTTGTCTCATCATGCCTGGCCTGGGCAACAAAGGCTCTTTATCAAGTTCATGGGGGCGGCTGAAGCCGGTGGAACAAGATCCTTTGCAGAGCATGGGATTGCCATCAAAAGGAGATACTCGGTGAGCCTTCGCAATTAGGCTAGGTGTGGAAGAAACTGCAACTACGACTAACTCCTAGGTATAGATTACTTGACTTGAAAATCCAAGAGAAGTTCTACACCATTATTGTCGACAAGTACATGGCATTCTGCTCCGATGCTGGGCAACGAGACGAGCTTCTTCGCAGGTTATCTTCACTTCATATTGATGCGATGCCTACTTCTGATAGTCATATGCAAATGCATAAATATTCTAACAGCAGTTCTGGAACCTCGCGTTTCACTCCTTGCGATGATACGTCAAGCGCCAACGAGCTCTCCGGCATTCTGGCAGCTCTACGAAAACTCAGAGAAGGCATTGTCGCTTCAAAACGTACCGACAACTTCGCGGCACAGGTATACCTATTTTGTATACGCCTCTCTGTTTTGGCCAAGCAGCCAGAATCATACCATGCTGCTATATTGCACCTACTGCGTACAATCCATGCCAGACACCCCCTTACATCATTGGAACTCCAAGAGGTTGTCGGATATCTTGTGCTGGACACGGCGTGTCGCAGACGACAGGTCGCAGAGGCTATCGCGATTCGCCATCAATTCAAACTGCATGACGACAAAGTAAATGCGGTTCTGCAAGCCTTGATACATGATAATTATGTGCTTTTCAGGCAAATCCAGAAAAATGTGGACGGGCATAAGGCTCGGTTGATGGAGTGGGTAGAAAGAGACATAAGAATACATACTCTCAAGTGTTTCGGGAGGACATACTTTTCTGTGGATTTGCAGTTTCTAGAAGAGATGACAGCGTCAAACTGGGAAGATCTGACAAATAATGATGGCGTAGGATGGGAGCTGGATGAACAAAGAGTCGTCATTCGAAAAGTCAGGGCTCGGTAAGATGTTTTCGCTAGGAGAACTCTGCCCTTGCTACATATAGCCCGGCTCTGCTGGTTTCACAGTTTTCAGCTTGAGCACCTGGGAAATATTTAGTCTGGACACAAGCCAAGGATTACATTTAAGGCCAAGACCACTTAGAGCTATGCGAACGTTAGCCTCCCGGTCGTCACAACTACCTCGCCACTTCTAGGTATGTCTCTTGTCGAGCTATTGCTGTGGATTGTTCCACCATGAAGCTGTAGGGCACAGTACAATATTGAAGGCTGAGAGACGTCGATCAGCAGACAAGTAGAGCCTCATGTCTTTGTCTCCCAAGTCCTTTCAGCACGTCTCCCCCATAAGCCTCAGCGTAACACCTAGTCTGTGTTCCAACCTGCAGGTACTGGTAGGCGATTCAGCTCCAAAAATGCCGGGGCCCAGGTACGCTCGATGGATTGTTTGCCTTTGGTGAACGCTCTTGAACAATCGTCTCGCCGTTTTCTGCGCAGCCCAACCACGTGAGGTTTAGTTAGTGGCTTTTGACGGCGCTCTCAGTGCACAAACTTCCTCTGTCCCTCAACATGTCCCCTCGCATGTCCGCACCTGAACTATGGCTTCGACATTCGCCGGCAACCCCCAGTAGATCAGGCGTGTTGGTATGTCAAAGCTTTTGCCAAATGGCGTTGAACAGCGCCGCGTCCGGAATTCGAGATATGCCGGCGAGACGCATCTAGGTTACTTCTTTTCATAAAATTTAACGGCCTTTTCCAATTCTTCCAGGCTAGATCTGTCTCCGTATATATCTAGGAGGGCATTGTTTCGATGTTGCAGTTCCATGGCGTTTCTTTCCGCTACAGCAATATTCGCAATCCGACGTGCCCGCACGCCGTCTGTGCAAACTTTGGCAGTATATCCCGCGCCACACAAAATGAGAGCAGCTTTAAACCTAGTGATTGCCGCACGGGCATGAGAAATAGATTAGCCGTGGCTCCTTGAGTGAGGAAGCTGTTATCTGGTGAGCATTTTTCTGCCCATCGCCTAAGCATACACCCGTTACTACATCATTTTATGGCATCGCACGCGACCCGGTCAACTACTCCTCACCTTCCCCACTGGATGGCAATTACTTACCATCGAAAAGGGGTTTGCCGCCGGTGAGGGCGCATGTCCCGGTGCGCCTTTGCAGGCGTATAAAGCTGCCTGCTGCAGAGAATCGTTGTGTGTCTCATGCTGGATGCTGGGCAATTCAAGAGTTGACATGACAGGTCTTTTGACGCAAGAAAACCAGACACTTTGGACGCTGTAGGATGCAGCCCCCCCGGCATATCATTCATGCCTCCAGAAGCATCTGCATCTGCATGACACTGCTGCGTCGCTTCTACTGGAGAGCTCATATCCATCCGCCAGCCAACTTTCGCAGTCTTTCAGGCAACACATATCTTGGCATCCCATGGAGTGGAAAACAGCACACTTGGAAAGACTAGACCATCAATAGTTATTGTGTGTACGAACACAAAACAGTCGCTTGTGACCGAGGCAATTTACTTGTATCGACGGGATCTCGAATCCCTGCTTTGCCCCATGGGGAACGAATCACGAGTGGTTGCACCTGCCAGGTGGAGGTGGGACGGAGGGAGGGCATCTCGGCTGGGCCCGGCTTTGATCTCGGCCTAGTTCGGACATGACGCAATCTATGGTCGAGACAAGATCGCATTTATCATGCCACTTCTCGCCTGCCCGGCAGCTTGTCAGGCAGAGCAAAGCACAAAAAGAGAAATGAACATGCATATCGTGTAGAGTATTATTGGACACTCGGCCACGCTCTGAATGTACGGCGTAATACCTGACAGACTATGGAAACCACGACTTCCTGGAAAAGAGATCGTGGGTATCGTGCCACTATCCAGCAATCCAATCGAGGCTCGGCCTTAGCTTGGGGCACCGAGGATGAACGTAGTAGAGTCATCGACTTCAAGCCCCCTACCACAAGAACCTCCTACATTTCGAGCTGCCACACAGACACTTTGTCATGTCTTCCATTTTGCCATCCAGATCTTCAGAGTCTCCACTTGCCCCGTCTACGTAATCAAATGTCAACTCCTCGCCTTTTTGAATGTCTTTTATAGCAAAGAGGGCCAAATCATGTATATGCTTGTCTGCGTGATCCCCAACACGGGCAAAAATCCGCAGATTTGGGTCGCAGGAGTGATTTATGAATCGGGTTGGCCCCGACATGAATTCCCCGTCCACTTCAAGCGGAGGTCCCTTTAGTCGGCCATCCAACGACCGAGGATCCGTGAATTTGTCCAGGGCGAAGAGATATACATCTTTCCTGCGATATACTACTGAGGCAGCTCGACGTCGATCAGCTTCGGCGGACGTGATGACCTCGCCGAGATAACGGTCCACAAACTGACCCTTTTTGATTGACTCTTGAGTCCGTACGCCTGAGCATGTCCGTCAGCAAGTCAATTTAACTGCGTGGGTTGGGTTCGACTTACCCCACCCACGATCTTGCGTACGAAAGATCTGTAGCGGCACGGTGCGGCCACGTTCGACTACTCGGTTCGGACAGTCCGAGGAGCAGGCACAGCCTTGGTGGCATTCATATAGTGGCAGCTTGGACGTATAGAGTTTTGACCGTAGTAAACCAGCTTTGCTTCCGTGAATGTGGTAGGCATATGCCTTCTTGCGTGCCAGTAATGGCGCCGCCGCGGCGGCGGTATCAAATTCACTGTAGTCATCAGCTGAATCGTCACTGGCTTCGTCTTGATCGAGATCCGCGAGACATAGACAGCCCGAGTATTGACAGTCTTCGTCCTGACCACAAGTGCAGCCGCTTCGAAAGCTGAGATCAGCTGCTGAGACGCCAGCACCGAGTACGACGCCGTTAATGAAACGAAAATTTTGGGGTAAAGTTTGGCCGTCTATTTCATTTACGACGGTGATGGGTGCCGCTTTGTGTGTTGTGAAGGACCGTAATTGGCACCAATGACAGTCTTCCTTCTCATCTTCGTTGCCCTGTTTGGCAGAAATCAGTTCCCGGAAGTCTTTGTCGAGCGAAGCGCAACCTTCGGGTGTATCTTGCTTTCTGTCGAAAAGTCGATAAATAGAGGCATCAAACTTACGTCTTGGCCATGGTGGAAGAAATGCCGCCTCGTGGCATCTTCCATCGCGGAGTGTGTAGTGTTTACTGACAAGTACCAACCCGTTTTCTGTTTTGTTTGAGGGCTGAATGATGTGTGGTTCCAAAGTTGTATAATGGATAAGGTGCGTGGGGCTCCTCACGCTTGCCGGCTTGAGTGATGATGGATCAACTTGATACGAAGCAGTTGACCCCCAAGGCTGGTTGGTGCATTGACGGTATCAAGGAAAAGGTCAAAGTAGCGAAGCACTTGCACCCCTATAAACATAGCGCCCTGCAGCCACATGCGATCCCGATGAGCTGATGTCGCTACAATCAACTGATCCCATTGCCTTGTAATTCCTATTCACTCTTACCGGTTTCTAGCCAGACCTGCGCCGGCCCGCTTCTTTCATGTTTCCCCTCTCTCGCACAGAGCAGCCGAATTATCCACCCGAAACACGTCCACCCAGCTTCAAATTTGGTCCGTCCTGCAAATTGCCTCGCCCGCTTCATTGTTGGCATGGCCGTGGGCCGTGGCAATTTAGAAGTACTACTCGTCGTGCCTTCTTCTGACGACTGCCTAGTCCTCTCGGCCTAGATTGATGATTTCGGCTCTCCTCATCGCCGCAACTCTTCTGGTGCCCGTTATCAAGGTTCCCTAGCAGTTGGCAAACACTCAACCAGCTTGACAATGGTAAGCCGTCAGCATTCCCAGCCAGATCCTAACGTAGAGAGGAGCTCAACCACGTCAAGGGATGCTGTTTCTCCAGGTCTGCCGGCCCGAATTCGCCTTACCCTGGCGGCGCGCCCAATGCGTCCGCTCGCCACATCAACCCCCCTCCAGTTTCGCTTCCAGAAAGCGTGCAAACGGGCTCTCGGGCCTTCCCTCACCCGCGACGTCGAGATCAAGATCCACTGGACGAGCATATCAACAAGCCCTTACGTCGACATGTGTGGAAGTCAGCAGATCGCCAGTGGACGAAACAGCAACTTGACGACGAGAGAGCCGAATTCTTCGATACACGAGTATCTGGACGCTCGGAAATTTGGCAAACGATTCACGCTGCCGTGACTGTGTTGCAAGAACCTGGAGGTGAAGGCTGTGACGCCTTGGGAACTGCACAGTCAATTCTATCTGCTGCAGAGATCTCGCTGCCGACAGGCGATCTTGCGAACGGCGTCTACGATTCGCTTGGCAACTATTACCAGCTCCCACAGTGGGTTGTTTCCGATCCGAGCAATATTTCTACTCCAAACGAAGGGGATGAGGTGCCCGAAATGTCAATGACTGGAGATGACGGCACCACGGAAAATGAAATTAGTTATCTCGTAGCTGATTCCGAAAGACGAAGGCAGGAAAAGGGCAAAGAAGTTATCGACGGTCGTGACCAGATTACTTTACGTGCACGTCTTAGTGAGAATGGCAGGGATTTTGATGTCCGCATCAGCAAATTGGATACCGTACGAAATATAACCAGGAAACTTGCTTGCCAAGCATCGGTAAGTGTCCTTTGTCGTCTCTCGCTTCCCTTTGTTGTGTGGTGAGATGCCTTCTTTCTCAGGGATGTTTCGAGTCCCAGTCACTATAGCCAGCCATAAGCTAATGCCGCCTGTCTGCAGCTTCCCACCGGAAAGAAAATCAGAATTGCCTACATGGGCAAGATGCTGAACGATAACCAGTCTCTTGAAATACAGGGCTGGCAAACTGGCCATGTGGTTAATGCGCTCGTCTTCAACAGAGACTGACTACCACGCGAGCTTGCCAGCCACCATCTTTATCAGTGGCGACGGTACAGCGATCAAAGCTCTAATTATTCACATCACTACCCCTTAGACTTGTCATGACGCCCAATTCCCAATTGCGAGCCGGTTTTCTTTTCTTCCCTGTTTGCAAGCGGGTTTTGTACCAGCGAGTGCGGTTTTACATTTATATACCCCCGACAATTGTACAAAACTTACTGAAACTTTGGGATAAAACTTGTGTCGGCACTGGAATTACCGTTATTCACTGCCAAAGAGAAGATTCATCACACGCGTCAAAATTCAGTAGTTCCTATTGCATCCATGTGACTCTTCTAAGGCAACTTCCAACACCGGGCGTCCTTGGTGAGATGTACACAATGTGCACTAATCTATGGATGGTTTTTCTTGGTGATTGTCAGCTACTCATGCTCCCATTATCAAAAATCATCGTCTGGGCTTCGCTTTTATCCCTGCCTCGCTCCCGCTCCCCGCTCAGGACTGGCAGATCCCCTCTACTACCCACACGGCGCGAATCCGCATTGGACTTATTCCAGAGAGTTTATGCTGAGGACCCGATCTTGTTTAATCCTTTCAAGGATCCTAAACTTAGAGCGAGGCCTTGAGATCTGCTTCTTATGCGAACAAATCCGGTAATAGGGCCATCTTCTCCCTCCTTTTCAATGCTGAGATTGGCCAGAGCATCCTCACCTAGATCCCGATTAGAGCTCGTATCCTTTGGCATATTGCCTCAAGGCAGCAATTTTTTCAAATACTGGCACAACTTACCGAATACGGAACGAGCGTAAAGGTTGGCGCTCAAAAACTGGCAGTCTCCCTTAAGACTAGCCTCGGGCGTCAAGCAGTTCATATTGGTACAAGCCATCAGTTGATCCAGGAAGCCTCGTAACGACTTCGCTTTTGAGTTGATATTGACCTTGTTCTCCCATTCAAATTCAGTCCACATTGTTCGAAACTGAGTCTCGGTGCATGTGGCAGGCTGGATGTAGTCCATAATATCCACATGCAAATCATTTAGAATGACCACGTTTGTGTCGGTAGAGTGAGCTCCATCGTATACGACATTGCCAAATATGACGCCAGTGTCTGTAGATGAGACCTTAACAGTGCACTGCACATTGTAGAAGTCGTGAGGACCAAGATTCTGAGTCGTAGGTCTCTCCACGACCTTCAAGTCACCGAGTGTAGCAAATTCCACGGACAAGTTTTGAAGCGTTTCTGTTGTCTGGTTGACAAGCAGCACGTCCAGGACGATGTCAAACTGATGCACCTTCACGTATGCCTCCGCATAGACAGGATCCGAGAAACCCGTCAGCTGCACAACACGACTGAGTTTAGAGGATAGATCTTCCGCAGTTGCTTCGCCACCAGTTGCTCTTTCCAGGTCTAATTCGATTCCCTCCATTCCATCTGCAGCATTCCGCTTCGAGAGTTGACGGATCTGGACGACGTCGTCAACTTGTACCGCCAATTTTGCTCGCTCATGTGCTTCTTTGGCTTCCCGCTTCTTCTCTTCCACTTGTACCATTGCGCGGAATGCCTTTCTGGTATCGTTGAGCCAGACATCCTCGAGTTCCTTCTTAGAGCTGATGTCGGCGAGAGACCGCACACATGACATGATGCGATCCACGGAGTCTTCGTCAATGGGAGCCTTCACAAACTGCGATTGCCCAATACGGAGAATAGAAATCATAATGAGCATAGCTTCAGCTCTCAAGGCATTCGTTCGTGCGTTATCGGCCGAAATTTCAGAGTGACGCAAGACCAACTTCACAAGCGTGGAAGATAGAACTGTAGCAAGGTAGTAGTCGCCATCTAAGATGAGTTGACGCAGGGGGGGCTTTTGTGCTGCCTTAACAGCCTCGAGCTTGGCGGCTGCCGAAGATTGGCTAGTCAGAGCTGTCTCCGTGGCATACGTCCCGTCGGCCAAGACTTTACGTGAGCCGCTCGGCGGTGCCGGCTTTGAATTGCCGTTGACTTGATCCTGGCTTGATTCGCCGCCGTCTTGTTCCTCCAGAAGCCGCTGCTCCGAGGCAAGAATAGGAATCTCGCCCAAGCTAGCCCGCATCCGCTTCCACGCGTCTCGAATATCTTTCTCTTCCAACGAGTATTCGCCAATGATCCACAAAATACCTCTGTAGACTTTGCCGGCACGAACCTCGCCTAGTGTAGAGACGAGCCGTTCAACGATCGTCTTCCGGAGAGTTGGAAACTTTTCTACAACTTCCTTCACAAAATTAATGACGTCCACTGCTGAAGCATTATTGAAGTCGGCTATGAAATCCATGAGCAGATCTACCACACTAGCGGCGACTTCCGAAAACTTGATCGCACATTGGTGAATCGAGTGAATGAGAAGCGATCGATACTCGGAATTCTTCTCATACTGCAGGTCGACGGTTTTAGATAATTCCTTCTTCAGCAGAAGAACGACCTCCTCAACATTCTTGCTTGATACCATGTCCAAGGCAATGCCGAGGGTCTTCCTCCGGACATCAATATCTGTGCTGGAAAGAACTCTCAATATCTCCATAACCAAGTCATCGAGAATTCCTTCGTTATTTTTGCGCAGCTGATCTACGCGATCCAAGACGATGAGCTTTACGTTGTTGTCGGCTTCTTTAATGCTGAGTTCAATGAACTTGGTCGCAGCAGCTTTAACAGCTACTGGATTAGTCGTCAACGCTGTTAGAGAGGAGGCTGCTTCATACACCACGGTTGAGGCGCCGGCTTCCAGCAAGTCGAAAATGAGTCTAAGATATCGAGCCTGTGAATGTTAGATACTCAAATCGCATTATATGACAACACGCATACCTTATTCTGGGGATTCTGGAACGCATCCTTCCGAATAAACTCAAGTTCAACCAACTGCAGCAACTCTTCGGCGTTCGGTATGCCATCAAAGACAGAGCTTAGGTAAAGGAGGGCTGCATCGTGATTTATGCTGGCAAGAGCAGCGAACGCATTCCTTTTACATGTCGCATCAGTCTCGCCCTCGATAAAGGTAGCAAGGAGCTCCGATGCATCTGGAATTAACGACGGGGAATGTGCAAATATAGAGGCCACGGCGAAGACAGCGTTCTTGCGGACATATGCATGACGGTGTTCCAGACAGGAGCGCGCTGATGAGAGTAGAGGTTCGATAAGTTCCGGCTCACGCAGCTTGCAGAGAAAACGCAATGTGTTCCCTCGAATATACTCGTTCGGGTGCTGAAGGTCATTACGAATGCCGTTGCTACACAAACACATTGTATTAGTTAAATTATCTCCCAATAAATCTTGCAACGTTTGCATCAGAGAGAAATACCAAACCAAAATCATTTCCTGCTTCAGTTTGCCGCTCGAATCGAGTTTCGGGCAGATCTCGTAGTAAAAGTACAAGAGCTTTTTGAGAGGTTTATGCTTCGAAGGCATGACAAATCGTATGATATGCATGAGCAACGTTGGCATTGGGTCTCCATTCAGCATGATTGTAAGAATTCGCTTCATAGTTTCGACTTTTGTCTCGTCAGTGCCTTTCTCCAGCTGCACACGCAAATCCGACACAGTTGGCACGTCAGCCGCATTGTCCTGGTGAACCAGGCTGTAGGCGTTTTCCAGAAACCCAGACATATTGAGGTGCACGTTGCAAATCGCAATCCGGTATGGACTTGGGCAAATTTGATGTCGCAACGAATACGGACGCAACTCTCGGTAATCGTGGGGACTGAATTGGGATGCAACTAGGAGGGGTTTTGTTTTCTCGTGGCTAGCTTCAGGAAAGTCGAGGATCGAGGTAATTGAGCTGTTCCATATGCTGGAAGTTCTTCCTGAAAAAAAAAACAAGACAAAAGGCAGCGAAATTCAATTCCGAGGCTGGAGTCGCCAGGGTCGCTGAGAGTTGTCTAAGCAGCTCTCCTTCGGCCACCAGATGATACTTGGCACTCCCTGAAGAATCCATCCTGGAAACAGGTGGCAGTTACGAGTCTATTGTCACGTGCGAGGGGGGTCCCTTTCTGGATCTTGCGCCACGTCGGGCCAAGCTTAAATGCCACAACGCGCTTAGCTAACACTTGGAGTAGCCTTGAAAACATTCCTCATCAATCCAGAGACCTGATATTTCTCCTTCGAGGGCCGTACATAGCGCAAACCTGACATTACCATCGGCAATATGTCTGCGACGAGTGAACCTTTTTATCTCCGATACTAGTGAGGGCAAGATACTGTACCATACGCATGTGAAGAGTTGACTTGCTGATTCTCAAAATAGCTCTGGTCATATGGGCAGGTTCGGGCATGAATTCCTTGGTAAGTCTGCAGCGTCGCATCCTAGGTCTTGTAGCCGTATTTTTAGATATTAACTCGTGGGCAGAGTTTGATTTCAGAGTTGTGGGAGACGGAAGAAGCGCCGTGGCGAGATACGCGAACAACTCCAACTACAGGAACGATAGTCTCATTCGCAAAGAAAGTATGGTGCTGCCCCTTTGTCATTGCCCAAAGTTAATGCAGTCTCTAACGATGATTCCAGTGTGTGTTAGCTCGTCTACTGTGGAGGTGATGAAGAGAATTATCAAAGAGAGCGAAATTATCAAGTGAGGTTGCGATCTGGAAATATGCGTTGTAAGCATGCATACTGAGAATACCTCAGAGAGGACGACTCCAAGTGGCCTCAAAAGAACAAAGACGGCCGCCAAGAATTGGAAATAAGACTCGGAAGTGATCATATTTCGTTTGAGGTTAGTACAACATGATCATTGCCGAGCAGCTATGCTTCATACTAAGTTGGCCGTGTCACTAGACTGCCAAGATAGGATCATTGGTCGACGTGACCGAGTCCGCCGACCCCGAAGGCCTACGGGTTTTCTATTATCTTGTCCAAGACCTTAAAGCACTCGTATTCAGTCTAATTGCACTTCACTTCAAAATCAAGCCTATTTAAGTCTGAGTCAATACGTGGAGAAGACAAGGCGAGGTGTTGCCCGATGAAATAGGGAAATATCAATATGCAGTCAAAAAGCTCGCATGGGTCGGCATAGCTGCTCTTAGTGCTACTGGAAGATCTTGCAAGGCTACGGCAGTGTCCAAACGGTTTATGGCGATGGCTGGCGCATTTAGCACTTTGTCGCTCCATCAGGTACTTTGGCCCAGCTGATTGAATCCAGCTTTAGCTCAAGCTTGATTTGTTTTTTTTCTTGAAGCAATTATCTCCAACCAAAAAAAAAAATCAAGACGCAAAATACAGGGAACGCTATAAATTACATTACAATTACGAGATAATATCGCATTGCCTCCAGCCATCGTCGTGAATACATCCTAGTTTTAAATCTTCACTATTACTTAATTGGCTCTACTGTGCCCTCCATTATTATTATTCAAGGCCTTCGCCAAGACCCGAATGCATTCTAACTCTAGCATTGTTCTCTGGCACTCTGTTCCTTTATGTTAAGTGCTGTATACCGGAATGGGAGGCAAGAGTTTCGACTTCGGACGGTCCTACGTGTCGAGTATTCATATGTCAGCGTGTGCTTGGCGACAGGTAAATCCATTTTGCTAACGACTTATACCAGGCATCATCAGTCGGTGATTGGCCTTGCGACGGGCTAGAAAATTGACTTTCAAGACTGTCTGGTTGCACTGGGTGTTCAGCATGTTGGTTGGATATTATCACTTGATAACTACTTCGTACTCCATACTAATTCCTTTAGCTAATAGTAGCCTAATACTCTCTTCTTTCTGCTGTCCGTCTTGGCGCTGAAGTAACAGAACCTTCAATATCCGCGTGGATTGAGTGGCGAGATGAATACTTGAGGCACTTATAAGTACATGTGGATACTATGAGCTACCTAGATCCGAACTAAGTCTCCACGCAAGTTTAAGTATACACACCTCTCTCAGGGTTTCCAGCCAGTATGGCGACCCACGCATTCGGAAGATTAAGGTACCAATAAGGCTCGCAGCGGTAACTGGGCACTACAGCGCACTGTAAAACTTGAGTTCAGAAGGAAGGTCAACTGCTCGTCCACCTTGAAACACCTCCACATCCATATCGCCGATTCAACTCATTCAACTATAACACGATCTCTGCGACTCTTTTCGAATAGCTCAGCGCTTCAGCCGATCCACCCTCCGATGATTTCTGACATATGCTTCGCCAGAGGGACATCCAACTCAGGATCTGTCATGTGCTTGGCAACTTCATGAGAAACGATCTCTCCCCAACTAATGCCTTCGACCGCCACACACCACAACCGCTCCAGACGGACTTTTATCACTACGCCTTCCATATTGCAACTTTACCACACTGAGTCTCGCTACAACTACATTCAAAGGGAGAGCTCGTGCTTGAAACGGCGCACATTACGGCTCCATTTTGCCCTTCTGTCAAGTTGCCGTTACAGCACCCCCTTCCCGAACCGATCCATCCCCTCGTGCGCGCTCCTCGATTGATCGACCCTCCAACTACATCAGGAGGCAATAAGTAGCGGACGACCTGCTTGTCGTGCCCTACGCGATAAGAAAATATACGTTGCAAAACACTGGTATATGGTTATGCAGGCAACAATGCCAACCCCTTCGCCAAACGAACCCCCGGATCAACCATCATCAGCCTCTCCTTACCCTTTCTCAACCTGTCCCGACGACATTCTTTATACACTACGCCATGGAATAGATCCTCCTTTGGACCCATCTTTTGATAGACCAACAAGGGCGGAGATGGGGTTGGAATCGCAAAGGGAAATGCACATCACAGGGGAAACCGCCTCTGACAATCGCATATCAGCGTCACCATCCTCAAGAGATCCTACCATCTCCCCAGCGCCACAATCTCATACTACCGCTGTTACATCACCAGAATCTCACGGAATAGATGCTGGAAACTCAATGAAGAACCAAGCGTTGGGTCCGGACGGCCCAACTCCGCACACTGCCAGTGCAAGTCCTGGTCAAGTGCTCGGGCAGGCTTCAAGAGATCTGCGAGGACCAGACTTGCCAATCTTTGAGGAAGAAGACGCTGCGTGTACCCCACCGTCCATGGGCTCCGACTATTCAAGCGTTCGGGTACGCGCGAATTGACTATGACTGGCATATTATTTCCTGCTAACTTCTTTAGGCCATACCGTTTGCACCGTTGTCTTTCTTGCAGCCAGGTAGCAGGTTTCACGGAACGCAACAATCAGAGCGCCAAGTATATGATGTCCAGGTGGAAATCAAGCATGTTGATATGCGCGAGTCCTTTCTGTGCGGTTACTTGCGAATCCAAGGTTCGAGACAAATTTCCCCCATCCGCTTCGCCGCTGCTACTCTGGAGAAACGTACGACAAAGTGCTAACTGGTTGTTGTTACATAGGTCTCACGGAAGACCATCCAACTTTAACAACTTATTTCGAAGGAGAAATTATAGGATCCAAATACAGTTTCTTCACCCAGCATGAGGACTGGGGTGCAAACACGAAGGTTGATCTTAACCACTGGGCCAAGTTCAGCGCTTTTCGGCCGTTTTCAAAGCATGCACGCAAAGGTCCGGTGACGATTCCTGATGTGACACAAAGAGAGACCATATTTATGCGATGGAAGGAGCATTTCCTAGTGCCAGATCATCGGGTTCGGACCATTACCGGCGCCAGTTTTGAGGGCTTCTACTACATTTGTTTTAATCAGCTCAAGGGGGAGGTTAGCGGGATCTATTTTCATTCGAAAAGTGAAAAGTAAGTTCAGCCGCATTTCGTCAGGTTAAAGGTTGGTTCTGACTACGTTCCAGATTCCAGCAGCTGGAGCTGAAACACGTCCCAAATCGAGGATGCTTTAGCGCCACGGAGTTTCGATAATGACTGAATACAGTTAATTCGAACAAGTTGGTCGCGACGCGTTTCTGATGGGGGCCTAAGGTCAGAAGTACGATCCTGCAACTCGACGGTGACCTTTCATTTCGGTACAGTCCCTTGTATCACGGATTTGTCCAGGCTCGCTGGGTTTATACTTCAATTGCGGGACGAATTACGCACTCCTTTTCATAGTCTATAGGCTTTTTTAAGCATTAACATATGCGGGGGTCTTGGATAGCGTACATTGATAAGCGGTTTTGGGGATGGGGCGTAAGGACGATAACTTGACATATAGGAATGCCAAAATGGTATGGAAATATGCCTTCTGAGTTTTCTTTCCTCCTTTCTTACCTTTCTTTTCTTCTTTTTTCTATGTTCAAGGCTCGAACTTTCTGAAATATCCGCGCCGAAATGGGTTAAGGTCGTCAACAGTTGTGCCGACTGAACCGACTGTTTTTCGGGCCTTGTACTCAGCCACTGCCGCCGCAGAAATTCTTTCGTCTGAAAGTCGACTATAAGTAATCAGTCGTCTTGACCCTAAAGCCCATATCAGAAAATGGATCAAATCTTGATTCATGGATCCTGGTCCAGGAACACACAAAAGCAATATAACGTTCAAGCAAGCCTGTGATAGACTGGGGTAAACTGAGCCTACGGGTTGATGAGATAAAGACTCACACTTGTTAAACTTCTGGACACAGATTACCACCACTTCAAGCGACGGGTGTGTGGGCACGGGTATTTCTTGGTCCTCATCGTTCGCCGTGGGCATCCAGAACGATAATCTCCCATTGTCAACCAGAGTGGCTGCTGCAAAAGCAAGGATATCATCCAGCATCACCAAGAAGCTGTATGGTTTTTTGGGTGGCACGAAATCAGGCGAGCTGGGACGGTCAGCATGGTTTTTCTTCGTATAGTCCGGGTGTCACTCGGCAGGGGTGAACGTCGCGTAATTGTGGTGGACATACGCAGCATTCTGTTTGCCCTGTTCAATAAGCCATGGCGTCTTTTCAGGATCCTTGAGCCCGAGAACCCTCAACCCTTCCCTGACGCCGTACGGCGGATCACAGACTATCCCGTCCCATATTTGTCTGTTTTTCTTGATTGGCGAATTTATGAGATCAGCAGCGAAAACATCCCCTAGTCGCGCTTCAATGTCGTACTGCTGGAAGTTACCCTTCAAGCTCTTTGGCCCTCCTTCGCCGCGAATGCTTCTACCATTTATATCACTGCCCCATCCCATTGCGCCAAAGTAAGCGCAGGCGATTGGGAATGAGCCCGTGCCAACAAAAGGGTCGTAAAAAAGTTTTCCAGGCCCCGCCAGGGCAATATTTGCAGTTATGAGCGAGAGTTCTGAATCCATGCTAGTAGTGGACACGTAGCTTCGCTTCTTCAGGTCGAATTTTAGGACAGTTTCCCGCGACGACTTTCCAACAAGACGCCCCAGGTATATCCTGGTGGGTTTTTCTATTCCTAGGGGAACACTGTTGAATGGCCACAGTTCGAACACTGTAAACGTTTCGTCAGGTTGTGACATGCGAATTGGCCCTTCGAATGGAAGGTAGTCGAAGGTGTTGATGGTGGATAGTCTCTCGTTGTTCGAGTGTGCTCCCTGGTATGAATCTATGTCGAACTTGAAAGATACAGATTTGTACTCTGTCCAACGTTTGCTAGTCCGTTGCTTCACGGACTGGTGTAGTGCGTCAAGTGTGGCACCTGTTCCCCATAGTTCATGTGCGGACTGGGCAAGAATGGACCTTCTGATCAGTTTTCTGGCATCTCTTGATGAATGGAGACGTATAATGCAGAAGGGAGACTATGGCAGCGTCAGCATTGGTTGGGATGGGGTTGGAATTAAGGTGTGGCATGACAGACATCGCCATTGTAGTCGAGAATTTCCAAGTTGACACCTTCAATCACAGCAAGAGCTTGTATCTCTGCCACTCGGAAAGTCTCATGGGCCTGTGCGAATTTTATAAGGAAATCCATGTTGGGTCGTGGAGAATCAAATCGTTGGACGTGTGTGCTGCGGCTCTTGTGAACAGAGGTCGGGATTTGGTCGTTTTCTGTTGACCGCTTGACTAACAACCCACTGGCAGCGAGTGAAACGACCACAGAGCGCGCGAGTATTTGGATGACACAATACGAAAAAGTAACACAAGCAGTCCACCTCACTCACCATCGCTTTCCTTCCTCGCCTCCCAAAAAGATGTTGGAAACTATTTGACATCGCCAAACGGGTTAGTCTAGGGTTGTCGGTTTTTTTTTTGCCCCGGGGATGCACCAGGGTGCCTTGTGTAAGTGGACTAGCCGCGACGGCTCGTCACCAATCGAGATCGAACACGGACGGGGCCTCCCCAACATTTGTGCCACCCAACGGCCATCATCGGGAGTCAACGAACACCGAAGAGTGTTATCTAGGGGTTCAGGTCAACCACCACAAGGCTCCACGAAGCTCCTGGCTGAAAAAAAGCAAGAGACCCAACACCAGAGCATCTGAACCCTTAAGGTTGCTTGTAACTACACATTCGGCATACAAGCCCCAACATCCGCTGGCACCGCGTCCTTATTCTGTCCGATTTCAACTAGCCAAACACAGTACAAAACCACGCCTCGAAGACCTTGCCAGCAAGCAGTGAAAACACCAGAGATACATACAGAATGGCCCAGTCTTGTCCCTTCACGCACCGACCGGCCACTTGTCTTATGACATCGGGCATGATAAGCCACATCGAAGAAACTGAGAATGGTAAATTGTCACAGCGAATCGATCCATGGATCTCGATTGAGGCTCAAAATTTTATATCAAAGGTAATTTAATGTAGGGATCGAGCGAAACCTCACCATTTTACACCACCCTGACCAATCCACAGGTTGACTTAATTGCACCTGTTGAAGTGTATAAGTCCATACAAGAAAGGATATTACAGCATGGGACGCAGCCCATTTTCTACCGAACCACCATTTCCCTTGGCGAACTGCTGGACTCGGAACAACACATTCAGCTCATTCGAGACGGTACGTAGAAGCTTCAGCTCCGGAAAGGATGTAAGTCGATTGACCGAGAGTACAGAAGAGTTAACAATGTTTTGTGAGGCAAACTCGATGTTTGCGAGCAGCTATGCTATTAAAAATGGTTGGCAACGATGACGAAACAACATGGTAACACCAGTGCATGCTAAACGAAATGTCACAGGAATCCTTACCATTCACACGGATAAAGAGACGTTTGAAAGGGCCGGCGTCCCGGGCAAGCCGTTAATCGACAAGAGGGGAGGCAACGGCCAACCAAAATTCGGTAGGGAGTTTTGCAGACGTCCAATACTACATCCCAGCTGTATTATGTTGCTAAGTAAAACAGTCATATCAGTAGATCTAAACAGCTCAACCTCGTCTCCTTGCGGAAGAAAAGGCAATGGCCTGCTAAACGCCTGTTCCGCTGTCTTCACCGAGCGATTAGTATGGCTGTTCTGCCTCAAAACAGGATCGGGTAAGACCACACTCAGTTCCGCTCCGTATTGATCATTTGTCCTGCTATGTTCCCTTACAAAAATCCGCTAGTTTCGTCTTATCGAAATCGAGTACAAGTACTGACATGATATACCGCAGCCCTCAACGAGAATTTCATCCAACAAACCCAGACACAGCAGTGCAGCGTCGCTTCGAAAGTCTCGTGCAAGACCCTTGTCCTGCCTGAAATGCTCACTAGTCCCTCGTCGATAGCGGTTGACCATGCGGGTTTCGAGGAGCGAGATATTGACCTATATGAGTGGCTGTCAATGGTCAGACTTGACAGCCCGCAACTTGAGCCGGAAGACCATACAGACTCTTACCTGTCCAGGTACCATGTTCCGGGTGACTTTTCTGATCGACTGAATGTCTGCAAAGTGACGTGGCAAGGATTTATTGGTAGCAATTGGTTACGCGATCTAGCTCGCGATGTACTAGCAGATTGCCCTCAGCAGAGTTGGCTATCCATCATCGCGACCAGCTCTTACTGCGTCCAGGTTGGCGCCAATGCCGAATCAGCTTTGCTACGACCACCTGGACGGGAGGAACAATATCTCATGTGGCAGATTGAACGACGTAGTAGGTAGGCAGTTTACTGAGTCTGCCTTGGTCTCACATTTCTGTCTATCGCTAGATATCGATCTGAAATGGCATCCTCCACTAGTTTCCGCAAATCAGCCTGTCCAGACGGGGCAGAAAAATCATCTCGCTGTGCCAACTCTTCCATGCGACGACGGAAGCCTGGGTCGATATCGGAAGGGACCTGCTCCTCTGCATCCATCGTGCTGACAACGAGTTTCATTCCTCGCGGTGGAGGTCGGTTGGCCTCTGCCACAAAGTCCTTGGCAGTAGCTTCTACTTGTTTTCTCGGCTGGTTGATGTCGATGCTCGCCAGATATGCGGCTATCGTAGGAAATTCTCCCTCCAATTCAATCTTCTCCCTAGCTGTCAAGCCATCAGCTCCTTTGTGACGGGTATCAACCCCCAATTCTTCCACTAGAACCTTTGCGGCTTCCAGTGTTTCGACAACGAAAAGTGCTGTTTCATTATCCTCATCTTTCACATCAACATCGACATGAAATTCGAGAACCAAAGCTCGTAGCAAATCGAGGTGATTGTAACTGGCTGCTGCGTGAACGAGAGAATAACCGTGCTCATCTTGCGCAGCTGCTAGGGTTGGATTTTCACGGAGAAGCGAAAGCAATGCAGGACTGTTGTCCGCAGCAAGGAGGAATGTATTTGGTGTCATAGTGATAGTGGTTAGGTTGTGTGAACGACTTATTAGGATGGCTTAGGGCTGCGACTCATAATCAGGCTGATCCCTGCGAAATTGGCTAGGCAGATTATGTCAGACGGACAGCACACCTCCTTACACAACTTGACTCATCGGCTCTCTTTTAGAAGAGGCCCCGATCGACTTAACTCGACGGCTTCACATTGAATCTGATCGCCATCTGGTGGCACAAGTCCTCTAGTCATCCGTACTGATTCGTTGGAATTGATTGCCTAAATGTGTGATTAATGATTCGTGACTCTTTTCCTAGGCACTGGCATCCCCTGCTGAGCTTGTCCTGGGACACGGACGCCTGGCGGCCTTGCTGCGCGCGGCGAGCCTAAGGCCAAATCTGTGAGGTCAACTTAGGTGCTATGGACCCACCCAGTCGAGGGCTTCGCAGCGATGACCCATTTTCAGCAGCAAGTTCTGGTTATCGGCGCAAGTCTGCTTCCGTTGTCAGATTGATGTTCCCATGCACCCAGTCATTCCTTCCTCAAGTTTTGTGAGGCTGCAAAAGGCCAAAACGCAGCAACAAAGCAGAATAAGTCAAGGCTGCGAGTCATATTGGCTTCCCACGTTTCATTTGTCTCTGGTCGATCTGGTTTCTACATTCTAAGATTCCTCGTGCTAGCTCTTGTCCTCTCACTCAGTGGAAGACTATTTTATGCGACACTAATAGGGCTTTGACATCGCTTCCACAAGTTCAGGAAATATGGCGTCAGCTGCGCCATACATACCTCAAGATACCGATGATGTCTCCCGCATGCTCGATGCCCTAGAATTGGCACGAAAAGAGAAGCGACGCGGCGGTTTTGCTATCAAGAAGACAAGTTTCCAGGTCAAAGGTTCATCAAACGGGATCAAAATTGATTCATGGAAATTACAGGATTGGGATTATAAGCGACCAGATCTTCCCACGTACGCCAGAGGCCTCTTCACCACTCCCCAAACAGCGCGGCAGCGTCCTGAAATTGCCGTCAGAGGCTACGATAAGTTTTTTAATATCAATGAAGTGCCAGAAACGCAATGGGAAAACATTATTGCCAAGACAATTCCCCCGTATGAGCTCACGCTGAAGGAAAATGGGTGCATTATATTTGTATCCGGACTTGACAATGATAGACTCTTGGTCTGCAGCAAACACTCGACAGGTGACCGAGATGATATTCAAGTCAGCCATGCCACCGCAGGCGAGCGACGCATAGAGAAACAACTCTCAGCTATTGGCAGAACCAAAGAAGATCTAGCTAGAGAGCTTCGAAGCCGCAACGTGACCGCAGTTGCCGAACTCTGTGATGATTCGTTTGAGGAACATGTTTTGGCATATAACTCTGATAAGGCTGGTCTGTATCTCCACGGGATCAATCTCAATCTCCCTGAATTCGTTACATACCCTAGCACGGCCGTGCAGAAATTTGCAGATGACTGGGGTTTTATCAAAACGGGATTCACGGCAATGGAAGATGTTCAGGAAGTAAAGACATTCCTGGATGACATTGCACAGTCAGGATCGCACGACGGAAGAGAGATAGAAGGATTTGTTATTCGATGCAAAATGAGCACTGATCCAGCCACGAGACCCTACCAAGATTGGTTTTTCAAATGCAAGTTTGAAGAGCCATACTTGATGTATCGGCAATGGAGGGAATGCACAAAAGCACTGATCGCGGGAAAACCACCAAAGTTCAAGAAACACCACAAGATCACCGAGGAGTACCTGCTGTATGCTCGCAAGCGTCTGGCTGCTGATCCGAACCTTGGAAAGTTGTATAACCAAAACCATGGTATTATTGCCCTGCGTGAAGATTTCCTCAAGTTCAAAAATATCAATGGCCATGAAGCGGCATTCTTGGACGACTCAGAGCCTATTGTTATGCCGGAAGTTACGAGAAACGTTATTCTATGCCCAGTCGCCACCATAGGCTGCGGCAAGACCACGATAGCCTTGGCCATGTCGCATCTCTTGGGATGGGGTCACATCCAGAACGACAACATAACTGGCAAGGGCCGCCCCCCTCGATTTACGAAAGCCGTCCTGGATCAGCTGGAAGGCCATTCCGTTGTATTTGCTGACCGAAACAACGCAACGAAGATCGAGAGGAAGCAACTTATAACGGATGTGAAGCTGCAGCATACTGAAGCCAAGCTGGTCTGCCTCAACTTTAGACACGATATCGAGTCGATGGAGAAGATTCGGAGTGTCACCCGGGCCCGAGTCTTGGCACGTGGCGACAACCATCAGACAATACATGCCGCGAGCGACAAAGAAAAGTTCATAGGAGTAATGGATGGCTTCATCAAAAGATTTGAGCCTTGCATACCATATGCCCGTCCAGACGACGGGTTTGACGTTGTTATTGACCTAGACCCTGTAGTAGGTAGCCGGCAAAACCTAGAGACCACTGTGAGCCGATTGAAGCAACACTTTCCCAATCTTATCAAAGCAATCCCGTCCTCTGAGGAATATGATGCAGCAATCCAAACTGCACTTGGTTACCGACCCGATATCAGTCGCAGAACACAAGCAAGAGCAACGGAGAATGATTCCAAAAAGAATCGGAGGTTAGAGTACATGTCTGTGGATGTTGTCAACGACAAAGTCAATCGCGTCCTGGAACAAGCGTTCAGCAGTGCTCCCCCACATGCGTCCCGGTTCTACAGGCAACTGAAACAGACCAGGAGGATACCGAATAGATTTCATGTTACGCTGATGCACAGGGCAAGCATGAATGAATTCCCCGATCTGTGGCAACGCTATGTTGAGGTATGGGAAGCAGCAGGCGGCTTGGAATCACAGCTTGGAGAGTGTGATCTGTTATTGGAAAGGGTACGGAAATTCTGTCTACGCTCGCTCTAATTTTGATCCGTGAATTGTGTCCGAGCTGATTCTTGCTGTTACTAGATTGTCTTTGATGAACGGATCATGGCCGTCGTAGTGCGCTTGTTAGACGATACAGGCAACTGGGAGTGTGTGAACCGAGTCGCTCACATCACTGTGGGAACTAGGGATAACGCGGTCAAGCCGAGGGAAAGCAATGATCTTCTGGATAAATGGATCGAGGCCGGGGCTGATGGCGAACACATTTTCGAGGTAATTCTAGGCGAAAAGCCGGTCTTGAAAGGTACCGTGAGGAGTGTGCTCTCGAGATAGAACCGTCGTGGCATTTCAAAGGGTCAAAGATTGAACCTCAAAAGCTGAAGTTGTATGCCGTAATATCACCTCCTCCCCATTTGGTTGTCTTGCCATAAGGATGTATAAGTATATGTTCTTCTCGATTACAATTGAACATGCTTAGCTAGACCCACTTACACGACAGATTTAGTTAATCAAACAAAGAATTACTCGTCATCTACATATTCGGCTCGCTCTTATCTGGTACAGTAAGCATATATCAACGGCCTCACGCGAAAACCCGTCAAATTGTACTGAAAGTCTCGAAAATTCAGACTTTTATTCGCTGGCACCATTACTTTCCATTACTCATCATCCAGTATTCGGCTTGCAATGCGCCCAAAAAATGGCACTTCATATCTGCAAGAATGTTAGTTGGGGGAACAATGAGACGTTCGAGATATGCTAGGACTCGATTCAATACCTGTCCAGAGTCTCAGCATCTCGATATGCCCTTAAAGATAGTAGAGCAATAAGAGCAACATCGCACATCAAGAATACCCAAGTGAAGAACAGAGACCAGGAGAACAACAGATGGAGCACCAGTATTGCAGTGAATAACAAGGCTGATTGCCATGCATGGAATCTAGGTTCTACTGTCAAATCCTCTCTTGCCATGTGTGCTGATATGCCCGCTTCATTTGTGGAAGCTTACCGAACATAGTCGCTGTTGCGCTCCAAAATAAGTAGGGCGACAGCACCAAGAGGAGGAAGTGCCAAATAAGCCAAGCAGGCCTCGTAATCAAGACGGAGCCCCATGCTGGTGTCGAATTCGCTGATTTCGGCAGCAAGAAACGCGCCAGGCGCATTTGTTCCCGCGTCGGCACTGCCTGACCACCCGCCAGCTTGTCCTTCAGGACTTGCCCAAGTCCGTTGTGGTTGGGGATGTTGGAGCGGTGGAGGGCTTCGAGTACTGCCCGGCGAGAAGGGGCGTCTTGAGGCAGCATCCTGTGATTGCCGAGGGGAGGATGAATTAAATTCAGGCGAGGCAACACGAGAGTGTTCAGGCGGAGAGGATTGATATGGAGCGAAATCCATCGTGGCCACGTGGCCCGAGGATTGTTCCTCGGCGAGGAGAGAGCTTGTTGTGAATCTGATCACCACTTGAAGGGCGTTTTCCTCAAATACCTAACGACGTCTCGGATGTATCAAATTGATCTAAACTGCTAACACGGATAAATTAGATGCTCATACCCGCAAGTGAGTCCCAACTTGAACTTGATCTATGCTTAACTTAGGCACGCAAGACTTACAAGTACCGGCAACTTCACCCGCTTCAAGAAGTTCGCCCAAGTGCACATATGTGACGGAAGAGGGTCAGAACTGGCTCTTCTCTTACAGTGCTGTATCACTGGAATGGTGTTCAACTGCGTTACGGCTCCTGGAAAGCCGTGTGCTGGCAGGTGTTTCGCGGATGTCTCCTGAAAACGCTCTACGAGTTCTTCTGGTAGGTGGCATTTAGGTACCTCACAGATACGTCTCCGCACTGTCAGGTATTGCCCTAGGTAAGTACTTAAGTAAGTACTTACCCATGTAAGTAAATGGTCTGGTGCTGGTCGCAGCTATGTGGTGGGGCCCAGATACGGAGGAATACACTCAACTTCGTCACTCCATTATGGGGCCTATCAGGCTACCGACTTCTCGGCACACTTTCGACGCATGTGATGGACTTAGCTCAAGGAGCCATAGCAGGTGCCAGCCGCAGTCATCCCCGGTGGTGTGCCGGACGGCCCTCTGGCCTCGACCATTGAGCCAAAAGGGTACGGAATGAACAAGCTGCCCTAAGCTCGCTCATCTGGCACTATATACTTAAGTACTTAAGTAAGTAGGTAGTCAACAAAGAGGTGTAGGTCGAGCATTACTCAGACTATAACAACGCAGCAGCTAAAGTACTTGATATTATCGACCGCAGGCAAGACAGCGCCTCGTTTTTGGCTTATCTCACAATTAATGGTCCAAGGCAATAACACATCACTCCATTTTCGCGAGGGAGTCATGTATAAATGCAGATATGAATGTTAGTACCAGTACAAAGATTTCTACCAGCCAACCGGTAAAACACTTGTCATTTCAATACATGCCCGGCTAGGCACCTACTGAAGTACCTAATGGAGGCACGTACCAACAGTAGATACCTAAGTACCTTAAGTACTTACCTAGGTACTTAATTTAGTACCTAGGACTTTAGCAGCGCTGGTGTCAGAGGAGCGCATTCACTGTTGCGAATTGTCGCCGCCGCAATCCAATTGTAGCCTCCTGCTCTGAAGAGCAAGCCATATATTCCGACTGCTGCCATCGAGGGCGGCCGTAACACCAAGGCCAGCTCCGTGCAAAATGTTGACAAGCTGTGCTCGCAAGCCATCCACTCCATCTGCAATACCGCCCACCCAATTGACCCCGGCCTGATCAAACACTTTGCCTTCGATACGACCCCCTACCAACATAAGCTTCGCAAGGCCACTCTGGCAAATAGGATCGTGATACCCGGGGCTCTTTTTTCGAGTCGGTGCGGGAAATACCCCAGGAACAGGCGATAGTACAGTTAATGCAGCTGCAAGATGTGCCGGTGAAACTGCTGGTAAAACAAGTGCAGCAATAGGGCCAACCATGAGCGGCTGGAGTTGCGCAAAGACAGAGTCAGCTGGAACAGTGGCTTCACGAATTGCCTTGTATGCCATTTCCGAGAGATCATGTGCTGGATGTCCGTGGCTTGCCACCTGCACAGAGACTGCGTTTTTGGAAGCTTGCGGGTCGTGAAACTCGAAAATCCTTAATGCAACACTGAACATGTTTGTTCGCACGACCTGTAACTGCATCCGTGAAGAAAGCTCTGTGAAGACTCGGCCAGGAGCTTGGCTAGGCCTCGGCACCGCATCAATCGCCCTTTTAAGCTCTCTCCTCACAGCTGCCCATTCAATGGCCGTCAAATTACTGTGCTGGAAGAACAGTATTAATGGCGCCGTCCGCAGTAGAGAAGTATAACTTCGGATCAATTGACTCTTTCTCGTTTCGATCGGCCTCGCACTAGCGGGTTTTGTTGCTGAAACAGGGTCATAGTCTCCAGAGCGGAATTTTGCTGTATCAATCGTCGCTTGACTTCCCGCTGCAAATGGAGTTGTTGAGAATGATTTGAATAGTTCAGCTCGTTGGCTAGAAAGCTTCTGTTTTGAGGACAGTAGTCTAATGCATGGTCTTATTGCTTTAATAAATCCACAAATCATTCTGAAAGTATTAGCAAAGGCCACTACGGAATCTCTCCATTTTTGGATATGTGTACTTACTTTTCCGTTGATACAATGTTTCCTGCTAAACTGGCGTTTCAACAACATTCATGCCCGAAGCTTCAAATATTCAGTCGGGTCGGATAAACTTTTGACCTTTGCCTCTTGCAGTACTTGCCAGAAATGCCGCCTGCTGACTAAGGGTGCTAACTTGTAGAACTATATTTGTTACTGGGAAGCTGCCTTTGATTGCGTCGCTCCACTGACTGCCTAGGACTGTTTGCATCCCCCGTCTGACATTGTGTACGAGGCTCACCGACCTGGCAGCTCAACCCAGCTCGCAGAACTTCTCGCAAGCTTTATCTAGTACTTGACCCGAATTGCGGACTGTATTCTCTGTTGCCACCATAGGCCCGCCGAAACTGTTAGCTAGCGGGAGTATTTGGAGCTACTCCTTGTGAGACCGCGTTCGTTCACGACGTCTATCATGTCCACCCTCGAGGAGCTTGACGACCTCGATCGCAGAGACAAAGATGACAAGAAAAAAAATGGAGACCCCGATGCAGGCAAGGAGGGGGCGGCGACCGGAGACGAGGAGATGAAAGACAAAGCAGATGATGTCGACGATATCTTGGACCACGAGGTACTTGGCCTCAGCACACAAGACGTTTTGACACGAAAGCGACTACTGGAAAACGATTCCAGAATCATGAAGGGCGAGCTTTCCCGACTGTCACATGAGAAGGCGGCAATGGGGGAGAAGATCAAAGACAACGTGGACAAGATTGCCAACAACAGGTACGCTTGGCACAAAGGGCTGCGAAAAAATTAGCATCATCAACAACTCCTCTCTCTAACTCATTTCGCAGACAGCTTCCATATCTTGTAGGCAACGTTGTGGAGTTGCTAGACCTCGATCCCACGGCTGAATCCTCGGAAGAGGGTGCGAATATAGACCTGGACGCAACGCGAGTAGGCAAGTCGGCCGTCATCAAGACGTCTACCCGACAAACAATTTTCCTGCCACTCATTGGACTGGTGGATTCTGAACAGTTGAAACCTGGAGACCTGATAGGAATAAATAAGGACTCATACCTTATTCTCGACACCCTACCTGCCGAGTATGATAGTAGAGTGAAGGCGATGGAAGTAGATGAAAAGCCCACAGAGCAATACACGGATGTTGGCGGTCTCGACAAGCAGATTGAGGAGTTGGTCGAGGCGATTGTGTGGCCCATGAAGGAAGCCGACAGATTCAAAAAGATTGGCATCAAAGCTCCTAAAGGTGAGAAGCCCATTATAGTTACTTGCTTTCCTGGGCCTGCCGTCAGCTTTTCCCGCTTCCAGTTCAGGGTTGTACGACGATCGAGTCTACACGTCTACGCGTCTAGCAGAAGCTCAACTAACATATTTATTTTTCCAGGTGCTCTGATGTACGGCCCTCCTGGTACTGGAAAGACGTTGTTGGCAAGAGCATGTGCGGCGCAAACCGATGCTACGTTTTTAAAATTGGCGGGACCACAGCTCGTCCAGATGTTCATCGGTGATGGCGCCAAGCTAGTTCGAGATTGCTTTGCCTTGGCAAAAGAGAAGGCCCCAGCCATCATATTCATCGATGAACTTGATGCTGTCGGCACAAAGAGATTTGACAGCGAGAAGAGCGGTGACCGTGAAGTCCAAAGGACTATGCTCGAGCTTCTAAACCAATTGGATGGCTTCGCGTCGGATGACCGCATCAAAGTTCTGGCAGCAACAAATCGTGTTGATGTGCTTGATCCAGCTTTGCTTCGATCCGGGCGTCTCGACCGAAAAATCGAGTTTCCGCTGCCCAACGAAGAGGCCAGAGCCCAAATTCTCAAAATCCACTCCCGAAAGATGAAGGTGGACCCTGGTGTCAACTGGGGTGAGCTTGCGAGGAGCACCGACGAGTTTGGAGGAGCAATGCTTAAAGCTGTGTGTGTAGAGGCTGGCATGATAGCCTTGCGGTCAGGAAAGAACAAGATTGGCCATGAGCACTATGTTGATGCCATCGCTGAAGTGCAAGCCAAAAAAAAAGACGTGAGTTTCAATCCGGCATCGCCATTACTGAGAGACACATGGCTAATAATATGGTAGACTGTCAACTTTTACGCCTAAGTGCCGCGCCCTCGCTCACAAAAGGGAACGGCAAGCTGGGTCTCCCGGAAACGCACCGAAACTCTAGATGCCGCGATATATAACTTGGCAGACAGTGAGGACGGATATATTATTGGGTATCTTGTATCACTAGTACTGCTGTTAATGGCAGCTCGTTCAAAAGCCTATACAGGGAATTCTCCATGCATAATATTTGACTTTGTATTCGTTGTGTTGGGGTGTGCCCATAAAAGTGCTATGACTGAAGACTCCCGTGGTCATGCATTTCCATCCCGTTACTTGCCGCCCAACCGTCAAGGTATAATGCGTTGCTGATCGTCTCCGGTAACGCTTGTGCGATGCCTCACGTGGGGCGGTTTAGCTAATGCGTCAATGCATCTCTCACTGATACTGCCTGCATGGTACTCGGCGTCCTCTGCTACGACGTGCCCCCTTCCCCCGCCTCTTCTAAGGTATGGCTGCATCTTCTACTCACCAAACCCAAATGGATGAATCGATTCCGGGTCGGTACAGGTGCCAAGTTTTTAATTCACATGTCTTGGATGATCTCAATATCCAACGTATGCGAGGCCACCTCGTCATGCCTAAGGCTGAAAGAAAGAGGGTGGAGCCTCCAATCTACTACGTCACTGTGGCAGGAACTTCCCCTTCCCGTCCGCAACTTACCAGGTGGAATTCTGCAGGTCGCATAAAGCCAGGCAAAAGTAGATAAAAACAAGTGTCATGGTAAGGTGGTCACACAGCTCCTCTTCGGGCAGAGGCATCGAATAACTAATTGGTGCCAATATGGGAACTGCCTTGTGTCAAGTACTAGCCGCAATGTAACGCGCATTAAAAGTGTCTGGTGGTTCTCCAAGCAAAAGTTTGCCCGGGAATGGTTCTGATAGCTACCGAGTAACTACATCATTCCCTTGTAAACATTTCGAAGGTCGTTGTGCTAATTCGGGTGTCCGTTGACGTAGCCAGGTGTTGCTGCTACGAGGTCCAAGCAGGATTGTGCAGTCGGCATGTAGATCAGAAGCCGAAAGTAGTGACGTGATGGATACGCCAGCCCTGCTCATCCATGCCTTATGCCTGCAGCTTGTTGCACCCACTAGAACAACTCCCCACGTCGTCATCCAGTTTGCAAGGGTAACTCTTTCCCCACCCCCGGTATATAAGTGCCATGACTTCGTAATGTTGCCCAGGCCACCTCCATCGTTACACCGAAACGACACTCTTCCTCTTTTCTCTTGCATACCACCGCAAGACAGACGCTTGCTACAATTTCATTCGGTTTCTCCACGACACAACGTTGGTATAATGAAGATTTCCGAGGTCCTCCTCACAGCTGCCTTGGGTTTTTTAGGGGCCACTGCAAGCAGCAGCTGGTTTCCAGGTTCCAAAGCAGGTAGGCACAACGAGTATGCTTGAATGCACCCACGTTGACGTTCGCTGGGCTTTTCCCCTCACATTGTCGCTTATCGTTCTGTGCGTCTACACGAGTCTGAATTCAAACTAATATTTTGCCTCGTCGCACAGTATATAACAAATGGCACCAGACGGAACTTGAGCGTTGGCTGTCTGACAATGATATTCCCTATCCAAAGGCATCAGACCGAAAAGACTTGGAGACGCTAGTTCAAAAACACTGGAACAACGTCATTGTGCAACCATATCAAAGCTGGGATGCTGCCCGACTGAGCACCTACTTGCGCGAAAGGGGACAAGACCTTCATGCGGCTGCCGAGGAATCCAAGGACAGCCTCATTTCGCAAGTCAAAGTGAACTGGTACGAATCCGAGGAGGTCGCGCGACAGGCGTGGGCCAACACCAAAGAATGGATTCTAGATAGCTGGTCGGAGAGTCAACTGAAAGCGTTTTGCGACGAGCATGGTATTCCAGGTAAGGAGGCCACACATTCTCATCCCACTTTTTTTAATCGACATTGAACTAACGCATGCGACGTGGGGTTGTAAAGTGCCGCAACCACGTCACAGGGATACTCTTCTGCAAAAAGCTCGGCTTGGGTATGAGACGGTGGCCAAGAAGATGGGCGAAACGGCCGCATACCCTGGTGACTGGCTCTACGGAGCCTGGAGCGAATCCGATTTCAAGGCATGGCTTGATAAATACGGCATTCCGGCTCCCCAGCCCTCAACTCGCGACAAACTTGTTGCTGCCGTCCGCCGAAATTCTAGGCTGGCATACTTAAAAGCCCAGCAGGAGGCTGCGAGTGCAAGTGCAAGCGCACGAGCAGCGTACGCCACCCTGACAGACATGATAATCGATGCCTGGGGTGAATCTCAACTGAAGGAATTTTGCGACAAGAATAACATCCCCGTTCCGCAAGGCACGAAAGAGAACGAGCTCCGTGCCTTGGTTCGCAAGCACCGAGCCGATATTTTAGGGGACAATGTTCGAGCAAAGGCGAGCTCCCAGTTCGGAGCTGCCACTTCTAATGCGCGAAACGAGTATGCCCGAGCCACTGACAGTGCCTCTCTCGCGGCCGCGGACGCCTTTAACCAAGCAACGGCCAAGTGGTCGGAAAGTCGCCTGAAGGCGTATTTGGATGCTCGTGGGGTCCCGGTGCCTCAGACTTCTGACGTAGATCATTTACGAGCTCTTGTTCGAAAGCATGCCCACAAAGCGGCATCGGGCTGGCAGGCATGGTCATTCGACGACTTCAGTTTCGCAAACCTAAAGCAATATCTGGCGGAGAATGGTGACGCTGTCGCCAAACGGGCTGCCCAGAAGAAAGATGCTACGCGGGAAGAGCTTATCAGCGCTGCGGCTTCTGCTTATTCATCGGCCTCGTCAGCTGGCGGAAGTCGGTTTGCCTCGGTTACCAGCTACCTCTCCTCGGCTACCGCGTCCGTTGAGAAGGCCGCTTTCGACTCTTGGACTCGCTCAGAGCTGAAGGCATACCTAGACAGCTGTGGTGTCCCGGTGCCACAAGGCTCCGGGTTGGAAGAGCTTAAGGCATTGGCTCGTCAACAGTCAACGTATTTCAAGTTTGGTACGTCGTCGCCGTCCGGTACTGTATTCGCAAAAATAGGAGATGCTGCAGCGCAAGCGTGGAAATGGACACTGGACCAGCTTAGATTAGGGAGCGAAGCAGCACAGGAAAAGGTACAGGACGCGAAAGGAGAATTGTAAATGTAGATAGGGCACCCAGTGGATTGTGTGGTTGGCTGATTGTACAGGGGAATTATTGATTGGTAGTAAGTCATTGTGGATGTAACGTAATGCACGATGGACTCTCTCTCTGCAGGAAAATTACTCGTTTTTATGGAGCTTGAGCATGGTGTGATAAGCTCTGACACATGTATTTTTTAGCCATTGACCTTCTGAGCCAACGACTGACTACATTCCGGTCACAAAGCAAAACGAGGACTATCTCTCCCCATCATATTGTGGATCATGCCGCATATCAACAGACAATGCCTTGTAATTTCCTGGTATGCGATTCTCCTTTTGCGCGATAGTTCTATGCCAATGGAATTTAATCACGTCCATAATCTACAAGTGCCATCTGCTCCAGCACTTAAGCACCACGGATGTCGTGGGTGCCAGTCAATATCGATGACGCCCAGCTTACTAACGACTACATGGCCCTTGAGCATCTTGACCGGAACAATGGTCGAGTTCTCCATCAGATCGCTAACAACCTTGCCGTGAAAGATCTGAAGAGACCCATCGTCACTAGCATCTGCAAACAGCGGCAGGTTACGGTGATACTTGACTGCGCGAATAGCTTCGCTGTGAAATCTCATCGTCTTGTATGGCCGGCTCGAGAGATCCAAATCATGCCACAGCAGCCTGCGATCGTATGAACCCACTATGAGATTATCGCCCCCAGGATGTATATCAAATGAGGAGATCCACCGGGCTCCGGGTTGCACTACTTTCACAAGTTCCTGCCTCCGAAGATCGTAGCACCGGATCATTCTCTGTGTCGCAACGAAAAACAAGGGTCGCGAGGGATGGAACTGAGCGGTTTGCGCAAGGCCAGGCAGTCGACGAAAGGGAATCTGGCTCAAATGTCTCGAGAGAGTGTGAATGGCCACGGAGCTTCTTTCTCCCGCTGTGGAGACGGAACAGAGGAAGTCGCCACGCCTGTGCCAGTTCAGCGTCTTGACAGCTGCCTTGACAGTAGCCTGGAGCAAGACGCCCGCGTCCTCGAGCTTGGACCCAGGCCTTGACCATTTTGCAGAAGACTCCCTGGCCCTGCTGTCGACTCCGGAACCGGCTCCGAAGGATGCCGCGTACCCAAATCCCGTATCAAGAACCGCCCGGCTCGCCTGCTCCATGGTATCGCCGCAGACGGGGGGCACCATGAAGAACAAGCTCTCCCCTGCTGCCGCAGCAATAATAAAGGTTTCTCTGCTTGGACGCCATCGAATACAGTCGACCGCGTCCTCGGAACTCAGCCTGGCTATCCACTCTTGGTGGCCATTGATAGCCCAGAGGCGCACTGTACCATCGTCACCACCCGATGCAAGCCACTCGCCGTCTGGACTCAAGGCCACCGACCGCACACGGCCTTCATGGCCCTTGAAGATGGCTTGGCACATGGTCGGAAAAGGTTTAAGCTCTTCTGATCGCGGGAGTTTAGGGAGCAGTGAGTTGGGATCGATATTCAGCCTGTTCTTGCGAACCCTTGGCGCCAAGTAAAGGTCCAGACACCTCTCGAACCGTTCCTTGACTAACTGGGCATAAGCGGGAACTTTTCGCAAGGCGTCAAATCTGGCGGGAAGGTACTCCTTTTCTCTTTCCTCAGGATCCGTGCCTTCCCAAGCCTTTCTCTCCTCGGCAGTGGGCAGATATTCCTGTGGTGGGTTGTAGCTTGAATCGTGTCCGGGGGGAGGCAGCTTGGGAGCGGGTATGTTCATGACGTGGTGGTCTCTGGACTCCTCGTTGGCCCAGATGTCATAATGTAACTCTCCTTCCTCACCCTCCTCATCTTTCGCTTTGGCATCATGCGGCTTATAGGGGAGAACACGACCGTCTTTGATGGCCCGAACGAGCTGGGCAACTCGCTTAGCTTCGTGCTTGGAAGGGATGAATCTTCTTTTTGGTTCAGGAGCCGCGCTGAGAGGCATTTTCTCTTCGATGCTGGTGAAATATGGGATCAGGTCCTGCGAGTCACTGTCAGTCTGTGGAGCAGGACGTGCTTGGGCTCAAAGAAGCTTACCGGGTAAGGGTCATAGCCTTCTTCAGGAACCTCGCCCAGCTGCAGTCGGCGAAGGAGTTCCAGCTCATCCTGGCTGAGATTCAACGGCTTGCCTGTCTCGGGATCCATCAAGCCAGTCCAACCCTTCGGAAGTTCTATACTGTCCAACAAAGCATCGAGGGCCTCCCCCGTGGCAGGGCGCATGATCTTCTTCCCATTGATGTCATAGCCAATGTGTGGGTAGGAGTCGTAGAAGGACAGTGGAACGTTACCGATGGTGTTTGCTGGCCCTTGGGCGTCCGTATCGTCGCTATCATAGACGGGGTCGATCTCATCATACTCCGAGTGCTCCCCGTTGTTGGCTTTGATCCTGAATTGGTAGAGAGGAAGGGTTTGACGACCTTCTCCTTTCACTTCCGAGTCGAGAACAGCGTCGACCGTTTCTGCATCATCTAGCCTAAGGTCGTTGTCGACAGAGTCGCCTTCGACATCGCTTTGGCTTTCATCCGGTTCTGAGTCGAAGTCTTCCAAGTCGGTGCTTTCGTCCCTCGACTCATCGTCGCTCTGTGACAAGACTCCGTCCAGCATGCCATCATCAAACTCTGAGTCAGACGTCTCATCAGGTACCTGGAGATCTTTCCTCTTGCGGTTCTCACGAAGAGCCATTGAGCACTGTAGTCGAATACTGGTTCAAGGACCTTTGTTGCTTGGATCGCCGCCTCTCTCCTTTGCGGTTGCGCTCTCGGATTAGTATTTTTTTTTATCTTATCTTATCGTATTGGCGAAGTGGGGACCTCAGGAGAAGCAATTTACAGCTCAAAAATTTCAAGTAAAAGTATATACGCCCCTAAGGTTTTCATTTGCCATGCACTTTTTTTTTTCCTCTTAAAATTAAGTACTAAAAATCAAATGAATGCTTTTTTTTTTTTGCTGTGTTTTTTTTTAAGTGCACTAAATAAATATAAATTGGCGGCTTTTCTTGCACTAAATTTTTTTTTCTGTGTCAAAATACAGCTACTCTTTTAAAAAAAAAATTTTTTTATAAATCAGTGCTCCAGAAAAGCATTATTTAGTGTCATGAAGTAGAATAAAAATAGCTAACATGGGACAAAAATGACATTTAACTGGAACTCCTTGCACATTAAAAGTAAAATAAAAATAGCTGGCCTGGGACAACACACATTGAAAGTAAAATAAAAATAGCTGACTTGGGACAACAATGACATTGCACATTAAAAGTAAAATACTGGAACTTCTTGCACATTAAAACGACTTGAACAGAAAATCCAGCTCAAAATATACATAATCTCCGTTTTAACCCAATGATATCCTGAATTTATGTTTAGTTTGCGTACAACTATAACTTTGTAATTCTATAACTAAGGAGATAGAAACTAAGTACCTCTATCCACCAAGCTTGTCACTCAATTCACGACGTAGTTATGGTGATGTCAACCCTCCTCTAGCATCTATTTCTATATAGAAACTACTTAACTAAGTCATTCGTTGACAAAATTTACCTCTATCCACCAAGCTTGTCACTAATTCACGACGTGGGTACTTACGGTGATGTCAACTGATGCCTCCTCCTCCAGCATCTATCCTCTCTCCCTCTTTCCTTTCAGCATCCGAGTCCATCTACATACCGCGACTTACCTATCACCCACCAACATTATGTCGATTTCAAGTGAGGCTCTTCACAAGGTCTGTCTGTTTCCCCCCCCCCCCCCCAGCTTGCTCGCGACATCGAGACCCAGGCAGTTGCTGCACAGCAACAAATTGGCCTTGCACGTACTCAGATGACTGCAAAGCAGCGAGAACAACGCTTGGTTCGCCTGACACTCAGCGAATTGTCGAGCCTTCCTAAGGACGCAGTCGTTTACGAAGGCCTTGGCAAGATGTGAGCTCAAGCTTTTCTCAATACACTACGACCTAGTTATATTTCGCGCTAACAGGAATCCTCATCGTTTCCTAGGTTCGCGTCGCTTCCCCTGCCGGACTTACGAAAGAAGCTGGAAAGTCAAACGAAGGATCTGGATTCTGACCTCGACAGGCTTAACCAACGCCTCCTATATCTCGAAACCACGCACAAGAATAGCCGCGAGCATATTGAACAGATGCTTCGTGGTCGCTGAAGACTTTCGGGTCAACAAACAGCACTGCTTAGCCGGCCGTGCTTGACGTAGTGCCTCAACAAGCGAAACAGATCAGAGACCTAGTAGAAGCTGATCTTCATAATCGCGATCCAACACGCCGCCCATCGGCCTTTTTTTTGTCTTTGCCATTCAACAGGCGCGGCCTGTTGCTATTTGATCAACAAAGCACCAAGGGCAGGAAGTTTACCTGCCAAGATAACACGCGGTAGAGAGAGAGTCTTCCAGGAGATGTGTACACTTAAGTACAAAACACGGTTTTCAAGAGTACCTAGTTAGCGAGTAGGTTACCCCTGACCTTGCCGGTACAAAATCCAGCCTGTTGATACAGTAAGTGCACTGTGTGATGCCTCCAGTACTCAATACATGTCGCCTGATGTGCTGTCAAACACCATTCTCTAAAATGGCAGCCCGGCGCCAGCCAATCACCCCACGCCGTCGACCGCCGGAGCTGAGAAACGCTGGTCAACTATCTATCCCCCACTCAGTTAGTCTATGTGGTTCGCGCCCGCCACCCTCCGGGACCCTACCTCCCCGCTCCAGCCCTACGAGGGATAACGAGGGAGAGAGGGCCTTGGCCTTGGGACCCCTCAGCCCTTTTCTCGTGCGTCTTATATGCATGAATAACCGAGACAAAACCCGATTTCAAATTTTCCACGTTGTCTGTGTTTCTCTCAAACCTCCCTCCAAGATTTTTCACGTGAATTTGGCTGGCTGAGAGTCGGATACTTTTCATTCAACATCTTGTGGCATATATAACGTGACAATTTAATCATGAGTTACTATTCCGACGACGAGGACATAAACGTTCGCATCCGTCACCAGGGTCACTCCCCGCGACCTGTCAGATATGTCGAGCGGCCACGGGATTACTATGGCTCACCTGCTGGTCCTAGCTACCTAGTCCCGGAACAGCACACAACGGTTGTTGCACGTTCTCGTTCACACGACAGATGCCGTGATCGAAGAGCCAGTCCGCCCGGCCCTGTGCCGGTCCGAGCGCAGCCGGTGATTATTAATAATCGGTTCTACGGCGAGCATTCCTCAGATGATGATGACGACTATCGACGACGTCGGCAAGTCGCTCATCGTCGTCGTCGCAGCTCAGGATCGAGGTCGAGGTCACGGCTTACTAGGGAAGAGTGGGAAGCTGAACTCGCCCGCCGTGAACTCGAACGACTTCGCCTTGAGAATTCACGAGATAGGGAGGAACGTCGCGTAACCAAGGAGGCTAGAGATGAGGCTGAACTAAAACGTGCCAAGCGGGAATTGGACGAGATTAAACGGCGTGAAGCCCGGGCCGAGGAGGAGAAGCGCATCAAGGGAGAGATGGAGCTGAAACGGCTGCAAGAAGAGGAGAAAGCGGTGGAACAAAAGAAGCGCCGCGACCAGGAGGCTGCCGAGGCAGTAGAGCGCTATAAGAAACTCGAGGCGGATCGCATGGCTGCGGAAAAACTGCGTAAGGAAGAGGAGGAAAGGGAATACAGACGCCGCATGCAGGAAGACCTGCTGAAATCCGGCCTAGACGAGAAAGCCATTTCAGCCATTCTTGGGAAGAGAAAGATACCCGATGCACTCCAACCAGGCCAACGGCCTATGCACACACGAATGGCCCGTAGGCATTTGTCCATTGAGACCTTAAGAACCTTCTGTGTCGAGTTTGACATTGATAGTGTGAGTACATCTTTTCCATCCAACAATAGTGGGGAGATGTTTTGATTTTGTTTCTAACCTGAGATAAATAAGGACCCTGAGTATCTCTTGATCAAGAGGTGGGTTCCAGAGTGGGAACAGGATCAATTCTGGAGGCACACGAAATACATCCGTGAGAAACGGAACAGCACTTTGCTGATTGAGGAGAAGAAATCACACCGCCAAGATCCCCAGTTTGAGTGGGTTCGCAAGAAGGGTGATCGTAAAAGGAGCAAGTCGCCTGGCGGACTTTTGATGTATCTAGCCGGAGCTAGGCCTGCCTAGCAAGGATGAGCACCAAGAGGGAGCCCGGAGATGGGGGGGCCTGTTTTAAAAAAAAAAAAAGCTACAGTTTGTCCTCACTTTGTTCCTTGTCTTCACTTTTGTTACGAAATATCTCATCATAAACTAAGCACTAAGCTGCGATCCAGAAGTTGTTCTCATTTCACACGCATGTGATGCGTTTCATATTAAACATTCATGACGCACTAAACCTGCGAACAAGCTCCTCATATACCGTCCAGGCCAGTGCAGAGCTGAGCGCTTTGCGGCTCATCCTCAAGGCCAAACCGTCCAAAAGAGATCGCAGGCCATCTTCAGTGACCATTCTATACGCTGCCTGACAAGCATTTCGATATTGCCGGGGTTGTAGTTGTATCCTAGTCTTGACGGCGTCAAAAGGGTTTGATATGACAGAGCAGGCGGCACCGGCCAGGATCCCAGATGAGAAATTAACAGTACTGGCCATGGATGACGTCATTCTGTATTGTTTGTCTTCGCGAGCTGCAGATGTGGTGGCTATGGAGCCGAGTTGATTTTTTAGCACTTCATATAATAACACATACAGCCCTGCATACGGCGCATCTCGGATGGCCGTTGCGCCAAACCCTGAGAAAAAGCCCCGAATCCCGTCTCGACGCCGGATATCGGCAGCAGCAGAGAAAATCGAGGTGTATGAATAGAGGTTGGACTCGAATCGAACCTTGATGACAGTCAGGGGCATAAGAACAAGGCCCGCGAACGTCCTGGCTCCGGCACCAGAGGCTAGATTTACCCAGATAGTGGGAGTAGGAGAGGCATTTTCTTTGTGATGGGGCCGTTCTGGTGCATTTGTATGCTGTGCGTGTTGACGGATGGCATTGAGTGAGGTAAAATACAAGGCTGAACCAAACCCTGTTCGGATGGCGGAAGGCACGGTTCCTCGCCAGAGACTGCGCGCGACGTGACGGGAATGGCGTATATCTTTCCAGCAGGCAGAAAGAGATGAGGTACCAGACTGCTGTACCCGCGTTTTAAGTAGGTCTAGAGGCTGCAGCAAAACCGCAGATGCTAATCCGGAACCAAGCCCAGAAGCGAAGTGGCGTGCTACAGACGACTTTGTAAGTCTTCAAGACCAGCATTACCTAGATGATGATGCTGGTGTTTTCGTACCTGATTTAGCTCCCACGGACGTGTTGTTTTCTTTCATTGCACTGAAATCGGGTCTTCCATTGTATCGTAAGCTCTACATGTAAGGTCAATGGATGAATATGAATACATCACGGAGACCTTACAGTGTGGCGTACCAGCCCGATGGGGCCATGTGGTGTCAATAGTAGATCAATATCAACCAAACCTATTCAGGCTCACCAGATCTCCCGGATTGGAATGGGATACAATCACAATATCGGCGTCCGGTTGCCCGTGGGAGCTTCAGGATGCTGGGAGAGAAAGTCGACCGAGGCTAATCCTAGAACATGAAAAGTCCTGTCATGCTTTATCATTACCCTAACCAAAAATGGGCGGGAACTAACTACCAAGGTACTTCAGCCAGCATACGATACCACCCCGTTTAATGCATATGTATCTCAAAACACGCCTCGCGAGATGGACGAAGTCTGGCTGGTCCTGTGTTCGCCAATGACGGACTCAAGTCGGCCTGCTAACAGTCTGTGTCGTTTGACCAATTCCATCCATTCCACTATTCCATGAACTGACAGAAACATACCAAAATCAGCGCCTAGTCGACCCAGACTTCCAGCACAGTACAACACCTGCGTTATGATGCTTTCCCTTGCGGCTTGATCTTTGACGACGGGCAGGTATGTTCGCAAGGTGTCCATCAGAAGGCCTGTCAGGTGCAGCGGGAAGCTGGCAAGGACGGAAGGCAGCGGAAACACTGGGTCAGCGGCTGTGCCATCTGTCTGGGGAAAGCTAGCATCCACACTTTTGGAAACCGATACCATGCCGAAACTGTGTTCGCGAAATACTTCGATGAACCGCTTGATATACCGCTCTGTGTGCTGGCCCCGAGACCAAGCCTGGGATACCTTTACTTTCCGTACGCGCTCTTCTTCCGCCAACTGTTTCAAAGGCTCCAGTGCGTCTAGTGTGGCAATTAATGTGCGAAGTCGACACACAAGGAATATCGCAGATAGTGATTCCCCTGTTTGGGAGGTGGCAACAAGCTCGGGGATGATTCGTTTGAGCCAGCCCACCGTACGGAGGCTTGGGGCGAGTTTCAGGTTGGGGGTTTGTAGTGTAGCTATTAGGTCGATGGCCATTCGCCTAATGACTGAGTTTGCTTCGTCCAGCACAGATGTGGCAAGAGTTGAGTATGGATATAGGGACGCAAGACGGCGGACATGTGCATAAAGGTCGAGACTGGATGAGTAGCTGATAGGGCTGGATGCGATAGCGGAGTTGAGAAGCTGTGGGAGCTCCATCATATCGACCAGTCTCTCCCCGTTGTGTAGGAGACGGAGTGCCTTCTTCCTCTCTGCGATGAGACTGCTCTTCTCGCTGGATTTCCCAACACCGGAAGAGAATAGTTCTGCCGCCTGGTCAAGCCTTGGGACTGTGTGCGCCAATTCGCCCGCTCTTTTTGCCAGCGAGGGAAGCAGCTGGCGCAGTGCTGTGTGACTCGCTGCTGATTGGACAATGGGTCGATGAGATTTTTTGGACAGCGACTGAATGGATAATAGCAGGGAATTTGATGTTTGTGATAGTCGCTGTGGCTCTGTAGTTCGTATGGACTCGACCGATTGTCCCGCCAGGTAGGTCAGATAAGACAGTGTGGTCGCGTCTGGTGCCTTTCCCTGTCCGCGGAGGCGCTCGCTCAGGGTCTCTGCCATGTTGAGTAGACAGCCTGCGTGGTGCTTTTCTTTTCCGTCGTGCCGTGACTCTGTTCGAATTTCCTCCCTGTATGTATCCGGGATCTCTCTCCTGGCTGAGGGTCTGCTTAGTCCATTGACCACATCGTTTGCCTGGGTTGTTTCTATCGCAATTGCCTGTACGCTCAGGCAGCCGTGACATCCGAGTGCAGCCGTGACTTTGTGGTTATAAGGAGAACAATTCTCCGATCCTCTAATGTCAGACTCGGAATTCTCAGTCAGCCAGTACTGGTGTTCCAAGCGGGTGGGTTGGTGAATGGAACAACAAACTTGTGAAGCACAGGTGAACAACCATACAGCTGCCTGCGAGGTAGTCCGGCACAGCTAAGGCATACCCTGTAGTAACCACAACCCTGACCGGTGCTTTGCGGTGGTTCCGTTTTTGACCCACATCACTGGCGATAGTGTACGATCGCTTGGTGCGGTGGCATGCTGTGAGCAGTGTTTTTCATGCTCGCATGGCCAGGGAAGAGAGCAACACAGCACAAGGAAAAGTCACGTATGAGGCCATAGCATCGGGACAGCGGGCAAAGCAAGGGATAGATTGGATATCCCAACAAAGACCCGTATGGGCCAAAGTTTGCCCTAGGAGTGACCCGGCCTTGGCATCGGTCGTACATCGAATTAGCAGGATGCCGGCGGACGTAGTCACGACACCAGAGGGCAGGCATGTATTATTGTATGCCCTTAGGCGGCAAAGCTGTTCGGTGACTCGCAGTGAGGTGGGTGTCATGACAAAGGCACGAGGAAGCATCATCACCTGTGCACCAGGGGCGAGGGCCTCAAAAAAAAGGAATAGAACTGGTTTCCCATGTTGATCAACTACAGAAAAACAGATAGCGACGACCAGTGCCGAAGTGGCTTGCCAGACAGCATGGCCCCGTGCGTTCTGTGGAGCTACTACTGGGATTTTTGACACGACCCCCAGGGGGAGATCTCACGTGCACAGTGCACACGTGTAGGCCTCCCCCAACAAATCTGGCCCCAAGGAGCACCCCTAAAAAACGCACTGCCACCCGGACGGCATGTACTTATGGACTGACTCGATGGCCTAGCAGGCCCGAGTAGCCCAAGGCGAGAAACAATATATGTCGACTGGTATTACTCGGCAAGACGACACTACTGCGAGCAAGGTCGCGCACAAGACCATCTTCTCCCTGTGCCTTGCCCTGTGACGGCATTCACTACTGGATCGTATCTGCCTAGGTACCTAGGTATTCTGGCCAAACTCTCGGACCGCTATCTATCAAGCCCACCTCTCCCGCATCAAACATACGCTCCAGAATATAGCCAGGACAACGGGTCTCCGCGAGTGTAGAGAAGGCCCGAGGCAATCGCTATAACATGAAGGACCCCTTCTTCATCGAACCACTGCCATGGTTGGTTAGACTGGTACAGCCCTTGTGCGACTGGCTTAGCTTGCCAACGTTGTCGCTGCACATTCACGAAATCGTCATCAGTGCATTATTCTACTCTGTGATTTTCTACCCAATTTCGCCAATTGCATCGCGGATCCTAGCGCCGAAGTACTATACGACGCTCCCTCGGAAGAGACGCCTTAACTGGGATGCACATGTTGTATCCATGATCCAAGCTACCCTCATCAACGGACTTGCTATCTGGGTCATGGTCACGGATGGCGAGAGGAGGGCAATGCCATGGGAGGAGCGCATATGGGGATACACTGGGGCAACAAGCATGATACAGGCTCTTGCCGCAGGATATTTTGTATGGGACCTCATCGTCACAAGCATGAACCTAGATGTGTTCGGACTTGGGACTCTAGCACATGCGATTGCGGCCCTGCTTGTCTTCTCGCTCGGTTTTGTAAGAATACCCCGACTCGTATCCAATGACGGGGAATAGAAAGTACAGTCCTCCGAGGATGACGGATCTGCTAACTTCTTACAGCGGCCATTTGTCAACTATTATGGATGCATATTTATCCTCTGGGAGCTGTCGACACCTTTTTTGAACATCCATTGGTTCATGGACAAGCTTGGCATGACGGGATCGAAAGCACAACTGTACAACGGATTTCTTCTCTTGTTTAGCTTCTTCTCATGTCGGTTGGTATACGGTACACACCAGTCCGTCATGGTATTCCGGGATATCTGGAGCGCGATAAACAGACACCCTTCCCCCGCATCACTACACTCGATGGCTATGCAGTTTGCAACTGATACCTCCACTGTACCGTTGTGGCTCGGAGCTGTCTACCTGGCAAGCAACCTGACTCTCAATAGTCTCAACTTCTATTGGTTCGTGATGATGATTAAGGCCGTCCGCAAGCGTTTCGAACCCGGCCAGCAACCACAGACTGAGGTGGAAGTTGACATGTCCTCTGTTGCATCTGCTGTTTCTAGCAGACCCGCAGGGCTACATCGACGGAAGGCCTAGATGAGTAGAGCATTCAAGAAGCTAAGCGCCGTTTCATCATGCTTTCCGCCTCGGGAGCCCTCAGAACATATATAAAGCCTGCATGAGCAGGCTTTGATGTTCCTGATCCCCTCAGTATAATGTCAATTCTGGTCCACGGCAGAGAGGGAAATACAGTCTCATTAGGCAGTTTAGACAAAAAAACGAAACAACCATTTCGTCTCGGCAACTCTTTTGTTAGAATGGAAGCTGGCTCATACAATTTTGACTGCTCCAACTATATCTGGTAATTAAACACGCGTAGTATCTATGTGTAGCTCGGATAGCTGAATGCTGATCAATTCACTCTCACACAACACCAAGGCCAGTTGCCATGAAAGAAAAATGTCTCTCCGACTGCGTACTTATATATAGGGGCGAAAGGAATCATTAAATCTCCACACTGCGATCGCATGATATGTACAAACGGTATTGAAACGATTCCGCGTCGACCAATGGAAGAAGGGCATGTGCCGCCGGCAAAACGCTGCACTGGCTTAAAAAAAAATATGAGGCCATATAGGTTGACAGTCAAGTGAAGAAAGATTTGAAATACCTGAACACTACCTCATCCAGGCCTTGGACAACAAAATAAGAACGAAAAGAAAGTCCTACGCTGTCTATAATGCCTGAATAGCCACCATGTTTAGATGCGAGCACAAGAAATAAAGTCATTGTAGACCATCCTATTGTACGACAAATGATGTGTAATTCAAGTGGTGCCCAACAGAGGCAAATAGGGAATCATGCAACCGCAATTAAATGGTAGGATGCCGAGTCAACAAATTACGGCCGCAACACATGAGCTGCTCCAGAACCAGCACCTAGCAAGTTATGCACTAAAAACCGAAAGGATTGTCGGGTGCTTCGAGAATTAGAGAATTAGATGGCGCACTAAAAGGTATTTCATATAAGGTGTTCTGCACTTACTTGCTTGGGATAAATTTGCTCGCCTACCAGGTTGTTGCGAAGTGAGCTTTTTCGGGTCTGAAGAAATCCCGAAACGAACTGGAGGTGGAGGCCCTGTTTTTTGAGGCTGTAATGGTTGTGCAAAGCTACTGTCACCGACGATACCAACTTGCGGAGGCTGCATGTCTTGAACACCTGGACGTTGTGGCTCCAATGCTTGGGGTAAGAAATTGTTAATGTTGCCAGTCATCGTCATCCCTTGAGGAAATCCTGAAACCGTAGACGGGGGGAACGATGCTTGATAACCTGTTGGTTGAGTTCGAATTGGCGCAAATTGAGCTTGCCTACTGAGGTCAGTGAAAGCGCTATTCCCAGAGAAGCCCGTCATCACAGGACGGATAAATTGTTGCTGCCCTGGAATGCCACCGGGGAAAGATGTCACACCCGGCGGCTGGACGCTGACATGACCACTCAAGGCAGGCTGCAACGGTTGAAATTGGGAAGTATACTGTTGTTGCAATCTGGCTTGGGCGATATCCCCGAGGCTTTGGCCGGGAGGTGCAACTTGGCCTTGAACAGAGCCAGTCATTTGAGGTGCTAGGGCTGGAGGCGAGAAAATCGTTGGCTGGGCCGAATGAGGTGCTGATAACGGCCTTTGGGGTGGCGGCGACACCAGAGAGTTCTGGCTTTGTGATATCGAAGGTGGTGCAGGTCGCTGTCTCGCAACAGGCTTTGGGGAGGTCCCAGCAATAACTTGCGAGGAGATGGGGCCCGTTCTGTCAGAGTTGGGCATGACGGAGAAGAATGCTGGACTGGCGCCAGAAAGATTCTGGACTGGTGGTTGCTCCTGTTGCTCTGCTAGTTGGCGTGGCTCTGTGGCAGATATCGCTTCCACCTTGCTTGGCTGAAGGGGCTCTGTCAATAGAGACAACTCCTTCATTGAGCCAGTGAGCGCAGCGCCCGAGTTTGGGGCTGTTGTTAGCTGTGCTCCAGGTGCTGCTGCTGGAATAGGCTTTGCTGATTTTTCCGTGGCGCTTGCTGAAATACTGTGAGGTTTCACATCCCATGCATCATCATCAAAGCCGCTTTTGTTGGCGGTAGCCTCGGATGGAGATGTAGCTTCCTTAGAACTCGGACCAGACGTTCCCACGTCGTCTTTGGAGAAAGCAGCTGCATCTACCACGTCACTTGTTTGGATTGCCGGAGCAGGCCGTCCTTTTCTCGTATTGTTTCGAAGAGCTCCCCCCGGGCCAGAGAAGAGTCCTCCCACATTGCCTTCGGAATCTTGATTGTTGCGCTCGCGGCCAAACTTTGTGTCTAATGTGCGCATAACTTTGATTATGTCCCCTTCCCTCAGACCAAGTGTTCGGAGAATCGTTGCGTTGACATCAGGAAGAACACTCTCATCCATGGAGTCTTTTGTAAAGGCTTGAGCGTATCGTTCGCATAATCCAACTGGAACGTCGCACGAAAGAAAAAATTGGAACCAGTCATATTCAGGTTTGGGATTCCTGCTGACTGATGCGCCGACCTCGACAGGCTGCCTGTCCAAAGATTTTGCTCTTTTCACATCCGCCAACGGTTTGTCATCATCTAAAGAAATTCCAGTTACGTTTTCAACGTATTCCAAGTCTTCACGAGACATCTTGGCAATCGGAACCGCAATTTTGACGCCGTTCATTTTATGCAAGTGAATCTTCCCGTCTTTGAGCCCGAGGAACTGTGCCTCAACACTGAAGGAACCTGATCTATCGGTCCACGTCCTTAGCTTGGAAGAGTCGGGCTCTATTACTCAAGGTTAGTTAATTGTGTATGTTCACCGGTTCGAGGAATCATTTGGAGAATAACGCACTTGACTTTAATTTGTGATGGTTGCCGGTTTCGTTGCGTCCGTTTTCGCGCCGGCTTCGCTGTTGCCTCGAATTATTACCATTTTCTCCGGCTATGAGGCTGCTGCCCCTCGCGGGGAGAAGTGTCCCAAGTCCTACCTGCTGAGGCACCTTGCTTGCTCTTATCGCCTCTTTGGTTAACCTGATCTCCTCCAGTCGATTTTGTTCGACAGTTGCCCTGGCAGAGTCGATTCCAGAACTGCTCGAAGGCGGCGGATTTATCGTTCCGGATATTTCAATATAGCTTCTGGGTACGACACCCTCTTTGCCGTTTTTCACTCGTCGAACCTGCCACCAATCTTCGCTCTTGGAATCATCAATGATTACAACATCATCTTCGGCCGCAACAGTGACTTCATCATCCCCTTGTGCCATGAAGTCGTATAGAATATGACCTTTGCGCTGTTTGCGTTGCGAGCTAGCCATCATAACCTCCCGTAATCCTTCAGCACGCACAGCGCCTGAGAGTTCTCCTAGAGCTGCCACAATTTCTTCTGCTGTATCCTTGGCGCCGGCATGAAAGTCAATACTCCTGCTCGGACGGACGAGTTCCATGAAGACATGCTTGCCCTCTCTGGAATAATGGGTCATCTTATCTGCAGACCATTCTTGTGGAGGGTCGTCATCACCACGTTCAGGGGCAATGAGAATGGTACCTGTGCCCAAATTAATGCCCAAGGTTGTGGGCATTTTCTTCCGTTTGCCCATCACAGACACCATTTCATTGATATTGTACATGTGGAATCCTCCAAGTGTTCGATATGGTTCCTCTGTCAGCTGAGCCTCGCGTGCCTCGGGTCTAGAAGATACACGATTAGGGGCGTGATCAATTGTGTTTTCCGGTCGGGGACGGGACGGCAACGCTGGAGAGCGTGATTCGGGGCTCTCTTCACGATCCTCTGATGGATGAGAATCATCATGTTGTGTCTGGTATCCTGTCGGCTGTTTGAAAGACGGCGAAGGTGGGACTTGAGTTGACGTCCTGGCCTTTCCTTGGATGACACTTGCTAATGCAGCCGCCGATGTGGAAGAGGATGAGGTTATGTTGGGCGGTGATTCTTTTGGCGCGGCAACCGAGCGTGGTCTGACTGGCAATGCGGGCGGCGCAGATAAGCTCGGAGCGTCTAGGATTGTGCCTTCTTCTCGCATTTCAATATAATTTGATGGAACGAACCCATACTCGCCGTCGAGACCAACAAGTATCCAGTCATGGTCGGACGTGTCGTACACTTGCAGTACGGCTTCTTCAGGGAATGATAGTTCTTCATCTGTCTGGCGGGTGTACTCGTAAATGGCGCGAGCATGGCTAACGACCGGAGCCTGAGGCGGCAATGTTAGATTAACATGAGATAGTTTAACTCAAGTTGAGATACTTCGGTGCGAACCTACCTCCTCAACGTAATTTTTCGGTACTAACCCAACTGGCTCATCCTCATCCTCCGCGCTCGCCTTTTTCTTGGCTTTCCACCATCCGTCATCTTCACCCTTCTCCAAGACATAGAGCACATCGCCTTCTGTGATGGCTAACTCGCCCTCGGCACGTGGCTCATAATCGTAGACCGTTGTGTAAACACCAAGAAATCCCATGTTGGCGTCGGCTAGGGGGGTGGCACGCGTGTACTACGCACCACCGAGGTTTCGTGGTATTTTTATTTGCCGCGTTCCAATGGCGCGGAGTCGGCAGGGTAAGAGAGGTGGGCGAAGGCAAAGAGCCCATGTAAGCAGGTTGCTGGTGTGTGCTGATGTGTGGTGCAAAGGGTTAAGGTTGGTGGTGACGACGTTGGAGTGCAGGTTAGGTAAGCTCGCTCCCGACTTGCAAGAAGGAAGGGGCGTGTGGTTCCGGCTTGGTGGGCCGCCAGTGTTTCCCACTGACGGTCCTTTGGGTGGGTGAAGCATAGAAATGCCTCCATGTGACCTACTTACTGGTTCTCATGCTGCCTTGGTGATTCAAGAACGGGAAACGAGATGTTGATATCGGATTACGGCCAAAATGGGAGTCCATGCTTACTCTCGTAATGCACGATGTTAACGGAGTAGTCTAGGGCGACTCACAAAATTGGGCACTCGATCCTGAGGTTTTGATGATTACCGTTGACTATATGATATTGAGATTTTCTTGCTAAGCTTCACTGCTCAACATGATACCAACCGCTTGAGCAGTTTTCACTTTGCCACAGTTCATAAGTGGCTGCAGGAATCGTAAGTACCTACGGACGCAATTTCCGCCTTGACTGCTCAAAATTAGAATCAGAACCTAACAGTACATTTTGTCGTCGGCAGGCTATCTCTAGAGCGAAATAGTGAACCTCCTAGCTCGCACCAGCTTGTATCAATCCCAGCAGTCTAAATCATTCGCAGTGTTTGCACGTCTTTCTCCGTGGTGTGGCATTCTGTTTTCGGAAAATACTTCTATGAGCAGAAGGTAGCCGCATTTGCACTAGCGGACAGGACTGACCAGTAAGTACTACTGACGCTTCGTATGGATTCAGGAAACTTTTATAACTCGTTCTCATCATCGTCCCCGGGAACCTCACTTGAATCGACGACCCATTCACCGGCCTGTTGCAAGCTTCGTAGACTCTCTGTTCGATGATCCCGGGTGAATATTCCTGGAAATAATCTAGGGTCACTTCCAGACAAGTGTACATCTACCATGGCATCTGGACCCTTTCCGGAGTCGCGGCTGACTTCACCGTTGAGGGCAGATTTGGCACCCACGCTTGTAGCCCGAGGAGTATTCTCACCGATGTTTGTTACTTTCCATGGCTCGTTCGTCTTCGAGTCTCCCCCCGGGGCCGACATGTCGGTCGATGCCACTGCCGAGCTCGGCTCTTTACTTCCGTCATAGGCCACATATCGCCGCAGCCTGGGACAAGGTCAGTCTGTCTTCCTGGTAGTTCACCCTGTGCCTTGGCCTTGGCGCAAGTTCACTTACACGTCTTTTTCTTGAAGCAAAGTGTGGTATCGGAATTCTTCCCGACGATCCGGGACGTTGGTCTTGGCCATCATATTGCCGTCCTTGCCAGGTTTCTCGTAATTATCCCCAAGCCACATTCTTTTAATGGATGCCTCGTATCCGCTTTGCTTGACCGAATTCTTTGCAAGTTCGCACATGTCCACAGAGCTAAGCTTATAGATTTGCGCTGCAACTGCGTACTCTTCTATGAGTGGCTCTTTGGTAAACGCAAACTGCAATGGGTCGTCTGTCGAGAGTGAAACATTCAACCCACGTTTGAAGTACTGGTGAAAGGGGTTTCGCTCATATGCCAGGAAAAGGGCATTATTGCTGAGAGGCGACATAGCTATTCCTATTTGCTCCAAGTAAAACGCGTACTGCAGCAGGGGAACCTTGCGAAGTAATAGCCCGTGGCTAATACTATGACATGACAGAAGGGCCACCGCGAGGTGCTCACTGTCGCCCGCCTCGCCACAGTGTGGGCGCATGACGAGGGTGTTGAAGCCGCGTTTCTTGCGCCAATGGTTTAGAGAGGCCATATTGACGAATAAATAGTAGATCCAATAGCTGTAAGGCGGGTTTTGCTTAGAGTCCCATACTTTCGGAACTGGAAATTTCCGGAATAAACGTCGTTCGACCTTGCTTTCGTCATCTACGCTGTCAAAACCAATGACCCGCTGCAGAAGGATATGTAATTTAGGGTGACTGGAAGGATCTTTCGTTACTTCGAAAAGTGGCTGGAAGACATTCTTGACTATTCTCTCGAACGTATCCATGAGACCGCTTGCTTTGTAGACGTCATAAAGTCGGGGAATCTGAATGAGCCATCGCACGTTGTGCGAGAAAAGCTTGTTGTCTACCACCCATGCGGCCAGCTTGTCCCACTCGTCTATGGACTTGCCGTAAATGGAAATACGCCATTCGACCATTTGATATTTGCTTGATTCCAGATCCGATATGACCTCTTTGGTGATTTCTGCCAGGTACCGTCCGTGAATGAAATTGTCCGTCTTAAGGAATATTGTTCGTAAACGAGACTCTCCGATTGGATTATACTTTAGATTGAACTTGTCAAATCTATGAAATGAGTCTGTATGGGCCTAATGTAATGGATTGTTAGTGTCTGCAGGTACGGTGCACATTTCAGGAACTGTGCCAACGAAAGCCTTACATGCATATCGAGTGTATCAATGCTCAGATCGTAGGCTGTAAGATTGATACTTGCAAATACTTCTGCGAGGGTTAAATGTTTACCATCTCGGAACAATACTATTTCGCTTGGGTATTTCTTCATCTTGGACTTGATGAATCGTAACAGGTGCTTTTGATTCATACAAGCAGAGTGATGAACGTGAGTGTCAACTTTGCGAACGTTGTAGAAGTCTCGGTGTGGCACTTTTTTGCTATCCGCGGTTTCTTGGTACTCATTGAGAAGGGCGTATAAATTGAACTTTGCTTCTAGGTACTGTAGCCTGCGGAACGCAAAGCTCTTGGTGGGCCCATCTGATGAAATTGTGAGAATACTGTCGAGGTCCATGTAAAACTCTCTGATGGTTGGGACCTTGATTGCCGGCAGCGTGGCGTTTTCATTGTCGAACACTTGATAAACGCCACTGTCGTCAAGTTTGAAGGTCATACCGTCATCCACAGGCAACGGTAGTAAGTCGTCCATGTTGAAATCCTCGCCAACGTCGAGATCTGGTTTCCTTCGCCCGCTGGAAGAAGGGATTTCACTATGCCCTGCTTGGCAAGAGGACAGCACATCAGGGAAGTCGGTACGACCACCCTTGGTTTGAGCCCAGGCTGGTTCAGGTGGCGGCGGATATATATCCCAGCTGGATTGATCCCTAGGGTTGTCATCTGGCCCTTGAGATGACAATGCAATGTACTTGCGTCTCATGTCCAACACCTTCTGGATGTTTTTAGAGATGGCAGTCAGTTCGGCCGTGACATGAGGCTCGGTGTCGAAAAGAGAGTTGTCAGGGAATTCACTCATGTTTCCCTCCGCAGCAAGCCCAGTATTATTTACAACTACCTCCCTCTGACTATTTCTAGGGTTGAGAATGGCACCGGCGCTAGTGGTGGTATGATTGTAAGCAAAGACGCGAGGCGTGGAGGAAATTTCAGCATCATCAACTGGGAAATGCGTTAGCTACTTGGTGGGCATTACGAGATCGTTTTGGTTACAAACCGACCTCCAGCTTGTTCAAGAATCAAAGAGTCGGCTCCATACTCTGTACCAGGTCGGGACCCCGAAGCCAGTGTCGGGCTGTTGGGACTTGAGGGGGCCCAACTGCCGGTACCTATATTTCCGCTGCGAAGATCAATCTTGCTTCGCTGATAGAAGAGTTTTGCGTCCGTTTGCGACATTTGTCGTTCCGCGACAGGATCATAGAAGGTTGTGCGCTTGGGAACATCTCGCAACAACATGCCATCCTGCAGTCCAGCTTGCTCGTCTACACGGTCAGAAGAGAAGCTCTCCTCGCCGTTTCCCATTGCCTCGACGCTTTTGCCATTTTCAAAATTTGCGTCGCTTCGCTCAGCAGCTTCTCGCTGAGGTTTTCGCGCTCGAGAATCGTGGGCGTTGTCTGCACATGCACAGTGTTGCCTATTAGCCAAGCTTTGATGACTAGATTAGATGTAAGGAAATACCCCGCAAGACATCGAGAATAGGAGAGTGAAGATCGTGAAAGGAGTTTGCATTTAAACTTCGCGACATGTATCGTTAACTTACCAGCCATGTTCAGTCCAGGTGACAAGTCGACACTGGCTGCCTGGAACCTATCTATTCGACTCTTCGCAGATGGCAATGGGACCGAATGCTCGGAAGAGGCTGCGAGTATGCCACCACTTTGGTGCTATCGAGGGCTGCGACACTGTTATTGGACAAGACTTGAGGTCTATTTATTAAAATAGGAAACCTGGTGATGTGTGAAAGGCTGAAGTTCCAAAGACGGGCCCGGCCCGGTGAAGCCAAAGTGGACTCTCCGACTCACCAGAGCAGACACCACAGGCATTGCTCCAGCGGGCCATTGGCGGGGTCCGAGGAGTTGGCTTTCGGAAGGTGCCTATTCAGAGTATCCATCAATTGAAACAGGGGGTCCTAGCCATCCATCAATGGCCGAAGAAGGCCAGCTATTTGAAGAACGGCACGGCAACTGGAGGAATGTAGGGAGGCACATCTAAAATCAGAGAAAGGTCTTCAGTCCCTTGGGATGCTTCAGGCTCGCTACGTTTTGGTTCATGTAAGATTGTACATAATTGGAACCTCCGATCTCACGTTCCCATTTCTAATTAATGATCTTTATCGGCCGCTCTCGGTTGGACTATTCTTTCTTTGCAACACCCACCGCCTTTTTGTCGCTGTGGTCTTGGTTTGGTGCCGATGCAAGCGAGTATAACGCCCCTGCCCCGAAAACTATCATCGCCCCGAAAAGCGTGCCACGGGCAAGGGAGTTGCCGAAAAGCCAAATGCTGAGCAATAGGCTTACAAGCTTTCTTATATTCAACACGATCGTGACTGTAAGTGCTGAAGACTTCGCCGCAAGCACATTTACGCCACGAATGCAAGCATACTGAGTGAGCACGTTGATGGCCAGATATGCAAGTTGGCTTGGAAATGGTGTCGCGATTGAAGAGTTTACCCAAGGTATTGATAGTGTCAGCACGTCGCTGTGCATCATGTTCCAGAAATGTCGTGACATCGATGGCGCAAACGGGAGAAAGAGAGGCAACGAGAGCACATGCGAGTAAAATAGGTTTTCTCTCCAATGGGGCCCGTATTGTCGGTAAGTTGCCTCCGTGTACAGCCCCATGATGGCCGAGAGGACTTGGGCCACTATCAAGATCACGAGCCCAGAGTTGAAAGCTGGACGACGAGAGTCTCGCTGTAGAACAACCTGCCGTACATCCCGTATCAGCATTTCGCCGGCGGAATCATGGAAAACCAAGGTTGACTAACCTTTTCTTGACCATCCGACCACGCTGCCACAATAACGCCTACACTCAGAAATATGACGGCAATAGCTTGTAGCCGAGCATATCTTTTCCCATACAAGTATCCTGCAATCATTGTAGTAATGCTACCTCCTGACCTCAGTATGATGTGTACTGGAACCGAAATGTCGTAGCTGAATGCGTGATTGTTAAGCACGTTAATACTAAAAAAAAGCACGATGTTAATAAGCCACCGTCGTAGAGGAACCTTGGCAGGTGCTATAAAGAACGGCGGCCTATTCTTGTCCAGTTGAACAATGTATCCCGTCAGCGCGACGAAACAGAATTGTACAAACGTTAGGAGCGTGCCTGCCGAAAAGGGCGTCAACTGGAAGAGACAATGATTGCGATTGCATATATGAGATCATACCGCTTCCTGGCTCAAAGCTTTGTTGCAGCAAATTAGCTATATTTCGTCAAGTTGAATGACCACACGGGAGAGACAACCCTTACTTGATGATCGCTTCTAGAGCGTAAACCTAGAGCACAATCGATATTATAATTGGTGGAAATCTTGTTGGAGAGGAGAGGAGATATCATACATTGGAACAACAACCCCCGAAAATGAGACTGAGCATTGCGGCCACGACCAGAATCGGCGCGACCTCGGTGGCCCTCGTGGATGAGTGAATCGCTTCGCCATGTTTCGAACGATTCCCGTTCTCAGTTTGATTTTGTGCGTTCATCTTCTGTTTCAAAGATTGGCCCATCAATGTTAACTTTGGCGAGGTAGGGTGTCGTGAGGAATGAACCAATCTTCTCTAAATTTTTCGACGTGAGCCTAGTTGGAAATTGATTGACATGATCTATTTACTCACATGGGAGGGTATCCTCAATTCACTCAATTTGCGGTTTGGACGTCAATAATTTGCACCGGACACAGCAAGTAGATAGCTCATTAGCAGTCGCCTTGCAACAGATTCTGAAATTGAATCATGTGTGCGACGAACATCCAACTCCTGAATCGCTCCATGTAAAAACCACCTGGGTACACGACAACTGAAGTGGGTCTGATTGACTTGCCCCCAATGGCAACACTGAACGACACGCATTATTCCTTAGTCATCCGTCATGCGCAACAGAGCGACTGGACTCTCCTTGGCAAAAGAAAAAGATCAGGGCCTCACGTTTTGACTATAATTTGATCAGTGGAGCTGTCAGTGCACCATTCAGCGGCTCTTTTTGTTTCCTTATTTTGACCGAACAACCAAGTGGCTCAAGTTTGGCCCTGTCATAATGAAACGCGGAGGGACGTAAAAGTTTAGACCTGAAAGAATAGACCAAGACATAATCAATGAATACATTGTTCCTCTTCTCTTGCTCTCTTTAATTGCTTCTTCGTACAATGTTCCCATTAGGACAGATGACAATCATGTTGTATGTCACGCATAGAGAATGTCATGTCTGGCGGGATCCATGGCGCCCAGTCTCTTAGCTTTATGTTATCTGAGTTGTGTAAGCCGACGCAGATACTCACCACCTACGGCCTCTCTGCCAAATGTCAACCTCGAACAATGGAGGGGTTTGCAAAGCGTGTGTACCAGGACGGTGATTCAACGTGGGCAATGCAATGCCGAATGATGATTTCTGTCAAGCCAGACCTATGGTATAACGCCCCTGCACGTTCCTCCCCTAGCTGATGATCTGAGCTCTAGAGAACACCCGTCAACCTGATACTTGGATTCAAACGCTGGTAGCCCAACCCTCTAATTGTCTTTCTTCCGGTCCGTTGTCGATTACTTCAGCATTCCCGACAACAATATAGGCTACAACTTGCAATTATAAGGCTGAGAATACGAACAACTGGGAAGAGAAGGTGTTAGCATCTGGAATAGGACAGGGCGGTGGAAGGATCTTGTCATACATTGTTCGTTGCTGCAATAGCAATACTGTCTTCAAAAGGATGCCAACTCATGTGCAAGATCTTCTTGTTGAAATCAATCTGGTCTGCGTCCGTTTCTTTTCTCATGCGCTGAGCGCCACCCGCAGGACTACCGGCTCTAGATCCATTCTTTTTGCCCCCATTCGTCGTTGGGCTAGTCGAGGAATTGATGGGTGTGGGAACGCCAACTTTTTTGGCCTTGAAGGCGGACTTATCTGCCTGCAGAACAACCTCAACTTCCTTATCAGGATTTGACGGGTATATCATGAAATTGTTGTTGTAACTTCCTGTCATAACATTCTTCGCATCACCTGAAAATACCACCTCGAACTTGTCAAAGATGCTATCGTTTTCATACGTGTCGCATAGTTTCGGCCTTAGGTGTTCGTGAATAGGTATTGTTTTGACAGGCTGGCGTTCCATGTTGATGTCCCAAATCTTCACGGTGAGATAGTCGCGTGACAAGATATATCGGCCGTCATAAGAGAATCGGACATCAGAAATAGATGAGATAATCTCGGAAAAGAATGATCTGGATGAAGGGTCCTCATCCTGTTCGAAGACTGCGGCTGGTCAGTTTAATGAATTCCAAGTGGTTGGCGGACATAAAAGTTGCCAGCTCCTTACGTTTGGCATGCTGATCGCACAGTGCACTCTCTCGCATGTCGGCCAGTTTGATGGTGCCTTTGGAGCTGGCATACATAAACCAGTTACAGCTCTGCGGATGAAACTCTGCAGCTGTGATAACTTCAGTAAGCTCCTCCATGTTGGCAGGTTTGATATCAACAATATTGAAGCTCTGGTCTTGTATTTTGAGATTCCAAAGGTTGATTCTCAAATCATCGCTGCTGATGAAGGTTTCCCCGTCGCTGTTAACTGATATGCTATTAATGTGGTAGGCGTGAGCGTTCGCATAAGTGCGGCGGGGGACCGCAGCGACAACAGTATCGTGATGTGTCAGGCGCGGCAGCTTTAGGTCTGCTGCGTTTCGGAAATTCTGAGTGGTTGCCATCGGGCGTGACGCACCTCCGCCAGGCACGCTACCGGGTGTAAGGTCATGCGACAGGTTATTTTCCGCCACAACCTTGAGTGACTTCTCAAATACTTTCCAAAGCTTTATAGTCTTGTCATTCGTGGAGAGGAGGTAGTGAGACGCGTTTTGACGGCGGCACCATTTTATTTTGTTGATCTTCTCCTCGATCTCGAGAGACTTCAGATAGTCAAACTCTGGTTCATGTGATTGAAACTCGGTGTGGAACTTGTACTCGCAGGATTTCTTCTGAGATGTTGTGTCAACGGACAAAGCATGACCTATTTTCTGAGCTGAACAAGGGACAATGTTCAGCGTCCTTGGGTATTCGAGAAGACATACCGTTTCGTTCCGCTCGAATAAGACTACTCGGCCGCCTTTGTCGCCCGTGGCAAGATAGTTTCCAGTATGATCAAACTCGACAGTCGAAATTATATCAGCTGGCAAGATGGTGAGATGGACATGAGGGACGAAAAGCTAGGAAGGGGGCTCGTGGTAGGACTTGCTCACCTTCGGTTATGTCCTCAACATCGCCTTTATCGCCGAAGCACCTGCGGTGATTTGTTTAGCATGCGCGTTGAGCGTCATCCTTGAAAGCAACATACTGCGTGAACTTCCACGTGGGGGAATTCACTTCGCTGTCTACCATCTTTGCTGGAAGTGGCAACGGCAGCGCAGATGATTGGAGATCAAGGTCGTGGCAGGCTAGCGAGACCAGGCGGTAGGTAGTATGTTGACGACGAAAGCGACAGCAATATAGGTCGTGGAAGCTATTAAGGCGTCCCAGGATCGTGCGAAGGTCGTTGATTGTGCGAGAGATGGCATTCGTCTGAGATGATGAGACTGGATTCGTGGCACGCGGGCCAGTTGTGTTGATAATCAATGCGGCGAAAGCAGGCGGGCGGTGGATGATGTCGTTTGACGACTGTGGGTGGCGGCGGCAGTGGGCCTGACTGAGGGCAGCTCCCACAGCAGCTCGCTCGCTCCAAGCTGCGGTCCAGAGTACTGCTCCCACAAGACGTCAATGGTCAATGGTTGGACTAGCTTTTAGCAAGGCAGCAAAAGACTGCAAGCTGGCACCTGGCGGTTGAAAACGCTTCGACGAGAAATAGTGAGGACCGAATTGGCGTCAGCCGTCAAAAATACGGAGAAAATAATCAAACGAGATCTATCAGATAGATAATTGATACTGCTGGCGATATTAATTCACCAAAACCCAACTACTATTCTGGGATCGGCTGGCAGTTCCGGCCTTCTGTCGCGGGCGGCCCCAGTGCGATCGTGTTTAGGCTAGTGGACTTGCTTTCTAACTATGCCCTGCAGAGTAGCAAGAGATTCTTGACTGTTGTACCCGTGGGCCGTCAGCGACGTACCAGTCCCTCTCGTCCCCAAGTCCAAAGCTTCTTTTGTTGACAATAGTCAGGCGTGGAGAGCTCGAGAGGCGGGGGTGGCATCATTGGTCTCGTACAACCGACGGTTGGAGCCCAACCCCACCTGGTCGTCCACCTAGGCTCCCAGCCATGTGCTTGCTTTCAACATCAAGAGATCGTAGCTGGTGCCTCTTGGGAAACCCGATTATACCTGCCTCCTTAAGTACCTAATAGGCGTTACAGGTACTTACTTAAGTACGTAACGCGTTGCATGCTCATGCTTCTTTCCACTAAAACTTACCATGTCTACCAGGAGTCCAGGTCCAGGACACACAGTGCTGTATCATAGTCATGAAGACATCAAAAATCGGCATTCCAAGATATGGCAAGGATATTCTCGTGTTCTATTATCTACCCCACTCGGCAACAGAGACTATTGTAAATATGTGATACGGATCATGACGGGACAAAGGCGTGACAGAGTGGACATCTATGAGGGGAGTATGATGCTTTCGTGATTGAAATCAACAAGTTTGACCTGATCGATAGCTTGGCTGGCGACTTCTTGGCTACAGTCACTATCCCAAACTGAACGAGAAAATTCCTGCGACGAACTGGGCTTCTCCAAAATTTTGGACCTAGTACGAATTGCGTGGACGGCAGATTTCCTCATAGCCAAATGCTACGGAGTGATTGCTGAGGTGGCCGTTCATGCCCTTGGAGGAGTAGCATGATAATGCAAACTAGCGCGGCATGTGAGACCGCCCATGCAATGTTCCGTAAAAGAGTGGGGCTACGCTTCTCTACGACTTACGCACCGTTCCCCAAGAACCTCGTTCATGGGATTTTGGGGTCAATTACGGAAAATGCACCCAGGAACAGTCCGATCTCTGTGGTGAAAAGGTACTCAGCCTATATATACTTCCCATCTGTGCCAGACAAAGCTGGATGTTACACGTACGGCAAGATACTCACTACCCGGAACGGATACCGGTCCCAAAAAGGCACCAGAAATTAAATTCTACACCCAGTCCACGTAAGCAATGGCCGAAAATGAGGGAAATATGCAAACGAAAGAAGGCGAGATGTGTTCCCAACACGAGTCCTCAGGCGACTGGCCGGAAGAAGATTGTACTGGTGCAAATGACGAAAACTTCAATTTGTCTAGTGACAAGGGAAAGGGGAAGAGTGCCGGCTCGATGATCGACAGGCTTCAGTCATCTGGAAGAGGTATTATTCAAGGGACAATAACCGACAAGCGCATGACGGCGTTCTCTTCGAGCCAGAAGGGAGGGGGGGAATCGAGTGCATCGGCGCATTTTACAGCGCATCAATCGATTTCCGGAACGGAGCAACAGAGGAATAGACAGGCGCCTGACAATACGGCCCAGCAGTCGTTTAAATCGGACCGTCGCTCACAAGGGATTTCTGATGCATTCGAGGCTTTCGAAGCTGGTGAAAAGCTGAAGCTCGACTTGTACACGCCTGGCATATTCGACTCACCCAGAAAAGACAGATCTGTAATGGAGCAGGAAGCTTTGGATGGCTCTGACGTGGTGGCGTTCATTTCACGGTCCGAGGTTGGGGATTCGGTGATTTCTGAGGAGCCTGAGGAGCCTGAGGAGCTGACCCCCTCTGAGGCATCCAGATTACGAGAAGCTCTATTCGAATCTGGGAGCTCCTGGCCATTCTGGGACCAACTCCTCAACTTCAACCCCGATTTTGTGGTGAGAGCAGATGGTTCCCGGAGGGAGGCGGACATCTACATGGGCACATCAGATGCGGAACTTGCTCGAAGCACATGGCTGAGACACTGGAATGATGTTCTTTCCTCCTATACCGACGAGGTATGGGGGGATCTAGGACCACTCGCAGCAGAGGCGAAGGGGGAATTGGAGCAAAATCGGCACACCCAGCAATCTTTGGCATTAAATCGGCTCAGGCTCATCTTGACCCATGTCCGTGGTCATTGATGTACTCTTCGAAGAGAAAACAAAAATTATCCCGCTGACAGGACTGGCCATGTACATAACATGTGATGAAAGGCGTGATAATGAGTCATCGTCTGCCTGCAAGTGACGCCGGGTTGGCTACTGCTTGATTGGTTGCTGAGCCAACCAGATAAGTGACATCATCCTCGCCTTACCCACTCGACCACCTACCCTATGTTGATGACACGCGGTATTCCTCTCAACATACTTCAAATTTACTGCCGCGAGAACGCGAAACGGACTCGACTATATATATGTAACGAATGCCCTCAGGGTGTCTTGAGACGAAGGGCCTCAGGGTGTCTTGAGGTGTCTGCACTTGGTTTTCATCTGGACCGGAGCGGGATCTTGCACTTACCTCCGCTAATTTTCACCGCCTTGCCAACTTGCCGACAGGAAGAGATATAGGCAAATATCCAGCGAGGTATGAGACTCCTGGTGCATTCGATGAGACGGCTGGGGCTCGCTTTTGGCTGCATCTTGCCGAGCACGACCTCAGTCCAGGCATCAGGCGATCTGGCGTCGCCAACGTATAGCGCAGCAAGTACACAAGTATTGTTCGGCAGAGCGCAATGCCCAGGAAATACCATCATTTGCCCAACATCCCTGGGTGCCGTCTTCGATGGAGTTTGCTGCCAGAACGGTCAACGTTGTACTCTTGATGATAACAACAACGCTGCATGTTGTCCATCTGGGTAAGTGTGCAGATGTCGGCTTCCATCAAATGAAGGGGATCACCAAAAATCTAACGAATCTTATTCGACACAGGCTCGTGTGTACTGGCACAGCTCCAGCCACTGCTTCAGGAAACATCCATACCACTACTACTCCATCCTACATAACGAATTCGTATTTTCCCTTCCCATATGCGCCTACGTCATTTCCGAACAGCGCGTCGTGCGCATCCGCTACGAAAGCTTGCTCCCAAAACTACAACGCTTGCTTGACCAACCTGGGCGGCAATGGTTATACAGTGACAGTCAAAGTTCCTGGAGGAGGAGGTACAACTGTCAATGGGGATGGGAGGAATCTGGGCGCGTCCGCTACATCAATTTGCGCGAGTTTGAGTAGCCAAGCGTGCTTGAATGCCCAAGCCACCAAATGCGAATCCTTTGGTCAAGATTCAGCGGCGGGGGCGAGAAACCTAGTCGCGCCGCTTTCTCTAGCTGCCATAGCAGGATGTCTTGCCGTCATTTCTCTACTCAACTAACAGCCGCATCGCCGATAACAATGCTTGTATGTTCCGGCGGCTCTCGGCGGTCTGCTGCGCTTGTGTCATGGAGGGATCTCCTCCCTAAATTCTTTGATCCTTGAACAAATGCTGCTTACACTAGCATATGTTAGGAGCGCTAGTGGCGTGTGGTCCCCAGAAAGCGAAAAGAGTGTCAGGAAAAATTGAGCCATGTCTCGATAAGGTGCCTGACAGAATTGGCTTGTCATAACACATCAAATGTGCGATGCATGGAGTTCGTATAATCATTGTCTTCCTGGGCCTAGTCTCTGCAAACGCTCTATTGAGAGTATGTTCGAGCCCGAACTTTGCACATGAGAGGATGGCCTCATCGAGAACGATTGATGTTTGAGCCCGGCATCGATTCATGGCCGCGTCTCCCATCCGCATACAGATCAGGGACTTGCTACTCACTGGGATATTTCGGATGACGTTGAACCGAGGGACGAGTAAGTGAGTGATGACGATAACCTGGTCCACTCGAGGGATCAGCGATTCGGATTTCAGCTCGCGCATATATCGCCGATACCGCTGCAACATACTTACAATGGCAAGGGCACTAAGCTCTGTGCATGTTTGGATAGCGGTACATCCGATAGCCCCGTACTTTGCATTCGCAAACTCTCACTCCTGTTTCAGCTACATAGCTATATCCTCGGTTGCTACCGAAAGGAATCCTAGATATCTACTACATCTTGAAACCAAGGTACGCGGCTTTTGAAGATCTGGTGAATGGCGAACCCTCATTTTCCTGGTGCTGTATTTTCGAGTACCCTAACGTCTCAAGTTTTAGGCTGGCCTTTCCCGTATTCCTGTTTGTCGAATTTTTGAAATCCCAAAAGAAAGGGAGATATGTCGTTTCAGCTCAGACCTACCTACGTGGATAGTATATTTTGCAACACCTGTCGAGCGTCCTGCAATGAACAATTCTTTTCGCTAGCCAAGTGCTGAAAGTTCTGCTTTAAAAATTTCCGCGACACGGTCTCGGCCAACTGCAGCTTGAGCTCTTCCTGGGGCGAAAGCTTAGCGCAGGGAACTGTGATGTCCTCATTACGACTGAGTAGCAATGATAGGATATGAGCTCGTTCAACGACTAAACGGGGGACCCCATTCAAAGTCGCACAGTAACCTCCAAAGCGATCTGAGCTATACCCATCACGAAGCTTGAATAAGTATGTTATGTAGTCAGAATTGGCCACCCCACATTGAGCTTTGAGTATTTCCATGTGATTCAAGCGTAGTCTACTGGTCGGAAGCAGCTGGTGGTGACAGTCAAAGAGGTCGTGCATGTGTGTTGCGAGCAGACTTCTTGGAGCTTCAGCGGCAAGCGATAATAAGTGTTCCAAGAAAGATGCGAGGAGCCCAGCACCATCATCTGAATTGGTCCCCTTGCCGAACTCATCGATAATCAAAAGACTTCTCGAGGTCGACTGCTTTATCGCGCTGAGCAACTGCTTTAAGTCGATGGCAAAGGCACTTTCTTCTTTGCAAACACTCTCCAGGGTTGATATACGGGTCAGTATCCGGTCAGTGACACTAATTACCGCCATTTCTGCAGGGACGAAACTTCCGATATGGGCGAGATATACAAGAAGGCCTACTTGCTTCAAGAACACGCTCTTGCCTGAGTGGTTCGGCCCTGTGAGGATCATGCACGGGAATTGGTCTTCACATGAATGGTCATAACCTCCGAGATGACAATCATTTGGAACGAAGCTTGGTACAACCAACTCTTGCAAAGGATGTCTCCCCTTTTTAATTTCGAGAACGCCGATTCCAGTTGTTAATTTCGGGACAGTCCATTTGTACTTCTCTGCGGTCAAAGCCAAGGCAAGAATAGCATCAACATCTCCACATGTGTCAGAAGCTGACGACAGAGACTCGCTGCATTTTAAAACTTCTTGGGAAAGATCATGAAGAATTTCAACTTCTCTGTCTGTGGAGATTTTAGTAAGACAAAAAAATATTTTGGCTCTTTTGGACCCACCTGCTATTTCGCAATAAATGTCGCCGAATTGATCGTCAAGGTGACGCATATTGTCGTTTTTGTAATGAGCTGAATCACCTGCCACAAAAACCTGTTCCCAGTGATCCTCGTCGGGCCATTTACCGTGATATTTCCCTTGACCAGTTTTTGGATCAAGTTCAGTGACAATGAGAAATCCAAGCTGCGGGAGAAAGATGCATGATTTGACGTAGGAAGCGGCCCATTCAGGCACTGTCCGTAGCGTAGAGTCAACAACTTCTGCCAGGAAGCTGTCCATACCGTCATAATGTCGTCTTAATTTATCGAGATTCTGGTCAAGTCCCAGCCTCACTGTGGTACGGCCTCGGTATTCGGATTGTTCGAAATCCACAGCATTAGTGATCAGCTCGCCAACAGCCATCAAGGAACGCTGATCAAACTTGGGAACTGTCTATGTAAGAATTAGTTCTGCAGGCAGCCACTGAAAGGCGTGATCATTTGTTCCACATACAGTTCGAGTAAAATGATGATTCGTGTCGTCCGTCAAATCATTTAACAACTCTCGCAGTTTCAAGGTTTGGGAAACAAATGCACAGAGCATCGCCTAAACGCTCCCTTTGAAGGCTTGTCTGGTCAGAGAATATCCAGTACCCTTCTGAAGGTACTCCACATAAATCCTTGCATTACGAATCTTCCTAAGTACTCCAACAATCTGCTGTGTTTTGTATGCATTTCGTGGCAGAAGAAATAAAGATATAGCCTGTTGACGTTCCTCAATCGTCGACACCTTTGACACTGGACGTACTACAAGCCTACGCAGCTTAGCTCTGCCTTGAGGGGTATGGATGTGATCCCGAAAGAGGCCATATATGGAAAGTCCCTCTTTCTGATCTCGATTATGCGTTCTCTCGCCCCAGTACTGGCTATTATGATGAAGCTTAGGCCGAATGATTTGCAGGGCCTGTAATGTTTCTGAGCCCAAAGAGACATAATTTGCCAAATTAAAAGTCTTAATAGATATCGGTTGATTTGATGAAGGCCCGGAAAGCGGACTCGCATTCGAGCTGCCTCGGCAACGAAGCTCAGAAAGGACGGCACCGACACAACCGAGCTAAAGCCGTCAGCTGTGAATTGATTCTGCTTTAGAGACATAACTTACAGACAGAGGGTCTTTGAATTCTCCAGTAATTGCGTTGGAGATAACCTCCTCAATACTGATGCTACAGTGATCTAGCCTGTCTTCCCTCCCGCCATCAGGGAAGCCGCAAAGGAGACCAGTATCGTCTGGAGCTACAGAATTTGGTAGAATTGTTGAAGACTTATTATTCTTCCAACCTGACAGCATGTCGACGGCTGCCTCTACAGAAAACTCTGATGATGATAGTATCCGGACGCATGTCTTGTAAGGAAGAACACCTATAAACTGTTAGAATGACCGCTGTGCGCAAAGAGGGGTCGATGTACGGAAAGGAAGGAGCGGGAGGTAAATGTGTGGTCAATCTTGAGTTGCCATACTCCTTTGAACGTGATCCAAAAACTCTCGCGGAGCTCTGCTGCAGAGCAAAAGAAATGTCGGACATGCAAGAGTTGCAAAATTCTCTGACATATCAACAGTCGATTGATGAACATCTTCTGCCAAATGCAGGGAGCCATCCATACCGTCCAAGAATGCACAACCCATGGTCCCATTATCGCAAACATCGAGTGCCATAATGACCTCCAGGCTTTGTTGAAGCTCATAATCAGATTCGTCATTCTCCATTTGCGACCTATCAGGACAGGCCGCTCCCTCCATAGTGGAATATGAACTGGCGATGTGGAAGAATTGGAGGTTCCAGATAATATGAGTCCTCTGGGGATGAGACGAACAGCATACTTCCGAGAAAGGCCCCTGGCATAAAGTCAAACGAAGTGGTCATCATAGGCCGGCTTGGCAGGTACGACGGATGACTAAAGATTGGAGCTGAGTCACGCTGATAAACGGCAAGAGGCAGCAACTTCCTGGACCCCCTTCCTAGTATTGACACAGCCGTCAAGTAACATCATGCAGTGACAAGCACCTTAGAGACATTGAGGCCGGATAAAGACGCTACTAGGACAAGCTATACCTTCAGTATTTTCGAATTGCACAGCTAGGGGACACATGAACCATAAACTCCTCGCGAACACAACCGGGTAAAAAGAAGCTAGCATCGAGGGTTCACGACGGCATAAGCGTTACGTAGATAGAATCACTCAGGTTGTATAATATTGGAGGGATTGACCCAGAAGTTCAGACTAGTCATGCTGAAAGATATGAACCGCTTTGTTTGTATCTAGGAGCAAAGATGTTGTAATGTATGCATGACTCCAAAAGAAAAAAGTAGGGAAAGTATCACAATAGCACTCCAACACTTGCCGCCGGCAGGTTCACCCATGTGGAGGAGAGAAGGATATTTGGTCGTGAAGCTGCTTATGCTTCGAGTATGTTCGAAACATAGATGACTCCACAGTGAAGCATTAACCATCAAACAAAGCCTTGCGTTAGTGTTGATCCCTAGCCTTTGCCCACCTGGAAAAGGCGAGACGCTGCCTGCGAATATCGAGAAAGCTGGGGCGATGTTCTAGCATGCTGAACGGGCTTCCTCGGAAATCTCTGTCCACCTGCCCGTTGCCATCGAGATAGCCTGTTCTCCCAACACATTCGATTTTCCCGGCCCATACCCGCCACCGTATAGGGTGTAGCCTCTCCGACCCAGTGACGATACCAAGGCATACAATCAAAGTTGCTACAACTGTCTCTACACGAATATCAATCGGTAGTGTCTTTCTTCCCTGCTGCTGGGCTAGGGATTGGGCTTTAGATGTCGACGAGATGGCCGCGTGCTCTTGTGCCGAGTAGCAACTGTGATTGGGGGCGTTAGCCGAGATATCTAGGCTTAATAATTCAATGGGTACATACGCATGTATCAGCAGGAGTAGCCCGGCGAAAGTTACTATTCTCGAAGTCCATGCCATTTTTTTTTTGGCGACATCAGAGGGTTGTCCGTGTGTCAAGGGACGATCTGCTGACCTGCTCAGCGACGGCCGGTCCCCACAGGAACAAGTGTTACCCATGCGGCTTACTAATTCATGGCCTAACCAAAAGCGACAGAAGCATAAACTGACAAATGAGCTCTCTGGTCTCATGGCATGCCGTGTTTAAGAGCCCGGGGATTATTCGAAGTTATGACATGAGAAAGGGCGCTGCGCCGGCGTACTAATTATAGCTCATAATACCCTAGGTACCTAAATGTAGGTAAGTAGACGAATGGTGGCGCCTGACCTAACATACAGACGTCCAAATTCAGTAGGTATACATACTGCAGGGAGGTTGAGTGCGCTGTTCAAGAAAAACTGATGAGGCTGATACAGCAATTGGTATCACAATGAATAAATCAATTCCTAAATACACGTGGACAACTAGAACTGAAGAAGAATATTTTAAATTGAATACATAGGCATTTATAATACTCATCATTATGCCACGGCTGTCTTTATCTGCTTCTCTGCTCACTGGTTGTATGCCAGCCGAAGGCATTCTGTCCTTCATCAAGATGCTGAACTGACCACTCTTCCGGCCCTTCATATCCGGGGTCGTTAGCCTGGCCAGCATTTATGTCAGGTGTAAGAGGAGGGTAGTCATGAACTACTTGCGCCTCTTGAGGTTGCCCCCATTCCATATATGAACCAGGGTTCTGGGCCATGCTCATGTTTTCGAGCTTGAAGAGATTGGGGTCCATGTAACCGGCCCCGACACGGGCACACGGGCTAGCAGCCAATGGCTCTGATTGACTTGGCAGTTGACTGAAAGGAGCCTCATCGAGGACATCGGGATATTGAGGCTCAAAGTACATCGAGTCCGTAGTAAAGTGCTGTTCAAAGCGATCATCATGTCTACCGTGGTGCATCAAAGGATTTGCGAAACTGGGGGGTTCCTGAGTCCACCACTTAATGTCCATGTTTCCCTCGCTAGATTGATGCTGTCCTAGCGCTTCGACATGATTTGGTCGGACAAGTTTCTTCCCTGAAGCTCCATGAGAATAGGCGTCTTTGTTACCAAATCGTCGGCATACCCGGCGCTCGATTGCAGTTGACAGTTTCTTTGAGTCTGGTGCGCCGCTCCTTGGCTTCCTTCCCTGAGTAGGAGTGTATTTATAAGTGGGGAATGCTTTACGATGCATTTGGTTATCGATCTTCGCCAGAGCCTTGAATTGGTCCTTGATGTCCTTCGACTCATAATTGTTCCATGATATACCAACAATCTGGGAAGCAAATTGCTGCTGGTCATTGCTGAGCACTCGCCGTGCAATTTGCTGGAAGGCTTTTCGATACAGCATATACGAGTTCAATGGTCTCGACACCTTCCCTTCCTCCTTTGCTTTCCGTTGGCGCTCTTCAACTGGACGCTTTGCATACTCTTCAGGGTCGATGTAATCGTGGGGGTGAGCCTTGGCGACTGACGATAATGGCACTGTAATTAATGAATCGCGGCCGGTCGTAAGTGACTTTGACGATGTGGGTTCGTTTCGGGTCGTCATTGAAGCACGTGAAAGATTGGCGCGCTCAGAGACTCCTGCTGGCGTGGCCCTCCCAGTCCTCATGTTGTTTCTATCTCTTGCGATATCAACTTCAGGGCTTGTCATCGATGGCATTTCGAGATTATGTCCACTATCGTGAATCTGAGAATTAGTAAGTATAAGTATAAACATCTCGACAAAATCTACGCTACCGACCTGTTGCGGCTGACAGTTCATGCTTGGACACGAACGGAAGGATTCCCTACCACCTTTTCTGGACTAGAAGTAAGTATCTGACGTCTGTTAATAACAAATCTAATCCAAAAATGACATATAATAGACCTACATATGGTGAGTGTGCGCTCGCTGTACGAAACCCCTCGGCGGATCTTGCCAAAACTCGCTTCTGGTATTATAAACTCTTTTGGAAAGTGTCTAGCAGGTTGGCAGTCCAGAGCCACCAAGGATAATGAAGTCGGCTTAATATTTGAAGCACCTGTCCCAACAGGTATTGTTAACTCAGACGCGTGAGATCTGAGAAAATTCTCGGCTTCGTAGCCACGGCACCTCGGCTCAAACCTCGTGGGAGAGGACGGGTTTTGCCAGCAGTAGCTAGCTGGCCGAGAAGCTGGTTAAATAAGTTACACAGTAGGCACAAGAAAATAAAAAGAGGATCAGGAGGTTCCGTTCATTTTATATATTTACCTCCGTTGAAACCAGGAAAGAAACAGGAAAATATAGCCCTGACGGGTCAGCCTTTCTGCGACATTGTATTGTTGGCCTTCACAAGCTTTTTCGGCTACCGGAACACCAACGACACCATCCTCGCCTTTGCTCGATAGTTCTATGCAGAAGAAACATTTCATGTTCAAAAATACAATTCTGCCGCATGCGGCCACAAAGAACACACCGTTGTGGACTGTGCGCTGTGAAACGGACCACCATGCGGACAATCCAGCTCGACCAAGTGCCAGCTCGTGGCCTCGACAAGGCGCCCCCTTGTTTGGAGTCAACCATCGGGGTCTGGAGAGTATCAAAGCGCGATGTATTTTGCGCGAATAGCATGTGGTCAGAATATGAAGTCACAATTGCTTCACTGAGACCCTCTGACCGCAAGTTGCGCAGAGCATGTGAAACATCCCAATTTATCCGGCTTTGCCATCCTAAATAATAGTCTTTGAGATAACGAAGTTCACTTCGAAGGTATGAAGAGTCGAGACAGATTATTGTCAAGCATTAAGCATCAGAATAGCCTGAGACGGAGCGGACACACCTTATAGCACGAGTATTACTAAAATTGTAAACCGAGTCACATGGCTTCACGCATGATGAGAACCGGTCGATATAAAAGGCGAAATTTAGGAATTTTCACTGATCGAGACAAAAAGCGATGTATGAGCAGATGCAGGAGGACTCGCTTATTGGACGAATCGAATTTGCGAGAGCTCGTATTCCTGCATCGACTCCTCTTCTCTTCATGACTGATGATATGCTGATGAAGAACATAGGGCCGTGATAACGCGAAACAGGTCGAGAAAAAGTGAAATCGGTGTTGACATCTTAGCTAGCCAATTTGTCTGCAACCTCACAGAGGCACATCGGCCTCTGCACTAAGTACATTTGACGAGTATGCAGATAGTCACAGCAGTTGAAACTTGCTTTCAAGCCCACTGTATATTGTGACATCTAACCGGCCTCATGTTCTTCGTTGGGCATTATTGGCTTTGATACAAAGCCTGGTGTGGCTGAAAATGATGTAATAGAGTCCGGTAGTGAATCAGGCGCAGATAGGGAATTTCTTTCCACGTGTGCCTCCTTACATGAACCGAGATTGTTCTTTTTTGTGTGTCTTACTGGGGTGAGGATTGTTGGTGATTGTTGTGGTAAAGAAGAGTCATCAGTTTGATTGAGATATAGGGCCGAGTCTTCGTTCTCTGTCGATGCCAAACAAGGTGCTGAAGAAAGGGTTTCAGCCGCATTTATTGGACCCTTTGTGTCCACAATGGGCAAACTGGCCTGCGACCATCCTCCAACCTGTGCGTGCCTGGTAATGTCCTGCTTTGCAGAAGAAGAACCATAAGTAGCGGAAGATTGATTTTCAGATGGCGCCGTAAAGTCTGAAATATCGAGGGGGGCCTTGTTCGAAGAATGTAGGTACCTGTTGGGCTCACTATCTCTCATAGAAGGAGATCTGGATGCCATCGCTTGAGATGGTGTTTGATTGGAGACTATGCCCAGCTCGCCGCGCTGGGCTTCTCTTTGAGACGCCAAAGATGGTGAGATCTCCGTTGACTGGTCCTGAACAGACTGGATGATCGAATTTCGCTTCCCGTTTGACTCTTTCGATGCATCCACTCCTACTGGAGCGATCGAAATGATCTTTGAGGGTCGAACTTTGATTTTGATTATAGTCTTCGGCGAATTATTTTTGTCATCTTCTCGACGCCTGCAAGACAAGCAAATGAAGCGGAATTCGCGTTGATCTGCTTCATCCTGAGAGATCCCCAGGCACTTGCTATGCTGCCAAACGTTGCAGGATTCACAGGCAACGCTATGAGTGCCATCGTCGACCTGGCCATATAATCCACAAACGCAATCGAAGACCCAATCATCATCCTCTTGCCCAATGTCCTGTAGGGCTTGTTGATTTCGCTGGATTTCGGCATGAAGGCGTCGCTCGGAGATACGTGCTGTCTGCGGAGCATGCTTGCTATCCTCGGACAATTGCGCTAGCTCTTCTTCATGGCGCACACGACGGGCTTCTCTCCTTTAGGCGACGCTGGCGAGCATACATGCGAAAATCGCGCTCTTTCTCAAGCTTGAGCCGGGCAATCTTCTCACGGTGCTCAGCCCTCTCAGCTTCCAATTTCTGGCGTTGTTCCTCTTTTTCCTCGACATCTCTTTTCTTTTTTTCTGCTTTGTCGGCAATTCGGCTTGATCTTTTGGCGTTTGCCATCTTTGCCAGGCTTAGCAACTCGCGTTCTCGCTGTAGTTCTCTCCGTTTCGTTACTTCCTCCTGTTTTTCAAGGATTGGTAATAAATGTGTTTCGAGTTGTCTTCGAAGTGTTTTCTCGTTTCCATCACGAGTTTTTGCCAATGTTTCTACAAAGGCCCTTGCTTCCTGCAAAGTGATGGCAATGCATTCCCAAGTCCCTCCACCAAGGTCATCTTCAGGAAGCTGTGAATCATATTGCCTGTCACTCAAATCCTCGCCGCCGCCTTCACTGGGTGATGCCGTGTGTCGTCTTTTGCTCGCTCGGCGACCAATCCGGTACTGCTTCATCTTTTTGGGCTTCAGTTGCGGGCCAGGGCTTTGTGGTTCTGTAAATCGGTATATTCTGTTGTCGTCCAACACATAATACACTCGGTCGTGTTTGTCCCATCCATATGGTTCGATGCGCTAGAGTCAATTAATGAATGCCATAATTCTTTAATTGAGTGAGGTTCAGTACCCAATTAGACTGCTCAGTATCCTTGTGCTCTGCCATTTTCTCCCGCAGGCGCTCCGGATGTACCATCGTCCATTGCGTCAGTTTTTGCAGAACGTTGATCTGCTCGTAACGCTAGTTAATGCCGAGATTCCAGTGTCAAAATACAGCTAATCTAATTCTTCTTACCTTGGTAAAGACGTCCAGGCTGGTAAAAGAAACAGGATCGGTCTCGCTGCCAAACGGGTTCTGTCTCGGTGCTTTAGCTAAATATTGCCTTCGAAGGTGATCATCCATGACATCTGGACTTGACGGAACAAATTAGCATATTGAAAGCTTTACGGCAGCCTGAATGTTTCAGAGCTCACGTCAGTCCACGATGCGTGGACACCAGCTTGAGCAAAGCCAGTGCAAGATCTGGGAGCAGGGTCGGTTGTGGTTTTAAGCAATCTGCTTCGACTTCCTAATACTCGAGAGTTCGTGGTTGGTTAGATACTATCCCGTGGCAACTTTGTCGCGTACATAGGCTCGTACCTCGATATCGACCGCGTCATCAATCTTCGCAGCCTTGCCAAACATGTATATCCACTGACACAAGTTGGCGAACTGCCACATGTTGCGAATACGATGCAAGGTGGATGGCGGCTCATCACCGCTATTGCTATGCGTTGCCCGTTTTTTCGACGGCATAGCGAATGTTCTGCCACGTAGCGACAGGGCCAAATAAGCTGAACGAACTGGATGATAATAGTTGCAGTTGCTGGATAGGTCAGTCTGTTATGGATGCGAATCGTGAAAAAAATGGACAGGGGTCACCATCGAGTGGGCTGGGCTCCGCCAACTGGTAGTCATTAATAACGTACAGAGGCAAAGCTCCAAAGGCTTACGCCCCACAAAGCTTACTGAGCACAATTAGTGAAGTTTTGGTACGTTCAAATGCTGAAAGCGATGTCAACGCGTAACAGTATTCTCGTAGATGGACATAAACTGCGTGCTTAGGTAGGTACATACATATGTGGGCAGACATATTGGTGTGACTAGAGAGCTTGCGAGGTAACTAGTTGCTAGATAAATAGAAAATGGTTTGACGTTGGCTGCGCCAAACCAGCATGCCCTGCAGGAAGAAATGTGGTGCCAAGTGCCACGATCAAATGCCAACCTGTCCAGTCGTGAGCCAGAACTGCACGTCCCAAGGGGCAGAGAGCTCGTACGAGACTGTCTCATCACCCGCGCTGTAGGCGTTTTAGCATTTAGCCTGCAAAATCTTTCTACATGTCGGAGAGTCTTCTGCATAGGCACATACGTTATTAACCGCAGTGCGTTGTGGAGGGCAACAGCGACATCACAAGTTAACACCGTCTATCCGAAGCTAGCTTTCGTCAATTCTCACTTCCACTATTCTCCGCTCCGCACAACTTTGCAACCCCAGCACCATTGGAAAAGCGAAGAAAGCGACTGTTGAAATTGTGGTACCGCAACGCTGCTTCCTCTCATTGCCGTTTTATCAAGGCTACGATAACTATTGATGATGCTTCTAGCGTCCCCCGGAAGTTCGACACGCGCAGTCCTTTGATTATGATGTTCGACTTTTTGACTACACCATCTACGTCGATTTCGAGCCACCATCAGTTACGCAGTCCATGTCCTCGAACCGCTCAGACGGCAGCCAGGCGCGCCGTCGTCACTCTATTCCCCTACAGGACTTCCTCTCAGCCCCCCTAGGCGGTACAGCAGACTGGCTACCACCCAGTCATCAGGATGAGCATACATATCATCGAGCCGATGATGGATGTTCGCCCGCAGTTCCCAGTAGTACTCCTACAAACCCGACACATTGGTATACCTCGCAAAGCCGATCCGACGATGGGGCAGGTTCCAGCTCACCTATAAACCCAACTGTTCTGCAAGCCGCCCTTCCGCCAGACTTTCATACATCTCCCCCAGAAGAACATGGCATTCATGTGTCCCATTCTGCCAGTATCTTTTCAGGGTCGCCCTATATCGAAGAACCGCCGAGCACCGAGTACGATGATTCCGACCGGGTGCCCCTCACTGCTGGGGCACAGCCAATATCGGGATCTATGCCAGTTGATAGTCACGACGCCAACATTCGAAGCAGTTTTCAAACTGTGTCCGACTTCGATTGTAATTCAGCTATGAGTCGTCAGTCAAACAACCTTGGACACCGTGGCCAATCTTCTTGTGAAACTTCACGAGGCAGACATGCCAGCAATGGTGGCAACTTGGACCCCGGCCAGTACAGAGTTTCTCGATCTACGTCGCCGTCAGGCGCTCTTCTCCGCGCAGGCTCGATTGTTCGAGCAATGTCTCAGCGAGTGGTCAACATCAGTGGAGAGAGTGAGCTGCCAGATCACAGGGCATCAAGGCCGCGGTCGCGGTCGCCAGTGGCATCTAGATTTGGCCGTGAGCGGAGTCCAGGAGCCTCTATGCTTGGCGATACGACGTATCGACTACAGACAACGCAGCTTGTGCCAGAGAAGATGGACGCGGTCAACCAGTACCACCCCTCGCCCTCCCGTGGCCCTCGGCCAAATCCTCTTAAAGGCCGCTCCTTGGGCATATTCTCTCCGCAAAGCCGAGTCAGGCTCTGGCTGTGTGGCGTACTGGTCAACCCATACACTGAGCCTTTCATTCTCGCGCTCATCGTTCTTCAGGCCATTCTTTTGGCAGTGGAAGCTGCCCCAAGTGTCTTTGTTGCGGGAAATGAGCGTCCAGACCGATGGGGGAGACATGCCATTGATTGGATTATGCTTGGACTCTTCGTCACCTTCACCCTAGAACTTGCTGCCCGAATTGTTGTGTCAGGGCTCTTGCTTAATGCTCCAGAGTATAGCACAATAGACCGCCAAAAGGGCATTCGAGCAGCCATTGTGGAACAATACAGAACCGCTTTTCGGCCCCAACGACAGAAGTCCGTCATAGGCAGCTCACAGACGGAGCTACAACATTCTATTTTCTCCCGCTCCTTCACCACCATAATGCAAACGCTTCCTTCAACAATTGAAGAGCAACAGCGGTATCAACTGGCTCGACGTGCCTTCTTGCGACACTCCTTCAACCGCCTGGACTTTGTGGCAGTTGTCTCGTTTTGGGTTGCATTTCTACTTGGCATAACAGGAATTGAAAGTCAGCACCGCATATATTTGTTCAGAATGCTCGGTTGCCTCCGAATATTGAGACTCTTGGCACTGACCCATGGTACTGCGGTAAGAGTCTTTCCATGCTCTCCCTATGTGAGCCAGCTTTCTAAGTTTGCTTACAATGTAGATTATCTTGAGAAGTTTAAAGAAAGCCGCTCCTCTTCTCGTTCGAATTGCGTTCTTGGTCGTATTTTTCTGGCTACTATTCGCAATCATTGGTATTCAGAGCTTCAAGTCTAGTTTGAAGCGCCAATGTGTTTGGTTGGACCCGTCCGACCCTCAAAATCTGACGGCAGCATTTACCAATGGGAACCAGTTCTGCGGAGGCCATTTGGATAATCAAACTGGCAAAATATCGCCTTGGGTGAAGTTCGGAAGCACCGAATCGCTGGCAAGCTTGGTTAATGGGGCTCGAGATGGCAAGGGATTCATTTGCCCTCGAGGGTCCCTTTGCCTCCAGCAAAACAACCCACATAAGGGTACTGTTAATTTTGATAACATTGCCAACTCCCTGGAGCTTGTTTTTGTAATAATGAGCGCGAACACATTCTCCGACTTGATGTACCAGACCATGGCATCTGATTACTTACAAGCCGCTTTGTTTTTTGGAGCTGGGATCATGATCATGCTGCTGTGGCTGACAAACTTGCTCATTGCAGTCATCACTTCATCATTCCAAGTCATCCGTGAAGAGAGCAAGTCGAGTGCTTTCACTGCGGACAGTGAGCCAGCTTTGACCACTCGACCAGAGGAACGGGTCCGGAAATCCCGATTACATCGAATTTATGACCAAACCAAGGCTTTCTGGGTACTACTCATTACCTTCGCATTACTTTGCCAGTCTTTGCGCAGCTTTAGAATGTCAAATTCTCGAGAGAAATTCATTCACACAGCGGAGGTTATTGCAACCCTCTTTCTCGATATTGAAGTCTCAATCAGATTTGCTGCGGACTGGCGTGGATTCTACCGGAGTTGGCGCAACATTTTTGATCTGTTCTTGGCGGTTGTAACGACGATCATACTTGTACCGCCGATTCCAAACACTAGGGCATATTTATGGCTTACCGTGTTCCAAATTCTTCGAGTCTACAGAATTGTATTGGCGATCCCCGTCACTCGGAAACTGATTCTACTTGTGCTTGGGAATGCTGCTGGTATTGCCAATTTGATGCTATTTGTATTCTTGATGACATTCCTAGTTGCCATCTTTGCCTCACAACTTTTCCGTGGCGAGATTCCTCAGTACACAGAGGATGGTCAACTGAACAGAATATCATTCTTTACAATATACAATTCATTTCTGGGTATGTATCAGATTCTTTCAAGCGAGAATTGGACCGAAATTTTGTACAACGTCACGTCCTACTCGAAGAGGTTTCACACTGCCTGGATCGGCGCGATGTTTCTCATAGGCTGGTTCATTCTCTCCTTTTTCATTCTGATCAATATGTTCATCGCCGTCATTCAAGAAAATTTTGATGTCTCAGAAGACGAGAAACGGCTCGAACAAGTCAAAGCATTTCTACAGAGAAAGGAACTCGGACACAACCCCAGCAACCTGGCACTCTCAACAATATTTAGCCTAGGGAAATCTCGTCGTCGTCGGGATCCTTTGGACTATGGGCCAGCAATGATGGAAATGCTCCTGAAAGATGCCGTGGTGCGAGACTTCCTAAACGACGAGTCTCCAGACCCAATGCATGAAAACGCAGTCTCCGTACCATCACAGAGAAGCACGACGGCATTGTTTAGTAATCATGCCAACCCGGGCATGATTGCTCAGTACTGGAAGCGCCTTCTGAGCAAGTTAAAGAATAAAGAGCCAAACCCGTTTTACGCCAATATCCGCTTCGATGGTCCAAACGATGCTCTTGATCCACGTCAAATGGCCCGGCAAGCCGTCTCAGCAACATCCGCAAGAAGAAAGGCCCAACGAGAATATCTCTTTCGGCATCCGAGATACAACGATTCGCTGTATATTTTCAAGCCGAAACATACCCTTCGACGGCTTTGCCAGAAATTAGTTGGACCTGCGAGAGGACCTGAGCGGTTTGACGGCGTGCAGCCCAACAAAGTAGCCTGGTATGTTTTCTCAGCATTTGTATACGCCGTCGTCGTCGCAATGGTAATTTTGGCTTGTGTTACAACACCGCTTTACCAGAAAGAGTACAGAGAAAATCACAGTACAAACACATGGAATTGGTACGTCTGGACTGATCTCGCCTTTACCTCGGTTTTCACCGTTGAGGCGGCTATCAAGGCGATTGCGGATGGTTTATTCTGGACACCGAACGCATATATGCGCAGCTCCTGGGGTATGATTGATGGCATTGTTCTTGTGACACTATGGATCAATGTCATCACGCTTCTAATTAATGATGGAGCGATATCGAGAGCTGTTGGCGCGTTCAAGGCTTTGCGAGCACTCCGACTTCTCAACGTCAGCGACAGCGCTAGGGATACATTCCATTCGCTCATTATCGTTGGTTGGTGGAAATTAATAGGAGTAGGTTCCATTGGTCTTTTAGTCTGCGCTCGTATTGCCCCTTTAGTCTTGGAGAGTAAAGCAGCACTAATGTCTCGACTTAGGCTGCCCTCATATCGCTTTCATTGCTGATACCATTTGCCATATATGGTTTGAACCTTTTCAACGGTCTAATGATTACGTGCAATGACTCCAGCGCCAGCACTACTCTTGATGGGTGTTTTGGCGAGTTTGACAGCACTCCTTTCAACCCGCAATGGAATATGCTAGCCCCCCGTGTTGCGGCCAATCCCTATTTTAAGTTTGACGACTTTGGATCTTCTCTCTTCACTTTATTTCAAATTGTCAGTCAGGAAGGTTGGATTGATGTGTCGTTTGCTGCCCAAGCCATCGTGGGCAAAGGAATGCAGCCTCAACCCTTTGTCGCCCAGGGCAACGCGCTCTTCTTCGTCATCTTCAACCTGATGGCCACAGTCTTTGTCCTAACGCTGTTTATTTCTGTTTTTATGAGGAATTATACCGAACAAACAGGTGTCGCCTTTCTGACTGCAGAACAGCGGTCTTGGCTTGAGCTTCGCAAACTTCTTCGACAGATATCGCCGTCCAAAAGTTCATACAGGGAAAGTGAGAAGAGCTGGAAGAAATGGTGCCATAAACGGGCCATTGAAAAACGCGGTAAATGGTATCAAGCCATTACCGTCGTGCTAGTGTTTCATCTTGGCTTGCTGATGACCGAGTTCAGCTCAGAGCCATTCTGGTGGACAAAAGTGAGAGAAATTGTATTCCTTCTCTTTATTCTAACGTACATTAGCAACATTGCCATTCGAGTCATTGGTCTTGGATGGGCCCGTTTTCGAAAAAGCTCCTGGGACCTTTATTCACTCATCGCAGTTTCAGGAGCATTTGTGTCTACATTGGCATTGATGATTGCCGACGCTACAGCTGATGCGTCGGCCCAATTACACAAATTCTTTCTTGTGGCGATTGTATTGCTCTTGATACCAAGAAACGACGCCCTGGATCAATTATTTAAGACTGCCGCAGCCAGCCTGCCGATTATAAGCAATTTGTTGGCCACCTGGCTGGTATGTTTTCTCGTGTTTGCCATCGCAATGACGCAAGCATTTAGCCTTACCAGATTTGGTGACCAAGAGACTGGCGACATCAACTTCCGCAGTGTCCCGAAAGCCTTGATACTCTTGTTCAGGATGAGTTTGGGAGAGGGTTGGAACCAAATTATGGAGGATTACGCTGAAATTCGACCACCTCTTTGTGTAGAGGAGAACAAATTCTTCGACAGCGACTGCGGCAGTAAAGGGTGGGCTCGCTTTCTGTTCGTTGCCTGGAATATCATCAGCATGTATATATTTGTGAACCTATTCGTGTCTCTGATCTATGAAAGCTTCAGCTACGTCTATCAACGCTCTAGCGGTATGGCGGTTGTTGACCGAGACGAGATACGACGATTCAAAGAAGCGTGGCGCAGCGTGGACCCTGCGGGAACTGGATTCATCTCCAAAGAACTCTTTCCACGCCTGCTCGCAGAGCTCTCAGGCGTATTTCAAATGCGAATCTACCAGCCGGAGGACTCCATCGGACAAATATTGGAGGATGTGCGCGACGAATCCAAACCAGCCCGTCACATGTCTATTGCGACGGCAAACTTTTACAACGACGTTGACATAGCCAAGCTTAATCAGAGACTGGCTAGACTTGACGTACAAAGGATTCGCGAGCGTCGCCGCCGATTCAAGGTTTTCTTTGGGGAAGTGTTGGTATCCGCGGATCCAGACAGGGGCATTGCTTTTACGGATGTCCTCTTGATTCTTGCCCATTACAATATTATCAATGACAGTAAGAGCTTAAAGTAGGACGCTACTCGCAGGCCTAATGTATTTGAAGCTGCGCTGACGGGTTGCATAGACTCGAGGAATTTTTACGACGCCGAGCTCGGTTGCAACGTGTCGATGAAGAAATTCGGCGCAAGGTGGTCCAAGGCTTTTTTGATACACTGTAAGTGACAGACAGCTCGCCCAAAACCTACGAAATAAGGGAACTCGCCGAAAGCAGAACCCAACAGCGTGCATGAGCTAACTCTGTCCATTCCAGCTACTGGTCAAGAAGATTCAAAAAGCACATGGAGGAGAAGCGTGCGTCTCGGATGTCGGCGATTCCCCAGCTCACGATACCGCACATCCTCGTGGATGACGAGCCTGGTGGCGAGTCGAACGAGGGAGGGACTATGACCTTCACACAGCAGCCTCGGTCGACAAAGCTGAGCCGAGAAGAAGGAGCTGGCCAGCAAGTCACTCTGGAGTCAACTGACCTTAGCCTTCACGACACGGCATACGAGCACCCTCTCAGCCAACCTCGGACATCTCGAACCTCTGCTCCGCGTGAAGACACCGGCTCCGGGTTTAGTTTTGAACTTTACGAGTCCGAATTTCAGATCCAAGATGTGCCCCAAGCAAGCCGTGGTGGAAGCGCAACCAGCCCAGTGGAAGCTCGCGATATACTTGATGATTCCATTTGGATGGAAAGTATTAGGAGGAGTGCGACGCTACGACGACCTAACAGGGGAGCATACCGCTTTGGGGATCTTAGGTAAGCGAAAGTCCAGCCGCAATATGACTTGTGAAGGGGGGGTTTGTGCCTGACAGAACACTGGCAGGCAATAAGTACGTAGTACTCCGTAGATGCATGAAGACAAACATTTTTTACTTTATTTTAGTTTTATTCTCTTACCATTCCAATCTTGTAGACAAAGCGCGGCGTCTTGACGGACCATAGTGGAGCCATAAATTATTGATATGTCATGTAACTTCATGCCTGGACACATGAATTTCATGCAAAGTGTGACGTTCACACGAGGTAACCTCATCGAAATGGGAGCAACAGTGACACCAGATCGAGGCGCACTTTATGTCCTCGGACAAGATTCGGCTATGCGAGGTCTTCAACTATGCCCATCTTCAACGTGTCTTCATTTTGTAATGCGTTCACATGGGGAATGACTCTTTTTTACATGGTTCGCCGTGCATATCAATTCCTAGTTAGTGCGCGACCACTGGGTGCCCTTTGATGCCATTGATGCGACACAGAAGCGATGCTGGTTTCAGCTTTTGGTGATCGCAGGGGCCAGGCCAGGGTTTTCGCGTCTCCTGATTGTAGGGCAACCCTGAAACCGACCAGGGGATGATAACGTGTTTGAATGCCCTATGCCGCTCAGCCCATAATGCTCACATGTAAAAGTGTGTGGAGGGCTTAGTTAACGTGCTTCGTACAGGGATACGACCTTTACGCTTTTTGTGATTTTATCTTGCAGTGGTGACGGGAGTCTCGCGGCTTTTAAAACCAAAATGGACATCAAATATGTGGTGCACATCCATTCATGCTCCCCTTGGCGAGCAGGGTATTCCTCTGGCATTAGACGTCGGACTATTCGAGCTCCTGCCAATAGCCCAAATTTTATGATGGTCAAGGGAAGGATATGCTCACTGGGCATTGCATTGTGTGTACTGTGCTTGGGGAAGCCGTCTCACGCTTGGGCGGTTAATAAAAGATTCCTCCCTCCCTCCCTTAGGCGGCGGTAAGACCCTTTTTCAATTCAATAAATTTCGTCTAGATGGACAGGAGCATAAAGACCAACCACGAGCTATTCAACAAACCCCTGCTGCTGCGGGCTCTTTCTTCTTCATCCACCACTAGTCGTTGCGATCTTCCAATTGTCCCAATTCTTGCTGGACCATCTCGAGAACGATAATTGACGAAACACAGACGAATTTGACACTCTGCGCAACTAGCTTCCGAATTTTCGAAGCAACGCCTAGCTATCAAAAAAAAAAAAAAAAAAACTCGTCCCATACCGGAAACCGGAAACGGAGAGCGACGCGGCGTACTGTATAGCGGGACCAGCCCTACTGGACCTTTACCAAGGAGCAGGTTATAGCTCCAATATCGCTTCTAATTGTCACTGGCGACATTATTCTTTGTATTTTTTCAACAAAGCCCTTGATTCTCTAATTATCATGACGTCTACACCTCGATGTCAACCTTCCACTTCGGATGTTCAACTTCGAAGTCGCAGGCTTTCAAGCCGGTCACGCCAGTCAAGAGCTTCCTCCCAAGACAACACAAACAAGCCGAGTCTCTCGAAAGCTCTAGCTTCGGCAGGAACCACTTTAAACCGTATCCTGTCTCGACAATCATCTGTTTCCATACTTGAAGAAGAGAGGAGATGCTTTTCTACAGGGCTAAGCGTTTTGGAACCCCGTCCCTTGGTATATTGGAGCAGCTTAGAGGAAAGAATTCAACCAAACGCTGTTTGAAGCTTTGTTCCGTACGGCTGGGGACGGATGGAAATTGGAGAGGCCAATACTGCAATATTCTAATGCAACATAGGCTTAGCCTCCTCACATGGGAGCTGCCTGGTTGGCGGCCGTTGACGGGAGTGGTCCACGATCTCCGTTTCATTGGGAGGCATTGTTTCATTGACGCGTTTGCGAGAGTCCTGTTCTTGTCCGGGCGCCGATTCCTTTTTTTCTTTTCTTTCTCAGTTGCCCCCGCAAGATACAATTACGACATTGTCAGAGTCAAGTACGCACCAATACTTGATCGGTATGTAAATATAATCAACGGAACGATAAAACAAAAGCCTGTTTGATATCGTCTCCAACTTAATTTGTTGCAGCTACATTCTTCTTACTCTCGTGATATACCAGAAAATGAAAAGAGACATGCCGGCCAAGAATGCGAGTGCCGAGCAAAGTCTCCACTGCTGTGCTTGTGTCTGTTCCGAAAATTGCTACAAGGAAGGTGATTAGGTCTTCAGTTGGCCGTCAAATCCAAGTTCGTGCTCACATGGTCCCTTCAGTTAGGTACGTCAGTAGGCAAAGCCTTGCTGGCGGCACTGAATCGATTGATGCGAAGGACGTCAACTGATGTCAAAAGCTTGCCGACCCTATGGTGCTCGTGATCCCCAGAGGGCATTAATTGCAGTTCAATTCTGCTCTCAAGCTTTGTAGATGGTGCAGTCTACCGCAACGTGTTATGGACAGGCCGACTGCTGTTCACCTCGCAATTGGACTGGCCATTTCTCCACGGCAAAGAGGACTCGATGCGGAGTCTTCGCGGTCATGGTACCAGCCGTGTGCCCGGAAGCCTACATATATGATAACATCTACCCGAGTACATACCTAAGTCGGTAGGGATCTAGCTCGTTACATGCCTACCTTGTGGCAACAGATGGCAGATGAGATGACTTTCGTCATTACGAAGCGGCTGTTTCCCTACAGGTATGTATGCTCGGTAGACACGTAGTCCTCATCACTCTCCAGATGACTAGATGATAGGTAGAATTCAGTGGTCATATGCGTCAATTAGATGGTCAGGCCCGGCTCCAGCATGTGAAATTCTGGGACAGGAATGCAGTTTAGGGTCCCACGGTCTGTCCAGCGCTGCTTCCCCGACTCTTGCCAGCCCAGGTATGATACGATTACAGCTAGGCGGCTAGTCTTGGGTTCTTCATCTATTGACACAACTACCGACAAACTTGGCCAAGAACGAAAGGCGGTTTGATAGCAATCATTGCCAGGCCAAACGGCGCAGTGTCATCGCGTGTTGTGGATGTCCAGGACGAGGATATCTTGGGCGCCAACCCGGGTCAGGTCGTCCATTACGAGGGCAATCCTCTTTTTTTCTACCATAGAGCTGACTGCAACCCATCCCTCAGCGTCAAGAGTGGTAATGGTCGGCGCTCGTTTCCCGGGGGTGATTTTACTTGCATCGGGAAGCCGCCGTCTTTCAATATTGTACTGACACAATACGTACTGTTGCGCAGTAATGACCCCCCGGATTCTCGAAGCAATCAGGTCAACCATGTCTGCGTTTGACGGTGCCCGAGACTTGACAAGCACAGCTGTCGATTCCAAAACAGTATCTACAGCCTTCAGGCCAGCAGCACGCATGGTTTCGCCGGATTCTGCAGGCCGCATGTCAACGCTATTCTTTGTATGAAATCACATGGCACAAGGATGGCCACAAAAGACATCCAAGGACGTTTTTGCTGGTGATGTTTATCAGGCACTTCGCATCCCAAACTTACCAACGAGGTCAACAATTCCGTCAGCGACTCCCAAGGCACAGGCAGCTTCGACGCTGCCGCTCAGCTCAACGATCTTGGTCTGCAGCTTTTGCGTAGAATCGGATAGGGCATCGTGGCCGGCATCCTTCGCCTCCAGTCGTGCGAAATATTCGGTAGCTAGGTGCACAAAGCTGGTGCCAATGGTTTTGCCAATAAGGTCCTGGCCGGTGATGTACTTGCCCTTCTCTGGGACTTGCACTTGAAGCTTGCATGCGCCGAAGCCCAGTTCCATGACCATTTCGCAGTCCGGCGTCCCGTCAGTATCCACACCGCTACTTGTGACGGCACGCACAGATGCATCATGGTCTTTGACCTGGTCCCATCCCGTGATGCCCAAATCAACACGGCCCTGGCCGACAAAGGTTGGAATGTCCGCTGCAGGCAAGAATATGAGGGCGATTGGCAGGTTTTTGACGAGAGCGATATCAAGTCGGTTTTCGCGACGGAATTGGATGTCGGCACCTTCCAGCAAATTCAACGCAGCTTGGTTCAACCGGCCCTCTACATCCATGGGAGTCAGCCACTCAAGAATATAAGATCACTATGCTAGGGACGGACGCAAATCTTTAAGTACAGCTACACTCACTCTTTGGCACGGCGAACAGTAGGCGACCCTCGAGGCTGTGTTGAGGAAAGGTCAGTGTCACAAGACTCATTAAGCAAAGGCATCACAGTGGACGCGGCCTTCTCCGCAAGCAAGACAGACAGGTGCTTGATTGAAGATGGGCAGCAAAGCGTAAAAGCCGCACCAAGTTAGAGTTCAATGACTTTGCGTACGTACGTACCTATTGACTAGATCCATATTCTGTTGCAGATGGAAGCGCACCAGCAGCCCAAGTCGCGCAAGATGTTGACGAGTCGTGGAGCGGGAATCGACCCAGCCAGCGCAGGGACGGGCAGCCTGGCAGTTTCTTTTTCCCCTTCCTTTGCGGCACCCCAATATTACAGCCGACCCGAATGCGGGTCGGCGCAGAAGAATGACTAGACGGGGTGACTGGATCCAATCATTTCAAGGATAGGCCTGGTAGCGACTCGTAAGAAGCTGTAACCCACCTAGGTACTTAAGTATTTGGTGGGGACTCGGGTAATGTCAGCACGACCAGCCAGAAACCACCGCCCGTCGACACTGAAGGAACAATGAGGGTTGGCGCATGCAGTGGAGGTAGCAATACCAGACTACAGTCAAGGCGTTTCGACCACTCCGCCAAACGTCGAGAGGCTTGAAGAAGATGGAATACTTATGAGCATACTGTATGGATTAACTAACGCTACTTGTCAGTCCGCCCAATTATTTAGTTCTCAGGGCTCAGGGGAAGTGTGCGATGTCAAAGAGCGCAGACGTACGGAGTACTCTATATATGTAATATAGGTCGGGTTTGACAGCCTGGGCGATCACGGCATATCCATTGATGTCCGTTCTTGGCTCCAGAGTCAGTCCAATCAGTACCATTCCAGAGCTTGAGTGCTCCGATTGCACCAGACTCGGAGACGTCGGGCGGGCTCAGTCTCTTATTACAGATCCTTCAGAAGTCGAAAACTCGACCTGACATTATTGATCTTTTCAAAGTTCCAAAAGTGCGGGACCAAACGCACACACTCGGCGGCTCCGTCATTCTGTGGACAGCCACCTCCGACAAGACATGGTTGCTCCCGAAGCCAGCTAGTAACTAGGTACGTAGTAACTACAGGTCTCGCTCCTCCACACGTTGACAGCACCTGCTGCCCCCTGTTCAGTCGGCTGGCCTTGGCGTGCTGTGGACACTCTCCTTGAGGGTCCTGTTCAACTTGCATGTGTCGACTCGGCCGGATTTGCCCAGAATCAAACCATTTATGATATCAAGACCCTATATTTCGTTTCCTTCCACGCAAGTCGCCTTCTTGTCGCCTTTTCTCGCGACACGGGACCCAAGTTACGAGGTCTTTCCCATTTACCTTGCCCAGGTCGAAGCCTGATCGGTCTGCCCCGCCAAGGCGGCAAATTCCCTTCAACTATCAATCACTCACCAAGCTCACCAATATCTGGACGGCGGCGCTTGTCCCGTGACATCACAAACCTCCAACTCGCGGCTGCGCACACGGCTTCAAGACTGTCTAATTCTGTCACCCTCCTGCTCAATATTGCAACGCTTCGTGTGAATACAGCCTCTCCTAGGCGAAATGGGGTCGACGTACCCTCCTCCCTCAGACATGTCGCAGCAGTTGCCTCTTCCAGGCGGCTCGTACCCGCCCCCAGGTTCAACTGGTGCCTCTAGCCACCAGACCACTGGCCATGCGATGTATGGTTATCACGGTCACCACAACCAGCAGCAGCAGCAGCAGCAGCATCAACAACTACCGCCGCCGCAGCCTCATCCTCCACAGCGCAGTCCTCACGATGTGCATCATCAACGACCATGCAGCGAGCCACAAAATCAGCCGCCTCAGCATTCGCACCCAAACACACAACCTCATCAGCTCTCCCACCATGTGTCGTCTCATCCGCAGCTCTCTCAACACCAACTTTCTCCGGCGCAAATGCAACCTCCCTCACTTTCGAGGCAAGATGACACACAGCAAGCTTCGGCGGGTGCTGTAACATCTGCAGCCGTGGGGAAACCGCTTGGAAATTCCCAGCAGATGTTGAGCCCGTTCTCAAAGATTGATGAAGCTACCGGTCGCAAATACCAGTACGTGCTATACTAGGTCGATCTTGCTTGAGTTCTAATATAATGGAAGATACTGATATGTGCTCACAGACTTGACGTTGTTCAACAGCCTCGGCGAGCGCGAATGTGCGGGTTCGGCGATAAGGTATAGACATCATGTTGCCCTTCTCCTTGGCTTGTTGGCCCTCTAACTAGATATAGGACCGACGACCAATCACTCCACCCCCGTGCGTCCGTCTCATCATCACAGATATTGCCACGGGCAAAGAAATTGATTGCAAGTGCGTCTCTCCTGTCGTGAGCTAGCTTCCCCCAAGATGTCGCCAAACTCACACTTCCTTTGGTTAGTGACATTGACCACTCCATGTTTGTCCTCAACGTTGATCTTTGGAATGAAGACGGCACCAAAGAGGTCAACCTTGTTCGCTCTTCCACGGGCAGTCCTTCGATCTCTTCTACAACACCTTATTCTTATACCACATTGAACGCTGGTGATACCGGGACGGCGCCATACATGCAACTTGTCCTTCCATCTAATCGCGACCAAGCGTACAATGCGTCCCCCAGTGTCGGTTACGGTCAGGATTATCAGATACAAAGTGGATATGGCCAAGGTACGTATTTTTTTCTTGTCTTGCCCCTACCAAATGACAGCGTGGAAGTAGATACATCTGAATGCATTTTCTTTTCGTTCACAGCCCCATCTTATCCTTCAAACGGCACGTACGGCCCACCGCAGCAATATTTTCCTCACCATCAGTCATACCGCCCTGAGGGCAGTGTCGCACCACTGCCTTCGCAGTCGAATATTTCTCCATATACGCGGAATGGTTCTACCGGTCTATCCGGTTATGTCCAAGACCACAACTCCCTAGCGAGGATGGCAATGGTTGGCGGACAGCCACAAGGCATGTTTACTCGAAATCTTATCGGCAGCTTGGCAGCTAGCGCATTCCGCCTCAGTGACACTCATGACCGTATCGGAATATGGTTTGTTCTTCAAGATCTCAGTGTCAGGACAGAAGGCCCCTTCCGGTACGAAAACCTGATCTATGCATTGTTATCAAGGCACCAATCCTAACTGTACGGCCACAGCTTGCGGTTCTCCTTTGTCAATGTCGGGCCGCCGGACGGCACCCCTCGGGATACCGGTGCACCAAAGATCAACAAAAACAGGGCGCCAATTTTGGCGTGCTGTTTTAGCGATGTTTTCAATGTCTACTCGGCCAAGAAGTTCCCCGGCGTGTGTGAAAGTACAGCGTTGAGCAAGACATTTGCCACTCAAGGAATCAAAATACCAATCCGAAAGGACTCGAATATTAAAGGCGGTGACGACGACGATTATGGTGACTAGTACCCTTCTCCACAACTCGCGAGGAGAGACGAATGGAGAAAACATACCACAGAGAGTCCACAAGTTGAGCTGCTCATCTTGTGCTGTAGGTGGTTCTTACAGGCACCTATGGCCGCTTGGAGACCTTCGGGGAGGCGGATATTCCAGGGTAATAGACATGCAAAGCGAGCTAGGGACACAAGTAAGCCGGCTACGGAGTGTTCCAGCTTAAGCCTATATGTTTATTCATTGGAATTGTAAGTTGCGCGAGGGCTATCAAATAAACAAATGCTGCTGGAAGAGAAGGTGTGTGCGGACTTGATCGTTTCACTATTCATTTCTGTCCTACGGCGCAGGGAAAATATTATCAACCGGACTGTTCCCCAGCGTCTTCACTTCCATTCATCGGTGGGTTGGTTGACATAAGTGGTGTAAGATATCCCGAAAGCAAATGGTAGACCGTCGGGCTATCTCTGCTCGAAAGGCCAAAAAAAGTATAGTCTACCTCGCGGGCACTCAAGTCCACAACAGATGGGCAGGCCTCGCCTCCTCGCGACCTGCCAAGGTACATTCCTAGATTCACGGGTGAAACATTTTTATTTCACATGGGACAATCCGCATGAAATGAGTAGACGACCGTTCGATAATTCCAGACACGTCGGTACGTGGATAGGCTATCAAGCTCGTTCAATTCCAGGTAATACGGGGACGTAGGGGTCTCGCCCGATCCGATCTAAAAACAGCAGGTAAAACACCAAGTCCATAGCTCCGATAGTGCTCCTCAGCCGCCTTTTGTGGCATCCACAGAGCCTCGAACTTTATCTTGTTCCCATGATTTCAACAACCAAGGAACACACCAGTTACATGTTCAAAGTATAGGTGAGTCGAGGTCGAGTGGGTTCAGTGTTTAGGAGCTCACGTACTTAATTAAGCCTGGTACTTACAATGACAACTCACAGCGCTAGTCCCAAAGAACACTGTGGCAAATAGCTGAATCGGCCAAAGCAACCACCAAACCGATGAAGAGAGCAGAGCAGAGCACGCGCAGGGCATTCTCCAACCAACTTTGAAACTGTCTGCATCAAACGCCGCGACTCGCGCGCATCGGTTGTTTTCCTGAACCCTGTCACCCTCCCCTCCTGCGGCCAAATCCGGTTCCTGGCAACAGACCCGACCTGCAGTATCATTGCCATATATCTGGATCGGTCTACTGGTCCTCTCTTTCGAACCTTATTTCCTTGTTCCAAGAAGAAAGTTTTCCTACCCATCCAAATCGGACCTTGTAGAGCCTGATGACCGTAATCAATTAGACCGACAATCTAACGCTCTCAAGCTTCAGTTCCTCCCTTGGCTGCTAGAATTTTTTGCCTACAAGAAGCGAAAGCATGGCACAGAAAAATGAAGCCAGCAGATCGCCAACGGCATCACAGCTGTCATCTCACGGTCGTGGTGGCGCCGGCAACATGCTCGACTCTTCTCGGTCACCGAAACTGAGTGCATCGGACCTCGAGACGCCAGTGCTAAGGAAGCCAGTCGTCACCACAGGTCGCGGTGGCACAGGAAACATGGCCAAAAATGACGACCCCTGTGAGACTCGCCTGCGACAGGATGTTGGAGCGTAAGTAGACAGCATGCGACATGCTCCCTTTGCAGACCAACGTCGACCATGTCAGCTTACACAAGCAATCTTTCGACAGGGTTCCAAGACGATTCAGTGCGGGTGCCCAGCACTCCGGTCGTGGTGGTGCAGGCAACGTTTTTCGTGAAAACGAAAGCGAGAGCGAGCTAGCTCGTAAAATTAGCAGGGAACAAGCCGTGGCAGATGATGCTCCCAAACGCGACGCCGCTACGAGTCCGGATCCCGATACGACTTCCCATAAACGCAAGAATTGGCTATTCGTGAAAAAGGCATAGGACTGTGTGTCCGTTTTATTTTTTTTTCTTGCAATAGGCTTTATATGCCCAGGATACTTCACGCTCTGAAATGACATCACTGATGCATAAGAACGTGGCCGTTTTGCTCTGTCGTGAAAAATTATTTGTCTGCTCTCTGCTGTTATTCGTTGGGATGGGTTAGTTTCTCTGTTCTGATACAAAAGGCTCACAAGGCAGTTAAGTCACATGCGTGGATTTGCGCCTTGACCCCGATGTTTTTTTCTTTTTCATTCATCATTTCTTCTTGCTAGCTGTGGATGTTGGTGTGCGACTTGTTTTGTTGTTTCGGGGAGTTGAGGTCACGTAAAAACGTTCAGGGTGCTTTGGAGTTGACCTTGGTCCTTGCCACAGCAATAAAGCAAATGCGGATGCAAAATGCATTCACATATGTCACAGGGGGGCTCATAGAAGCCAGAGTTGGCAACAGATGCGAAAACAAATACTCGAGGTTTCAGCAAGGTCCAGAAATTTGGAAAGGTTTTTGTGTTTATTTGATTGAGTGGCTACGTCGCATGTCAGACCCGACGATAGATTGACCCAAACAAATGTCGTAGCGCCCGAACCGTGTTGTAGTGATTTTGCTTTGTCTAATCAGCTATGACAGGACAGCCTATGAGAATTTTCTACCAGTGTATGATGATCCTCAAGAGTATATGTCATTTCTTTTAGTTATTTTCGTGAGAGCTCTGCTGTCCTCAGAAACTGGGACCGCAAACGTAGGTTATATAGGTGTACGTCCCGGCTTCCTGATCCCCATCTGCGTGCATAGAGTGGACTGACAGAGTTTTATTGAAAGTCCTGACATGGAGCGACCGGAAGCCGATGCTCAACTTTTTGTCAGCCGATGAATTTCCTCAAAAAAGTGCTTCAAGTTGTCAGGGTCTACGCCTGGTGTAATGCCTATACACGTGTTATGGTTAGTTATGTCCAGGCCCGACGTTCAAGATAAGAAATCAGTTTCTACTTGTGACATACCGTGTCCCAAGTTGGCAATCCAACCCTTCTTACCGACCCAAAATCCGCGGACCATTTGTTCCACGGCCAATGTTATCGCCTCCTTAGTTCCGTACAGGACACCAGGATCGGCGTTGCCTTGGAAGACCACATTGCGTGATCCGCGAATCCTGACAGCAGCCTCAGGATCTTGGAGCCAGTCCATGCCCACAACGTTATATCCAAGATTGCACACAGAGTCTAAGGCATACCATGCACCCTTGGGGAAGACAATCATAGGGACGGCATCCAGCCCCAGGCTCTTCAGCTTGCTCGGTAGCTTCTGTGCAATACGCGACAGGTAAGGCTCAGAGAACTCACGGAATGACGACGGAGATAACTCTCCTGCCCATGAGTCAAATACCATAACCACCTGAGCAGAAGAAAGGACGACATGTTAGTCCATTCAGCGCAATTCAGTCTTCAAGGGCGGGATTCAACTGTGGCGAGTTTATCATACCTGTGCACCAGCCTTTACTTGCAGAGCAAGATGATCCACGCATATATCTGCGACCTTCGACAGAAGCGCCTTGCTTTCCTCGGGGTACATGTATATCCAGGTCTTGCTCTGAGCAAACAGCTTCGTGCCGCCGCCTTCCACCATGTAGCAGAATAGAGTCCACGGGCCGCCACAGAAACCAATAAGCGGCACTTTACCAGCTAGTCTTTTTCTCGTAAGTGTAACGGCTTTGTAGACATAGTCCAGCTCTTCTGCCACCTTGACCTGTTTGGTGAGAACTTGGTCATACTGGCCATCGGTGGGAGCCTTGAGAGGATCAGGAAAGTGCGGGCCCTTCTTGTCTATCATCTCGACCTTCATTCCCATTGCCTGTGGAATTACGAGAATGTCTGAGAAAATAATTGCGGCATCGAGTAATCCGGCAAAACGTTCAACGGGTTGGAGGGTAAGCGTCGACGCAACCTCTGGATCCCGGCAGCACTCGAAGAAATCGCGAGTGCCTTTCGCTTCATGGTATTCGGGGAGATAGCGCCCAGCTATATTTCTCTTATCAGTGAACAAATTTCACGGCATCATTTGCTGCGAATTGTGGTGTCGAAACGATTGCTGGCACTGACTGACCTTGCCGCATCACCCACATGGGTGGGCGTTCGACCTGCTGACCTACACGTTAAGCCGTCAGTATTGCCTCAACAAATTCCCAGCATGACACCATATCTATAACCCACCCCATGCTGCCCGGATTAAAAGATCGTTCTTCAATGGCTCGAACGAATGGTCCATTGCGGCGGAAACTTCAGGCAAGTGGCAATTCACGACGTGAAAGATGGAAATCAGCTCGCTGGAGTGATAGCTGATTGGCGCTCGTGGAGCCCGACTGCCGTACATTCGGGTCCCTCTCTCAATGATCCTTTCGGCCCGACCACTTCTCCGAATCCTTGCAAACGTTTGCAGGTAGGTATCAATCAATGCAATCCGCAAAGCAGAGCGTCCACGACAACCCTAATAATTATTACAGGCCCCAATTCCGATCTTGCGGAACTCTATCTTAGGAGTCTTCAGCTTCATAGTGTGTCAGGAGACACGTGACGACAAGACTTGCAGCCGTAAGATCACAGCCACCATGTCTGCCGAACAGGAGTATCAAATTCATCCGGTTGTCCCGGATTCGGTTGTTCACAACTCTAAGGTATTTCTTCATTTGGCAGCCTGTATAACCCTTTTCTGTGAGTTTTTGTCCTAATGCCTTGCCGCACAGGCTCTGTCCAATCTTCAAAGCCTCACTGCGTCGTTGTTTGGTGTTGCCGCCGGTATACTTGGTCTCGAATCCTACACCGGCTTTCTCGTCTACATCATTTTGTCAATCATAACCTCATTGATGTTCTATGGTTTCCAGGTCGCACCAGAGTCATTGAAAGAGGGTCGGTCGCTCCTGAGCACAGAACGATATTTTACCAGCGCCTTGGATTTCTGGACAAGTGGAATTTTCAATGGCCTCCCGGGCTTTATCTTGACATGGACGCTATTCTATGGTTTGGTGCGAGTTTGATGGAAGATCTGAGTGTATGTACAAATTGTGTTTGTGCAACAAAACGGCCCTCATAATCTGTTGAGTTTTTCAATTTTCCACCCGACGTGATTGATTGATGCCAAAACTCAGATGCAATAGGCACACACTACTTTCCATCTCGATTCAAGTCAATCAACTATCTCAACAATCTTCCCCACAAATCCTTCCAGTCCCGACCGATCTTGGCTCCCGCCTTCTAGGATTATGACCTTGGAGCCTAGCTCGATCCATTCTCTACCGTGAAGCAATTCCAGCGTTACCGCGCCGGACCAAGACGCCTTATAGTCCCATGTCGCATCTCCGGTGTCAATGTCTGCGTTTAGGTTGAATACATCCTCGATGTCATCATTGCCAGTGGCAGTGGCCTTGGGTTGTAGTTGGGATTGATCGTGTGAAACTCGCACGACTCTAGCAGCAGCTTTTACACTCGCTACATAGACGTTGATAAAGGAGCCCGGGGTCAAAGAGCATACTGCGGGTTCAGTAAATGAAGCCGTAAACCCACTGGCTGCTTGAAGGGACAGATTTGAATCCAGCATGTGCGTGGACGGGACGGCCAGGACCATGCCCCGGCGTACGCGCGGTAGCTCTGTCAAGGGCTCGCCCGATGATGTTACCGGCCGCTCAAATACGAGACCTACAGATCCGGCTTGCCCAGCTTCTAGGGTTCGCACAGGCAATCGTAAGTTCCGAATGCTGACAATTTGCGCTTTGTGCCATTCTCCTGACACGGCAGATGCAGAGACGGCGTTCTTCATTGCCATTCGAGCCAAGTCCACAGACGACGGGTGAGAGATAGATAGTCCATACGCTCTCACTGCTGGTCGATTGTCAACCGCCAAGCCTAATCCTTGTGACTCCTCTTCTTCTGGGTGAAAAGGACCAAGAACAATTCTGCCACCTACTGAAAAACCTCCGAATCGAACATAGCCAGACACTACTACACCTCTTTTCTTCAATTGACAGGTATCAGTTGCCAGCGCGCCATAGGAACCTGGTAAACTAAATGTGTCATCAATATGGAACAGGGACTGTGGTTGTTCGGGATTCAGAGCTATGCCGACGTAGTCTCGCGGCGTTGGTGTCGGAGGCAGCGGCAGATTTGCGAGTAAGGCATGCAGCAAGCCAATGCCGATCCCCTTCACCGCACTCGTGAGAATAATTGGGACGTATGAAGTTAGGCTTTCACACTCCGCCATGCTCTTTACAACTGCATTCGCCTTGGCTAGATCATCTCCAGGAATGTCTTGCAAATCATCGTGTTGGATCTGGTCCGGCTGAAGAATCTTTGGTATTCGCTTTGCATCTTTAATAGTCGCCAGAATTTTGATCATGGTTCTCTGTAAAATTTGTTTGGAAGCAAGGTCGAGTTTAGTAATGACCACCACCATGGGAACATCGAGTTTGAGAGCAAAATTCAAATGTGCTAAGACCAGGTCAATGCCGGCGGCAGCAGTGCTTGCTACGTCTTTGGGTGGAGGAAAGGCGCCTGCACCTGAAGAAACATCTTCTGAGGCATCTGCTGCGATACAAAGGACAATCCAATGGGGGGCCCAATTCAAAAGGCCACGTAAAACGGTGCGCCGATATCTAGGGTGCCCACCGGAGTCGGACAGAAACACCAACCTGCCATTCTCTGCGCAATCGTGAATGTCAATCCATGACCCTGTATTTCCCCGTGAGAAATTTAAAATCGAGTTCTTGTTGTATCCAATCAGCTCTTGAGCTACTGAGCTCGTCATCCCGGACATCATCTCATGACGATGCTTGAGCAAGCTAAGCCGACTCTTCCCTCGGCCATTATCCAGAGTTCCAGTCGACAAGGTGCCCAGTAAACTCGATTTGCCTGACGTAGTGGGACCAGTAAGGGTCACTCTGAGTTGCGGAGCTTCCTCTGCTGGGCACGGCGACTTGCTGAGGCCCAGGGGTGGTACGATCTGTGCCGCTTGTTTTTGTCATGCTTTGGCCTGATCGTCTGTATTCTGTGTCCGAGATGTCAAGAAGGCCGAGGTAGGGGGTAATAAGCGCTTCTGCCACCCAAAGTTTCCCTTCCTTTGTAACGGGATTTGCTTCCTGGTCACCATCACGCACAGAAGACGCGACCTCCTCCCACTCACAATTTCCAACAACAACCATGCGAACCACATCTACTGTGCAGCCCAGACTTGCCGCCATGACACGCAGTGTGCTGATGCTTTCAGCCACCTCGTCCCTTGTCAAGCCAACCAACGTCCCGTCATCAGACACGCCTATTTCGTACAGTGCGCCTCTCGACTCCTCGAGCCCAGGAATCAGTGGTTCCAGTCTAATGGACGAGCTCGAGTCAATACTGTCATCTGGGAGCCTGGGCATTGACAATTCTTTGGAGCTAGTAGCGTGATATGGAGAGGATTGTTGGAGACGCCATAGCAACTGCGTTGTAAGATGCTTCAGTCTCTCCTGCCGAGGTAGGTTTCCTGATGCCGGCACGGTGAATATTGGTTGATTTGCGCCATGTACGCCTTGAGGGCAAACAGTCTGGGAGAATTTTTCGGGTTGCTTGGTAGTGCTCATGGACTTGAACGCTCTCCTAGGTCTTAGAAGTAGGTGAAGCTTATATTCCGTCGGCCCTTCCTGAGGCTCAGCTTGCAGCTTTTTGACGCCGTACTCAGGCAACGACCCTAAGTCTGCGGAGTCCCGCGATGGTCTGCTCAGTGCATTCGAGTCTTCAGGGGACAGCCAGGGAGAAGAAACCCGTGGGGGGTCTGGATCATATGTAAATATTGACGCCATTCGTTCCCTCCAGTTGGTGGAAGTTGGAACGATGTACCTTCTTGGGATAAGCACCAAGCTTCGCTTGTCGGGCGTGTGGTTTTTGTCGTTGCCAGCGGTTCAGGTTCAATGAAAGCAATTGGACCGCGTGGATGACGAAGGGAATACTAGTTGGGAAAATATCATATCCATGTGGGATGCGCCCGCGACTGGATGGACGTCGATATGACGATGATTGAGCTAGTAGGATCCAAGTACGGGGAGTACCTGACCTGGTACTTACTCTGGGGGCTCCAAGTCAATCAAACAGGGGCAGGACGATTATTGACGGCTGGAATCATAATAGAGAGGCCGGCCGTAAAAGCATGTCGACTGGTGACTCACTAGCCACATCAATGTCCAATTCATGTTGCCACATCGATGTGATTGCTGCGCAGTGCGCCTATAAGCAAGCAGAGCTGCCCAGGTTTGACCTTGCAGCGTGCCCGAGTCACGCCGAGTGCTAGTTATCATATGAGATGGTAATAACCGGGCTTGTGCCCCTCCGCCCATCGAAACTGAAACGTTGAGGCGGAGACCCCGCGGCTTGGTGAAGTCAGGCGGCACACGAAACCGAACTGCAAACCGGTTGCTGCCTTTGCCCGTTGAAAGGTTCACACGTACACTGTACGTGGTGCCCAGCAATGCAGACCAGACTCTCCAGTGCTATTTGAGCCTCTTGCCACTTTTCGTGCACAATGGGGCTGAGCGATTAAGATCCATGTCTGGAGGCCGGCCTGAAGACGGGGAGGGTCTGCTGGTGTAGCCTTCGTAACCCCGTGCCTAATTTTAACCGTCCTTGACTGCCAATGTTTCTGCAACGTTCAGCCTGTGCTCCGTGTCGGCGCCGGGTATTGCTACTTCTAAGTAAGTACTTTGACTGTTTTCTTCCAGCGCAAGTGGTCACCAGGTAGGTACCTAGGTACTTAAGTTCTTTCTTACTTAACTAAGTATCTAGGTACCTACTTCTTAAGTAAGCACTACCTCGCGCACAGCCCCTATCTCGATGGACAGCAGAACCACCATTAGACGGGATAAAATTGTCATAGAAAATAAGAATAAAAATTATATGCTGATAAATATAATAGTTGTAGCCCGTCTTGTCAAGTTGTCGTAGCTGATAGAGTTGATGACAGTGAGCAGAATCGACCACCGCGCGCGATTAGGTTCCAAGTAGTACCCAGGTCGCTCAATAATAGGTACAGTTTTAGAGATTGTAAATTACAAGTACGGAGTACCTCTGTACTTACTTGAGTACCTAAGTAGGTACCTAGGTACTCAAGTAGGTACGGAGTACTCAAGTACCTATTCTCAAGTAAGTACCTAAGTACTTAAGGTACCTACCTACTTAAGTACCTAGGTAGGTGTTTAGTTGTCTCTTGCCTTCCCCTCTGTGGGCCTGCCCGCGGCCCTGAGCTGCAACAGCTCTCGCTTTAGCTTTAGTGCTGAAGTACTTAAGTTAGGTACCTACTTACTTAGGGTGTCAAGTCAGGCCAGGCCCAACACTTCCCGCTCCAGAACCCGGTTGGCCTCCTTTATATCGGCAGAGCACATCTCATTCCGCTACGAGCATCCAAAAGCAAACGTCCTCTGCTGTCGACGCATTCGAAACCTTTTCTTGTTTCTCGCTTTCAGCACAGTACTTCATACTATGGTAAGATTTGGGTTCGGAAAGAAGGGAGACGATGGCGACCGCAGGAACTCGTCACAGTCCGCCCAGTCGGAGAACCCCTATGCCCAACAGGAGGCCAACGACCCCTACGCCGACAGCGCCAAATATGCGAACATGACCCCATATCACCAGGCTCGAGCCGGTCTCACTACCGGTCTGCAGCATACTCCCTCTTCCAACGGGCAAGGAGGACGACCCACCGGGAGATATGATTCCGGTAATTCAAATCAAGTATCACACAACACTCACGGCGCTCTTTCATCTACAGGCTATGGCGCCGACCGATACGGATCTGCCGGCGGATATGGATCAGATCGATACAATAGTCCAGCTGGTGGCGACCGCGGCCCTGGCGGTAATGGTGGGTTTGGGCAGTCCAACAATGAGCGCGATGGGAATCGCGAGGCTCCTTTTGCTGGAACGCCGAGCCATCAACCTTTGGATCAGCAACCACCACCGCTTTCAGGGGCAACCTCCTACGGACAGTCCGTCACAGAGAGCAATACGTACGGTGGTGGTTATGGCGAGCAGAGAGAGCTTACGGCTGAGGAGCAGGAGGAAGCAGAGTACCAGTCTATCCTGGCTCAGAAGCGTCAGATTCAGCAGGAGAGTGTCTCATCGGTGAATCGCTCTGTTCAGACGGCGAGGCGAGCAAACGAGCTCGGACAGGCAACTCTAGCACGCCTGGGCGTCCAAGGTGAACGGCTACAGAATACAGAGAGGAATCTCGATCTCGCAGCGACCCAAAATAAAGTCGCCCAGGATAGGGCTGCAGAATTAAAGACGCTCAATCGAAGCATGTTTGCAGTTCATGTCGGAAATCCTTTCACCTCTAAGCAACGACAACAGAGAGCGGACGAGGAGGTATTGAACAGACACCGAGCAGAAAGAGACCAAAAAGAGGCAACCCGTCGTGAAGGATATGCCGCTAACCAGCGAATGGAGTCCGCTTTCAAAGAAATCAACGCAGCTGAATCCCGGGCTCGTCCTCAGACTCGAAAGAAGGACTATGGCAAGTTCGTCTTAGATGAAGAGGACGAAGAGAGCAGATTACAAGGGATGAGAGCTGAAGACGAGATCGAGGATAGACTGGGTGAACTCGGTCAGGAGGTATCAAATATGAATTTGATTGGACGAGCCATCGGCAGAGAGGTTGAGGCTCAAAACAAACAGATCGATAGAATCATGTCCAAGGTAAGAACAACAACTCAAGTCTGCAGCTAGCCTTTGACTCTACTAACCCATGTCTGCAGAGCGATGCTGTCGACGATGCTACAAGGATGAACCGAGAGCGTCTAGCTCGCATAAAGTAAAACTGTCGAATAAGGTACACCAGTTGATTTCGGGACAGATAGAATACATAACTTTGATGCACGTAGTTACTGTCCAGCATTGCTTTCAGTATAATTTTCCACCTGAAGTTGCCTTGCCTGTTTCCCCCCCATCTGTTCAGTGCAGCTTTAGCGAACAGATCATTCGTCCATTAGATGATGATTCGTGTTGCTGTTCTGCGATGCGTGGGCTCTATGTACACCATGTAAACACTACCTATTAAGTCATTTTCATGGGTACCAATGCCCGCCATCTGGACATGGAGTTGCTCGGCCCTAGATTCCTGGCAAACGTGAACATGAAGAGAACACGTGCACATTCTGGAGGGTGCCAGTCTGGTTTTCGCATGCATTATGAATAAGGCCCAGTACTCCGTACTAGCATCTGAAATGATAAATTGATTTTGCGGGGCTGTGTGGTCTCGATGTCCCTAGTGGGGCCAGCGACAACAAAAGGTGAAGCTACGTGCCTCGTAGGGGAAAAAATTTGACATCGAGGAGGTACACCAGCACGTCTCTCATAAACAGCGATCACGGCATGCACCCAAGAATCCAGCCCAAGCCGTTGTCACGATGCCGCCCGAAAATACTACGCAGCGGCCGACCAAGCGGCGGAAAACCCGGGCGTCTTCAGATGCACTCAGCATCGGTGGTAAAATCATACCTCTAGACGGTTATCTCTCGCCGTCAAACAAAAAGGCCGATGTAAAGCCTGGACAGCTACCCGAGCCCGAGATTATCGCAGATCACGAAACAAAAGCCATTTCTCCCACCGAAAAACGGAAAAGGCACCATGAAACAAAGTTGTCTTCGGCTCAGGGAAGTGAAGACACAGCTTTACTAAAGACCCGCCGGGAGCTACCTATATGGCAATATCGTCAACATATTCAGGAGGCTCTACTTGGTCACAAGAACGAAGTGCTCATTCTAGTCGGCGAAACTGGTTCAGGTAAAAGCACACAAGTTCCACAATTCCTATACCGACAGTACTGGTGCAAACGTCGCAAAGTCAAAGTTCCAAGTCCCGAAAATGAAATTTATGTTGGCGGTTGTATTGCCATCACACAACCTAGAAGGGTGGCTGCTACTACTCTGGCTTACAGAGTGTCTCAAGAAGCAGGAACTCCTCTTGTGAAAGGGAGAACAGAGGGTCTCGTTGGCTACTCTGTTCGATTCGACCATCAAGTCCCGAGGGGTACCAAGATCAAATTTCTCACAGAGGGAACACTTCTTCAAGAGCTTCTCAGAGATCCTTATCTAAGGCGGTATAGTGCCGTTATCATCGACGAAATTCATGAGAGAAGTGTGGATGTGGACCTCCTGGTAGGCTTTCTGAAACAGATTCTTTCTTCTGACCAGAAAATGCGAGGTGGTGTTCCGCTGAAAGTTGTCATTATGAGCGCCACAGCGGATGTGGATGTTATTCAGTCATTCTTCAATGACTCATCAAAGAATTCCGACAAAACTGCAGTCAAGGTCCTTCGCATCGAAGGCCGCCATTTCCCTGTGGAAGTCGCCTACGAAGCTCAGCCAGTGTCCGACATTCAAGATTCGCTCGTTCAGCGAATATTTAAAATACACACGGAGGAGCCTCTGCCAGGAGATATTTTAGCGTTTCTGACAGGTCAAGAAGAAATCGAATCCACCCAGAAGCTGATCGAGGAATATGGGTCTACTTTGGCTTCAAATGTGCCCAAAGTTAAAGTCTTTCCCTTATATGGCCAGTTATCCATCGATGGTCAACGAGAGGCGTTTCTTCCGGCTCGCAGTAAATTTACGAGAAAGATTGTCCTCGCCACGAACATCGCAGAAACTTCAGTCACCGTTCCCGGAGTTCGATACGTTGTCGACAGTGGGAAAGCTAAGATCAAGCAATACCGACCAAGACTAGGCATGGAGTCCCTGTTGGCGAAACCCATCTCCAAATCTTCTGCTGTTCAGCGTACTGGTCGAGCTGGGCGCGAGGCTCCAGGGAAATGCTTCAGGCTCTACACGGAAAAAGCGTTTGATGCACTTCAAGAGGCTGATCTTCCGGAGATACTACGAAATGATGTGCTTGGTGCTGTTTTGACGATGAAGGCGCGCGGTATTCAAGATGTCCTTTCCTTCCCGTTGATAGATGCCCCCGAAGCTGAGGCACTCGAGAAAGCACTCCTAAATTTGCACTACCTTGGTGCTTTAGACGACGAGGGATGTATTACGTCGGCAGGAGAGAAAATGGCGCGCTTGCCAATCCCACCCGCACTGGGCGCGGTACTGCTGGCGGCTGAGAAACCAGAGTTTGACTGCGTACTCGAAGTCATCGATATTATATCTTGCATCACCTCTGGAGAAGACATATTCCTACAAGTACAGTCGGAGGAAGGCCAGGAAGAGATGGAGATTTCTCGAAAAGAGGTACAACGACGTGAGGGTGACTTGATTACTTACCTGACGACTATGCAACAATACTGTTCTGAAAATGCCAACAGGACTGAGTGGTGTAGGCAGAAGAAGATCAACATGCGGAACATGAAGCAGGCCTTGAACATCCGGAGACAATTACGGGGTATTTGCCTAAAAGAGAGAATACTGAGCGAGTCTCCTTTACCTGATCCTCAGCTATATACGCCGCTTAGCCCTGAGAGGGCTGAGGCAGTGCTACGGTGCTTCCTTCGAGGATACGCCTTGAAGACAGCAATGCTGGCCCCTGATGCTAGTTACGTCACTGTTTATGGGAAACACGTGGTAGCTACCCACCCGGCAAGCGTGTTACATGGACAGAAAAAGGAGGCAATTATGTTTCTGGATCACGTATACACCAATAAAAATTATGTCAAAAAAGTCAGTGCAATACGCGCAACATGGATCGAGGAAGCACTGCAGAGATAAGCTGAAACTTTACTGCAACAGATGGAAGAGCTTACGAGTGCATTTTGACGTTGTTCACTTGTCAAGGATTCTCTGCATTACTTCATCTAGCGTGATATACAGTACAACATAGCAAGCACGGTGTTATCAGATTACACATGGCTTCTGACCTGTGCAAATCATATTTCCGACGAACTACCGTTGCTACGGTTTTGTATCGCCTGCATCAATTGGTAGAGTTGATGAATCTGCTCGTCTGTGACGTGGAGCATGAGATTGTTAGCAGAAGAAATAAAATTACAATAATTGAAGGGTCATTCAGAGATCAGTCTTTGCAACACAACACCAGATTCAGATGTTGAGACGATGTGATTGATGCCCCCGACAAAGTTAGACTCACCACTCATTTTTTGGAGTCTTCCTTGATCAATTTTTTCACCAACCCAAGAATCGCCCTCAATTTTTTGGGCATATGTCTGCCATTCAGTAAGAAATCCAATCTACTACCGCGTTAACCACCAACAATCCATGACTGAGGGGCACCACTAGCCTGTAAAGGGCTTCTTGGATTGCCAGGGTGCTCACCAGATGAGCCGGGTTGTCAACCTTGCGATGGAGTCTGAACTCGGCCTTGATGTACTCATCACCCAATACACGCATATCAGCCGGCAGGTGCTTCCTATGTGCTCGCAAAAGTCGCCTGTACAGAGGAATTGGTGGCAGAAGGGCGGTGTTTGTTTGTCGCAGGCTGGTTTGTGTCGACGCAGTTGCCCGCCGAGCAATAGACGAATACATGACTGCGAGGTCTGAAAAGGTCAGCGGCGAAAAAACATGTGACCGCTGACGATGGTGTTCGCAGCTCGATCTTTGACGAATACTCTCATCTCAAGACTCTTTCCAAAGGGCTCAGTTGGTCCTCACTTGTGACCGAAGTGCTGTGCACCCCGAGCGATGAGGCCGGTCTGTCCGCTATTCCAGCCAACTTATTGTAGGGGGAACAAAGTCCTCGCAAGCTGGAGGCGGCGGGTAGCAGGAGAACGGAGAGGTTGAGGCTACCGAGAAAGCAAGCCAGCTAGTCAACGCTGAAGTTGACCAAGCCGATAGATAAAACCCGCCCCACATCCAGTCAGCGACCACTTGTGCCAAAAATAAACGGAGGGGAGGGATCTTTGACCGGATTGATGCTGATTCCAGAATCGAAAATGTCCTTTTCGTTCGAGTTCTCGGGAGATGACATAGACGCGGGCAAGACAGATGAGGGTTCGGCCTCACTGAAGGAAAATGTGCAGCAACAGCGTCCGCAGCCTGCAGCAAAGACGACCGCTTTCCCCGTCCAGGGAAAACCACAGCTTCCACCAACAAAACATGACCTCAGAAGGATGCTGTCCAGCATGCCGTCCAAGATTGCTTACAGCCTGCTGGATATACCGCTTGACAGTGGTGAAACCATACAGCTTCCTCGAAGAGAGCTATGGGATGTCAGGGTACAACTCATGGCTGAAGAGGAAGATGACACAGCACATCCAGGCGAAGGGTTGGGCGATCGAGACGTCAAGACTGGTGTTTATGAAGGTGGGTTTAAAAGCTGGGAGAGCAGCGTCGATCTGGTCAAGGTCCTGGCCACCCAGAGTCATCCGGCATCCTATTCCAATTCGCGATCCGCTCGTATCATCGAGGTATGTTCTCGACCAATTTGTCTTTTCGGATAGCTGCCTCTCTGCGCAGTTTGATATCCAACTTTCCCCTCATTTGGAGGAGACTTATCTGCCACAACGGAGAAAGTATGCGCCTACCAGTCACTGACGTGGCCATATTCCATAGCTCGGCTGCGGGACTGGTCTCCCGTCTCTAGCCATGTTCCAATGGGCCATGTCCCTACAGTCCTCACCATCAAATCGACAGTACAGCTTTGTTCTCGCCGACTACAATCCATCGGTGCTACAGCTTGTCACGTTGCCAAACTTTATTCTTACTTGGGCACTACACCACCGGCAGAGTCTCGCCGGGCTGCAGGACGCCTTCTCAGTCGATGGTGAGCTCGAATTATCACCAGCCATCCTCGAGGGATTCGAGACATATCTGCGCACGCACGGTATGGAACTTTTGATTCTGTCGGGCGGTTGGTCAGCCGAATTTGTCGAGTTGCTCTATTCCACTGCGAGTCATGTAGCTGCCGCTTCGCCGGAACTATCTCCCGTTTCTATATTATTGGGCGCCGAAACCATTTATTCGCCGTTTGCCCTCCAGTTGTTCACGGAGACAGTGTTGGTTATTCTAGAGCGAGAAAGGCTCCTTTTCGGGTCACAAGCCTCGGCATGGGTGGCAGCCAAAAGATTGTACTTTGGGGTTGGTGGCTCCCTGGACGACTTTGTAGACAAGATTCGAGAAGGCGGTGCAATAGTTACCAAGATAAGAGAAGAAGCGGATGGGGTCAGACGCGGGATTGTTCGCTGTATATTGGCTTCGGCATAATAATGCCTTCATATCCAACCCTTGACTAGTACCAGGCCCCCCATAGAATGCTTTTTGCCAAGACACATCATGAAACCCATGTGAGATCCAGGAGTTTGATTTGTTTCTGAGAATGGTTGGAGATTTACGGAGTTGAAAGGGAAAAATAAAAGACGGGACATATACATGCTCTTCCCAATCGCCAAACCAAATTCCCTCATGCGTCATGATCAAATAGGCGATACATTGAAAACCGTCTTTGTAAAATCACGCTCAAAACGCCCTTCCCTGTCTATCCGGACTCGACGACCAGCGGAGTTATTTTGCTTTGCGCTGAAATTTTTCGGCACAAACCGGACAGTACCAAGTACCATTGGGTTCGCTTTTCAGTCCGACACAAGACCAATGAAACCACTCATAAGGGCAGTTATCGTTGTCACAAGCGACCATATCGCCATAGCTTACATTATGGCACAGGCAATACTTCTTGTCATCGCCGCCCTCTTCGTCATCATCGTCAGCATCTCCAATCGGTTCGTCCCCATCGGCATCCTTGCCATCGCCCATGGGCGTTCCCCTTGATCGACCATCCACCATTTCCTCTTCTTCGCCGCTCAGGCTTTCTGCTTCAGATAAATCGCTGTCTGCGGTGGAAGCTGGCGAATTTCGCGCCGAAGCTTTTTTCACACGTGATAGGGAGGATTTGTTGGGTGGTTTCTTTCGTGACGCCGCAGTCGGCGTGCCCCGGCGGCTGCCAGCGTTTGAGCCGGCCTTGACAGAGGTAGATCGAGGTCCTGCACTGCCAGCCCGTAAGACACCTGCGGCGCCTGAAGCAGATGCATTTTTTGGCGTCCCGGGACCAAGTGATGAATGCCTAGCCAGACAACTGGATGTGGTAGGAGCGTTACCTGGACCTGTATTTGCCCGAGGACCGCGCTTTGTCGCCGGGCCTGCCGAGCTTTCGCGTTGTCTGTTTAGGATGATACTGGCTGCTGGCGTGGCTGGGGCAGATGCAGAGTGTTGCGGTCCATTCGGTTGAGGCTGGGCAAGTCGAATGTGAGGGTGCGCAGGGAGTCTGGTAGTCGCGGGGTTGCTGTGAGTTGTAGTTATTGCAGCAGCCGAGGGGCCGGAGGCAGTAATATTTGCGGAAGGGTTGATGGCTCGGATCGACGGCGCAGTATGGTTTGCAGCGCTGGCGCGTAGTAGGGACGGCACTTCGTCGGGGTCCGTAAAACCTGGTTCAGCGCGGTCGTACAAGAGCTTGATTTGTATATCGATACTCCGTAGATGTTTGTCCATGGTCAACTGAAGCTTCTGTGTCAATGCGATCTTGTCCTGTGCGAGCCTGTCCGCCTTGGCGAAATTGTCACGAATCTGGGAACGTAGCAGCTCCTCTTTCGGATTAGGTTCGTGGCTGCCGTTGGACTTGATCCATTTTTGTATCTTGCCATCGCGGTCTTCTATCATACGGATGCATTCGTTGTATTGGCGGTCTTTGTCGGCGATCTCTTCATGCATGAAGCGAATTTCTTCGGGAAGGTTCTGGACGCGGTTGATCCAGTCGTCCAGGATCAAGCCTGGGTCCAGAGGTTCGGCTTGGGGCATCCTCTTGACAAAATCAATGGAGAGATCGTCTCTAGGCATGATGTTAAGCCCGAGATACCTGACGCTGGGGACAAGCAAAAACCATGGACAAACTCTCTAGAAGAATTTAAAAGCAAACAAAAATCGGTCGAAATGGCTAAGCAAAGAAAAAGAGGGAAAGAAAATTAGCCCCTGCAGGCCCGGCACTAGCCACGCTACTCCTGCAAGACTGCGATGCGGTGGGCGCAAGTTTGAAATGAATAGAGAAGTAAAAGGTAAAGAATCAGAGAAAGGGGGCAAAAGGGGGGGGGGGTTGGGTTCCAAAGCAGTCAATGAATGTAATTGCGCCGACCAGAGAGAGGCATATAGATGAAAGCAAACAATGTGAAGGGTACTTGTAGGACGAAGGGGAAAGACAGTGGCAGTCTGGCGGCGGCTAGTGGCGGCCACTTCAAGAACGTCGACTTGTTGGTACTGACGCGACAAGAGTTGTGTGTGCTTGTGTGTATCCAGCATTGACGTGGCTCGCTCACGTTGTTCCCCACCTCCCCACCTTGATGAGAAGTCAAGCAGTGAGGACCAGTAAAGTTGCTGCCAGGGGCCTGGCCGACAACCAGACGACAGCGGCGAGGCGGCGACGATTGATGGACATCGGATATTCTCAGACGCACGTCGTCAGTCGCAGCAAGGTGCGGCGTCATACGTCTAGGGACACGAATCATGTCTCTAGTGAATGCGATAGAGGTACGGGCAAGGTGCAGCTGCCTGCATACTTACAAGTGAAGGAGATTCCAGTGGCAAACTGTGCAACGCGCGCGACAGTGTAGACCATGTAATGCATTGCATGGCCGAAGACACGAATGAATGACTGGGACTCACCTTAATCTGGCCTGCGACGGAAGGTCTGGTCGCCGAAAACTATAGCACAACCTACTTCCCCAGTTAGTGATGGTCGCATATGCACATACCTCTGGGGGAAAGGCGAGACGGCTCTATATGTCCGGTTGGAGTGAGGTCTGAAGTTTTGATAAAGGGTTGCAGCGTGGGAGTTAACGGCGCAACCTTCACGAGCCAGGCTGACAATGAACGCATGGCTCATGCATCATTGGCCCAGCTCAGCTCCCTCAGCCTCGGGCCGGTGAACGGGGTTCCAGGCTTCGGTTCTGTGCATGCAAAAAGTTGAGCTCGCACGCCACTGCCCGAACAGGCCTAGCGTAATGCACTCACGAAGCCCTGCTGGTTCATTGATCCTTCTCCTCTCCTGCACACACTCAGCACATTAGAGCCAAACAGCTCAATCTGCCAATCGTCCGTTCAACGAGTTTTCAATTGCTGTTCTAGCTTCCATCACACCTTTCTCGTATGCCAGTCTCGCAGGCGTCCGCTAAGGTAATGCTTCGTTTGATGCGGAGATAAGTCTTGCCAACGTGTCGCAGTGCAAGAAACTACTCCGGACAGCATTGTCCAAGGAGGCTGGCAGTATAAACTCTCACCATGGATATCAATCCTTACCGCTTTCGTGTGCCCAAACCGAACTACTTACCTCATAAGCTAGATATCGATAACGACGGTGTCATCGTCGAGGAGTACAGCAACACCCCACTAGGTCTGGCTAGCGAGATGGACAATGCCAAGTTTTACAATAAGTGCAAGCGACTTGCCGAAGAATCTGCAATAACCCGCCCAAAAGGATACAACGTATCATTTCATTGCAATCCTGACATGGAAAAACATCACTTTGGCATGACCCATCCGATGAAACCGTGGCGTCTCACCTTGTCCAAAAGTCTGATATACTCATACGGCATGTCCTTTGCTATGGACAACTATATTTCACGCGCGGCCACATACGAGGAGCTGGCCTCCTTTCATTCGACCGACTACCTTGACTTTCTTGGCACTGTTCTGCCGGAACCGGTTCCCCGAGACTTGGAAAACCAGAATCCCGATCTCAAGTTCAACCTCGGCGGTTCCGACTGTCCATTATTTGATGGCCTGTACGACTATTGCTCTCTATCAGCGGGTGGCGCTCTTGATGCAGCCAGGAAGATTACATCCAAGCAGTCCGACATTGCCATTGCCTGGGGTGGCGGTCTTCATCACGCAAAAAAGGCAGAGGCCTCTGGATTCTGCTATATCAACGATATTGTTATTGCCATTCTAGAGCTCCTGCGCTTCTACCCCCGGGTTCTGTACATCGACATCGATGTTCATCATGGTGACGGCGTAGAGGAGGCTTTCTTCTCTACTGATCGTGTTATGACTGTATCATTTCACAAGTATGATCCGCACAACTTCTTCCCAGGCACCGGTGCCCTAGATGACAACGGCCCTAAGAACGAGCATAATCCTGGAGCTCATCACGCTGTGAACGTGCCACTCAATGACGGCATCACTGATGAGCAATATGACATGCTCTTTAATTCAATAATTGGCAGAATTGTGGAAAAGTTCCGCCCAAGCGCCATTGTGCTTCAGTGCGGCGCAGATTCTCTTGCCGGTGACAGGCTTGGCCGCTTTAACCTTCAGGTCCAAGGCCACGGTGCATGCGTCAAATTTTGCAAGAAATTCGGGCTTCCTCTTATTCTTTTCGGCGGCGGGGGCTACACGCCTCGGAATGTCGCTCGTGCCTGGACCTACGAAACTAGTATTGCAGTAGGGTGTCAAGACAATATCAGCCCAGTTCTTCCCCAACACACCCCTTGGCGCGATCAGTTTAGGCAGGACACTCTCTTTCCTACACTCGAGCAAATATTGGGCGAGCCACGACAGAATCGCAATCCTCAGAAGCGCCTTCAAGAAATTGTGCAGCATATTTCTGAGCAACTGCGGTTCGTACAGGCTGCACCTAGCGTTCAAATGCATGTCATCCCTCCTGATCTTGGGGCTATCAGACAAGAGGTCGAGGAGAAACTAAAGGAAGAGAATGAAGAACGAAATGACGAAATACGGCGAGCCAGAGAAGCAGCAGTAGGAACGCCGATGGAAATCTGAGCGTCCGACGGATATGACGCACGCGGTATTCGACAAAGAGAATTGCCTCCACCAAGCGTTCGCAGGTTTGGCTCCGGATATGTAAGTCGATAAACAGGCATCAGTACCCCGGTACAGCCAAGGTTTGCTGGCTGGTAGGCGGTGTTGAAAGTCAAACGATATTCAGCCCTTTTTGCGGCATATTTTCAGTCTTGCGAGAACAATGAGTTAGGACGCAACCTTGAAGGGGCCACAAGGGCAGTTGTTCCTTTTTTGGTCTTTGTTGCGAGATCAAAGCCTGAAACGTATGCAGGATAAGATGAAAATGCTAAACGGCACAGTTCAACCTGCCAGAGTCGAGTGCCGAGTGCCTGGCTCAATGTACGTTATGGTCGGTATTGATCGTCACCATAAAAATATTCTCTCCATGGAAAGGGAGATTATGAGAGATGCCGCCAGCTTGCCCGAGTGTTGAAGTGCCTAGGTATTTGGGTCCCCAGGTACCTACTGGATAAACTGTTAGCGTCTTCCAATATATCAATTTCATTAGAACGTAAGGGAACTGCAAGTGCTCTGAAGCACTGTATAGAATCGATATATTCTTGGTAGCAAAGCATACGTCCAAGACATAGCCTATTGTAGAAAACCTAAACCAAGTACTGAAACCAAAGGCAGCTTGTCTGAATACCAGCTCAGCCGAGAACTAAAGATATGTACATCATGAGTGTCCTTGTGGCTTCTATCATTCAGCTACATCAATGTCCCTGGCTGAATTTATGTGGAGAAACATGTCTGCGATAATATTACTCCGATACTTGAACTAGCTACTCAATGTGTAACCACGAACTCCGCCCGGTTTACGAGATGTTTTCTGTATAGGCGATATCACGGTCCTTGCCAAGGTTGTGTTCATAGTGGTGTTGCTGCGCCAAATGGCTCAAACGCGTGCTGGGCAAACTCAACTGCATTGAAAGATACTACATAAAAGCATCGTATGAAAGAGCCAATAAAGAGCCAATGCCTTTTCCCAGGAGGCGCGTCCGGTAGCCTTGGGGGAATTTGACATCAAGAGCCCCGCCGCCTTTCACGTTTTGCCGCCCTGATTGGGCCACCATAAAATACCTACAGATCCCAGACGAATTCAAGTCCCAGCTACAACTAGACGACTTAGGAATATTTTAAATTCGCCCGCATTCATTGGAGCCTTGATGAAAATTATATGCACACGAAAATCCAAAAAAATGCATAGAAATCAGCCTATTGGCGTCAAAACTATACTGAGTTAGTAGTATAGAATAACAGCCTTGCCGCCGGGCTCCAATGAAGTCTGGGAGACGAGTTAGTTATGACAGCATGTAGTTCTTGCTAGGAATACGTACAGTGCAACCAGTGCTGCCGCCAATGAAATTTCCATCCTTGTAGCCGCACTCAGAGGTGACACTGCCAGTGACATTGACATTGAAATCAAGTTTTGCGCTGCTTGTTGGCGAGTTCTGAAAAACAGAAATGTACGAGACGCCCTTGTTATCGCGGCCAGCACCAATGATAATAGGAGCCCAGTTGCCGCATGACTTTTGGGCTGAGGGTTTGTCCTGATCGAGGGCACAATTCCAGAGACAGGCTTCCCTCGCGGTAAGGCCCTTTCTGTTGACGTAATACTGAGCTGAGGTGGGCTTGCCGTCCCAAGTGTAATAAAGTGATGCAATAGGATTGGTTAGCAAGACCTCTTCACCAGGTCCGGCCTCGGTGGGAATAGTCATGCTTTCAGTGCCAGGATAGTCGGTTCGACAGGTAGAGACAACTTCGGTCAGTTCGTTCCGGACAGAAATGTCGCCAGCACCAGGGGTGCAAAGCAGTCGATGGCTTTCACGGGTCAACTCGAGTTTTCCGTCACTATTGCAGAGAAGGCCGCCAAAAGACTCCCCTTTTTTGCCTTGCTCCTCTGGCCACTGAGTCTTCTGGTACCCCGCAGGACAGGCATAAGAGCACACTGATCCAGGTTCACAACCTTCACCAGAGACGGCAGTTCTGATGTTGGCGGGGTCAGCGATATTCTGAACACCACTCCATCCGCGATGTCCGAGGTAATCCAATGGGCGGGCACCATATTCAGAGGGAAAGTTGGAGCAACTAAAATTACCACTGGGAAACTCGGAATTCAGCCCTGTACCTCCTCCGCTGGGAGTGCTTGGTTTGAGGGCCTGCGTGCTCTTAGGGGGCGGAGACGGAGGCAGTGGCTGCGAGGTACTCGTAGACTTTGGCGGGGGAGCAATACTGCTAGGTTTTTCAAGGAATTGGGCACCGGAATTCTGAGCGCTGGTGGTCGCAGGCTTAGCAGGAGGGGGTGGAGGTACGCTGGGCGTGGTTTCGCCGATGACGACGAGACTACCTTTCTCCAAGCCAGCTTCTGCTTCTTCAGATGGCAGGAATTTGCCGTCGAGCTCGTAAACCGCCAACACGTTAGCGTTGGGCACCCGCTGTTCGTCCCCGGATGGATTATCCTTCTTGACAAGACGATGCAGGTGCTGGTGCTGGTGCGAATTGGCAGCGACGCTGATGGCCCAGGTGGCCGTAATGGCGAGATGGACTAGATTCCTCATTGCCGGTATCATTGAAAGAATCGTTCGAATCTTGTAATGCTTTCTAGTCAGTCTTGACCAACATTATCGAATGCGTTGTTCGGGGAAATCGACAGCCTAGCAGCAGCATGGCCACTGGTTTCACCGAAATCCCGCTGTTGCGGCAGATTGAAACAAACCTCGTGGATATTTGGCCGTTCTTGGAATCACAAAACTCGTGACAATTCAATTTGGACAAAAGTGCGTGATGAAGCAGTGAGCCAGAGATAAAGGAGTGTGGTGGAGAGTCGAGACTCTCCGTTGGAGCAGATGAAGGTGATGATGGCTGGTGAGGCAGGAGTCGAGATGGAAAGGGGAAGTCGAGGGGGACAGGAGCGATAGGGAGGTTCGGGCGAGAGAGAAGCACCTCAGTCAGTAACAACAAAGGTGCCCGGATCGGGTCGCACGAGCCACCACATAAACTACAAATTAGGTCGCGTATGGCCCCCGAGCCATACAAGAAGTACCAGACACAATACCTAGCGTCCAAATACCGCTAGCCCCTAAACGCGTCCGTAGTGGCAATTTCGATTGACGTATTCATACCCTGCTTATCTCCACCACGCTACTGGGGGTTGGGACGGCGGAGGGAGTAATTATCTTGACGGAGTGCTACAGAGCAACTGCTAATCGTGCCCGCCCCACTTTATGTGGTTCGGCTAGCAAAAGCCCTCACCACCAAAGGTGGTGCTCGACAGCAAGGCGGGCCGGACACCAAGGCGGGCCAATTTTCAACCTAATAACGCTATTAACCTCTTCGCCTATAATGTACACCCTTCTCGTCCCAAATTTCTAGTAGATCTAGTACAGAATCCAGACGCCATTTACGTGCCTTTTTAGCTGCTTCAAAAAACGTCCTCTTGGCGTGGTTGTGGCGCCTTTTGTCGGCTGCCTCAACAACCCGACGAGCAGTATTAAGGCGGTCATTCTCGTTTTGCTTGACTATCTCACGCGCGTTATCCACAGAAAGAACGCCACCAGTTTGTAGGGCGTGATATTTATGAGCTCTACGTCGCTGTGATAGTAATTGAGCTGCTTTTGTACGCCCAAGGTCTCTCTTCGTCTGTATAAGCTCAGTAGCTGCAATAAGAGAGCCGCGGATAAAACGACTGATATTGCGTGCAAACTCAGGCTCAAGGGATGTATCGTCTTCTAATACCTCCCCTAGCTTGTTGGCAACCTTATTTATCTGCCTGAGTGTTGTGGGCGTCTCAAAGTCGGAAGAGTTGTTGTGATATAACGGCGGCGGCGATGGTGTTGATGTGTAAATTGCAGCTCGTTGTTCAAGGGCCTCAATTACAGGCTGTGGATTGTAGGGTGAAATTCCAGTTTTTCGAAAGGCTGTGAGAATAGTAGTAGTCTTGAAAGCTTGTTTTCGTACAGCTTGAATGCAAGCAAGGAATTCAATCTTTGTAATATTCAACACGCCGTCTCGAACAATGATATCCAACGCCTTTGCATGATAATGCTTTAGTGGCTGAAATATCACAACATCAAGAGGTTGAAGGATGTGTGTAAGGTGCGAGGGCAACGCAAAGGGAATTATATCGTGCTGTTCGCAGTATTCAACGAATTCAATTGTATGGTGTGATCCGTGGCCATCTAGGATTAAAAGGCGATATCTGCCTATTGGCGTTGCAAATTCCTGAAAATGCTGTATCCAAGCAACTGCAATTTCGTCATTCGTAAAGCCGGTTGGTGAGACTGTTATTTTGGTATTAGCTTCAAGCTCCTTTATCCGATACCAGGACTCCATGTGTTTTTGCCCTGTAAGGATAAGAAAGGCAGGAATAACTTTGCCGCCAGCAGAAATGCATTCTATTGCTGTTGCAGTCTCCCTGTTTTCTGGCATTGAAAATAGATGCGCTCTTCTTCGCTTTGTAACAACTAAATGGTCCTTTCCCATTCCAATACGAAAGCCAGTCTCATCTATATTCCAGATATCTTCAGGAGGGACTCTTCGTTGAAGCTTCCAATGAATGAGTGACGACCTTTGATTTTTTTGATTTTTTTTTTAAAAAGGGCTGTAATATCTGGTTTTCTATACATGTCCTATTTTTATTTCCCGGTCTAGAAAAACAGTCAACAGATAATGCACCTCTTCATATGGCTCCCCTCCCGTCACCGCCAACAAATGCATACCTGTCGCGTCAACCATTCGCCGTTTCTCCTTCCAATCACGCCTTTGCAAAGACCTTTCTCGAGTTCATCAGGCGAACAGCAAGCATAAAGAGCATGCCGACAAAAGGCGCCACAACCACGCCAAGAGGACGTTTTTTGAAGCAGCTAAAAAGGCACGTAAATGGCGTCTGGATTCTGTACTAGATCTACTAGAAATTTGGGACGAGAAGGGTGTACATTATAGGCGAAGAGGTTAATAGCGTTATTAGGTTGAAAATTGGCCCGCCTTGGTGTCCGGCCCGCCTTGCTGTCGAGCACCACCTTTGGTGGTGAGGGCTTTTGCTAGCCGAACCACATAAAGTGGGGCGGGCACGATTAGTACTTGGACTAGTTACACATCGCCAAAAGGGGAGGTCCACTCGACCCGTTGTTGATGTGACGAACTGTTAGTATCCGTTAATATGTAATCCCGAGTGGCCAATGAGTTCAGGGGTTGGCGTGCGGAGAGTTGACCAGGGGGTCAACTTTGTATTGGAGAATTAACTGGGGCGCTCAGGCGCATTTGACATTTATTAAAATTGCAACAAAAATGGCTGCGACAACCTTTTTCCAAAATCTTTCCCCCCCTTGAATGTGCAAAGGTGCGTTAATTGTAGGTGACACGACTCGTTGCCACCCCTAGATATTACAGAGAATCGGGGTCGCGACGACCAAAGCACCTTCACACATTGAAAGGGGATGGATGAATATTTGCTGGATCCTGAGCGCGAACGTTTTACGATTAGTACTCTGCATAACTTGGTTTCCTTGGCATCTCAGACTGCATTGTAGTCCGAACGTACTTGCAGTGCACGGTCAGCATCGTCGCTCAACTCTGCGACGCGCAGCCGTCATCGGAGAAAATACACGTTAATACTTACTTCTTACTTAAGAAGTACTTAGTACAGTCGTGGTGACACTGGCGTCGAAAAGCAGTGGCAGTGAAATACCCTTCTTAAGTACCTAGGTAAGTACTTAAAGTAAGGAGTACTTGCTTAATTACCTAGGTACTTAGCTTGAATGTACCTAGGTACTTAACGTAGGTCGTTTTCTCAAGTAAGTACTTTAAGTACGTACTTAAGTATTAGGTGCAGGCAGCATTCAGAGCGCCAGCGTGCCCAGCTGGTCACAATCACAAACAGCCTTTACTCTGGTTCCTGGAGCTAGCCTCCTTTGGAAACTCTGCCGTGTCAGTGTCCTCCACACGGAACTTTCAACAGAGCGACATGAAACATTTGAGTAAGTATCCACCTAGTGCAGCCACCAGGGCCCCCTGGGCCCGGCCCAGTCTATATACGTACTTCTTAAGTACATGTCAATATTTATGCACGTAGGGCTCTGTGCCCATAGGTACGTACTTACGGAGTGCCTAGATACCACTTAACACAGACAGACGGGCTGACTCGGCAGCTATACCTGACTGGCTCTGATTGGTTGCCCATGGTTTACTAATACTACTTAAGAAGCATTGACCTATACTTGACCACTACTAATCTTGTGTCGCCACGGGCTCGCTCTAGGCCTTCTCAAATCCGCCCTTCATCAGATCTTGTACTTGTGAATAGCCTCTCCAGCCGTGGTATTTTTTCATAATCTGTTTGTATTGAGCTCTGTGTCGTCTTTACGGAGACGAGATCCTCCACACGATGAGCAGTTCCAGTTTCCCATCTCTGTATCCACTGTCCTTGCCGTGGCACCTAGCACCACACTGTGAGCCGTGTCCCGATTAAGCAAGGTCGTGTCGATCTTTGTAGGAAGGGGGCCTGAGTTGATGGGACTGTCCTTTAGGATAACAGGAGACTGCTGGCTGTGGCGGGCCTGCTGTTTCTTGGAAAATGATAAAGTCTCGTGTCGGAGCAGTCTTGCCAACGGCAACCGTGCATCAGTAATACGTAGTAGGCATTCCTCGGTGCTGCGCTCCACTGCGGATTGCTGGAAGCTACTGTTAGCAACTGCACTCTTTTGGTGTTTTTTCATCCGTTGAAGATTGACGAATTGAATACGGGTATGCAATTCGCAATGCCACTCTGCAGTGCCCACCCTTGCCTCGGCTTTCACTCTCTCGAGTTGAATTCTCGCACGCCGCATAGCACCTGAATCCCGAACCTACTCATATGTGAGTCGCCTACGCATAAGCGCTGGCGGTTTCGAGTCTAACACTGAGCAGTAGTTATAGTCAGTCACAAAATCATCGGCCACACACACACACACTTCTCCTTCGATATCCCCTCTTCCACTTGGAGAATTTCTACATATTTGATGTGACCGTTAATTGCTTTCTCACTCGCAGCGATTTTGTACGCCAATTATGTCCTTTTTTTTGGTATGTCGAAGGTCGGGTTTCATGTCCCCTATTGTCGCACGTTACGGCATGCCCATTAGCTGAATTGGGCATTTGGCCACGTAATCGAACGGAATTAGGATAATGCGCACGCGAATCGTAGACCCGAGCGCCCCTTTTTATCTCTTTTTTAGTGCGAAGGCTCTAGTGGTGTATCTGCAGGGATCATCAGCCAATTAAAAACTAGAAAATAAAAGATACTTAAATTCACACATAATTTCTACTAATAGAAGTCCTAAGAAGTCTAAGTTATAAAGAGCTACATCACATACATTGCAGCCCTAATATAATTAACAGGCTACCCGGCGGCGATTAAAGGCATTATTAGATAGAGCCTTGTGAGCAGCTCTATGAGTTTTGGTGTAGCTAGATTTTAGTTACTAATGTCACTTGAGGTCATCAGCCCAATGGATCTAGCGACCCGACCTGAGCCTTCGCATAAAAAAGGAGATAGAACGCACACATATTTTCTCTTTTGTATGCTTAGCTTAATTCAAGGCTTTTTCGTATCATCTACGTGAAATCTAGCTTCGGTGCCCCCGCTATCGTGTGACACCTATAGAGCAGCCTACCCTGCACCTACCACCATTAAAATTTCAATGTTGGCTGATTCTCGTACGGAGTAGGTTACAGACATACAGGGTGAGAGCGCCATTTTCCCCTACGATCTTGGGGTAAATCAAGAGAAGGAACTCGATTTCTGTAGCATGGTGATGAACTATCAAAGCGAAGCTCGCCTCATTGCTTGGGCAACGCTACCCCTAACTTATGACCTATAACTTGGTAGCTTCATGTCGTCAAACAACCCAACAATCGGCTCTTTAGCCGTTGACGCCGCGACTACCATCTCAATTGCCTGTGCCCGGTCGCGTGGACATTAGAAATCACGTCCCAAGAGCCTGCCTTATAGTAGATTTGGGTAGCCACCATCACGAGATGCTCATGGGTTGTAACGGGGATTCGGCCTAGCAGGGACGCCCTGAGAGCACCACGATGCTAAATACTTCAACACCTAGGAACCTACCAGGCACGTAGCTAATCGACCAACCAGAGTAAATAGCCTCGTGATAGTACTGAATAACAGCAACCTGTTGACGTATCGGAATAAAGAGAAGACATTGTGCCCAGCCGCACAAATGTCGCATTACCAAGGACATACATGGTGGAAGGAGATGCTCCCCGCGTCCGAATTACTTGTACCAGATGGAGCTCCCCTTAACAAACACACGGTGCCGTCCTTCCCGCGCACCGAACACAGTGCAAGAGCAAAGCCATTCAAGCTTCCTGTGTTTACATAACATCCCCCCAGGTCTGACTGAATGGATCGTCGAGTCTGAACTGACAAGGTGAACGAAGCGAATGGGACAGATATTCAATCCGCGATACCACAATCGCGTGGGTGTATACATGCTGCGATGTTATATTCGACTCTGTGAAAACGGCACGTCGCATTTCGCACACTCCGTTGTCCAGTGAGCCTTGCAATGTTCAGCCGGAAGTGTAGGTACATGGACACGGGCGACAGCGGTCTGACTCGAAATCAAGGCACCTGGCTCATGAGGATCATCGTTCGCCGAATATTACACCAAGGTGCTGTAAACGATACTGAGCCACATCCGGGATGGGGAGTCAAATCCTCAGTAGATGACGAGCGTGTCTGATGAAAGCGCAGATACAGTATTCTTCATCGTCTGTGCTCCACGCAGAGACTAGTACTCTGCATGACGTACCATTTGTCATAGGCATACGCAGCAGTTATCAGGATGATGCCAGAGGCGAGAGGATACCTATCAACGCTGGTACTCATTAGTTTCGTATACTAAAATGAGTCCAGCGGCATGGCTGAAAGGAGGATTGACCCGGTCGAGGCGCCCCAGCTTGAGAGGGAGAGAAGAACTATGAATTGAGCGACAACTTGGGGGACAAAATGTACGAGGCTATAATTGTCGTAATTACAATCTGAAAAAAAAAAAAGGTTAGCGAGCGACATATGTGGTCGACACCTTGGGTCAAGAAACACAAAATGTGAATGGAGCACCACACACAAGCCGGACTGACGTGACATCTGGTACTTCTTGGCACGTCCTGATCTGTGATGAAGTCGCGCTAGCGTTTGTTGGAGAAGCGGTCTGAGACAGCGGCTAGGCCATTTTGACCACATCAACAGGGCCTCGTCCGTGGTTAACATCTGGCTGCTTGTGGCATATGAGGCTGGCGATGAGAGATGCGCGCCTTATGTTTGCATGGCGGCTTAATGGTACGGCAGATGGCTTTGGAGGTAGACCGCTGGTGGGGGATAACTACCTTCGCGCGCGGCCCCTGTTTCTGAGGACTAGTGGGGTGAGACTATTAACGTGTATAATTGTAATAAGACTAAATCACAGTTATAGTATATCTATAATAGTATATATTAAGAGTTTTTGCTCTATATAGATATTATTAATATAAGTATAGTTAAATAACTATAAGCATAAAGTTTAGTAACTTAATTAGTAACTAAAATATTATATAAAAATAATATTATAATAAAATTACTATAATTATTATTAGTAGCAGACTTATAGCTATAAATAATTTAACTAACTACTAATTAATACTAGTATTAGTAGAGATTTTATCTTAGTAGTATTCTAAGCTTTTAAGAATACTAATTAACTAGGAAGACTTTTATTAGTAGCATTTTATAATAATATTTGTAATATTATTTAATATCTATAACTTTATATTTATTAGTAATAATACTTAGAGTCTTAATTCTTACTATAGTAGAATAATATAATAGTAAAAATTATAATAAACTAAAATTACTATTTTAATAGTAACTATAAAAGACTAATAATATAGCAGTAGTAAATATACTATAGTAAAGAAAGAAATTATTTTATTTTTAAGTTTATTTAAAGTTATATATTTACTTTATAAGTAAGATATACTATAGATATAAAGTAATACTAGCTTAGATATAATGCTATAGTACTTAAAGAGAAGTAGTTAAGATAAGTAGTACTTATAGTTACTATAAGTATAATTAATACTACTATTTAATATTAATTCTATTTTACTAAAGTAGAGCAACTAAATAGAATTATATAATATAGAACCTGCTTCTTATAAAGAGCTGCTAGAAAAAGCTTATATAGAATAAGTAGTAAAGCAGCTAAGCAGAGAGCTATAAGCTAAGCATAGAAACTAAATACTATACTATAAACTTAACGTTAATATACTAGGACTATATATGCTAAATAACTTTATTGTAAAGTAGCACTATAGATAAAGAGTAATTTATAGCAAAGAGTTTTAATATTAGTAGTAAGTAAGAGCAATTAATAGTAAAAGTTATAACTACTATATAAGCTTATTCTAAGCAGTAAGCTCTAGTTCCCTAATATTCTATAAAGTTCTAAATGCATTTTAAACAAAGAAAATTATAAACCTAAGTTCTTAGTATCTCTAATTACCTTCTAATTACTATAAAGTAAAGATAATTTATAGCATATTGTAATATATTATAATATTGTAATGTATTATAATGTATTATAATATAAAAAATAAAAATGCTTATTACTATCTTCTATAATAATTACTAGTGCAAACTAATAAAGAGCTAGATTAATATTATTAGAATTATATTTACTATTACTATTAGCATTATAACTAACGTTTTATATAGGCTAAGTCTACTAGTTATCTTAGTAGGCAATTAGCAGCAATATACTAAGTATATTATTTAAGGCAGCTTAGTTAGCATTATATTACTATTTAAACGTTAATACTTTATAATAATATAAAGATATATTTATAGTATTAATAGTAGTACTAAGCGTAGTATTGCTATTACTATGCTCTATACTCTCTACTTGCTCTAGGAATTATAGACTAGGCTGTATAACTATATTAGTAGATAAATTAAGAGTTACTAATATATCTAGTATATTATAAGAAACACTAGAACTTAATTCTCTAAATTAAGAAGGCGCTAAGTAGTTAGTCTCTTTAAGTTAGCTAGTCTCTTTATTTACAATAAAGTTATTATTAAGAGAGTTTTCTAGCTTAGTAATATTAGCTGCCTAAGTTATATAAAAGTCTTCTACTTTAATTATAAGTTAACTTAAGGAAAATTATAGTACTTTAAGACTTAAAGAGTTTACTTCTAAATATCTTTATTTTCTAGTTTATTTAGCTAGAAGTTTATTAGAATTATTAACTATAATATCTTTATTAATAAATAATTCTTTTTTGTTATATTCTTCTAGAGCTACTAGTCTCTTTCTCTATTTATGCTTAAATATAAATTCTTTAGAAGTATTTTTATTTATATCTTCTTCTAGTAAAGTTATCTCTATAAATTTTATTAGTATAATTTATAATTAACTTTATAATTAATATAAAGTAAGGTTTCTTACTTTTTAGTCTTAAGTTCTATACTTTTAATAGCTAAGTCTTCTTTTTCTATACTTACTTAAAGATCTTGCTATTCTTTAATATTATAATACTGCCTTTATAATTTAGGTTGTAAACTTTAAGAGTCTTATAAGTCTTATATTACTCTATATTTAGTTAAGGCAGAAAATAATGCTTATCTAGAAGTTACAACTTTATAATAAAACGTTAAAGTAATATTATATATATAGAATTCTTTTTAGCTTATTTTATCTAGCTCTTTAGAAGCTTTAATTTAAAGAGCGCTAAATTATATATTATTACTCTAGCTAGAGTAATAACTATTAGACTAAGATTTACTAGATCTTTTAATTCCTTCTTATATAATATAGAAAAAGCATAATAAAGCTTATTATAGCAACTTAAAGATATCTAGTGCTATATAGATAATACTATAATTCTAAATTAATATACTTAGCTTAAAACTATAATATAAATATATAAACTCTAGGAGAGCAATAAACCTAAGTGCTAAATATATACTAAAATACTTATTAAATAAAAATAAAATAATATATATAGCAATAAATAAAATACTAAAAGTTAGAGAAGTAGTAGTATTAGCAGGCAGAAGAATGCTATATATAGGTTCTAAGTAGTAGTGCAAACATAAGGTTAAATATAAATAAGTAAGAAGAAGTAGTAGTAAGATATACTTTATTTTAGATAAAAATAGAAAAGAAAGAAATACTTACTATTACAGCTAGTAAAGAGTATTAATATATAATTAAGTAATAATATAGAAACTTTTATTACTAACTCTTAGAGAGTAGGCAAAATAATAACAAGCTAAACTATAAATAATAAGTATAGTATAGCTATAAGACCTAGAGTTACTATAAAATAAAATAGCAATAAATAGTTAAAACTATATATATAGTTTTACGTAATAAGTATAGGCAGATAAAATAGTAATAAATAGTTAAAACTATATATATACTTCTGCTCTATAAGAATGCATTTACTTTAAGAGGAAAAGAATTTATAATAAGGCAAGGAATTAAAGAGATTTATAGCATAAAGAATATATAAATTAATTAATTATATTAGTTATATATAGTATTATTTATTATAAAAAACTATAGCTAAGTAATCTCTTATCTCTTAAGTATAAAGAGAACTACTTAAAGCAAATTAACTATTTCTTATAATTTATATATTAAGTATAGTAAGTAATTCTAGTAATGCTTATTATAAAATAGCAGCCTAGTTCTAGATATACTAGCTGCTCCTAAAAAAAAACAATTAAATAAGATATACTAATTGTAAAGTGCTACTTAGTAATAAATACTCTTAAGAGCCTCTAAGAATTACACTAATATACTAGCTAAGAACGCTATAGTAAGCTAGAATTCTATTTAAGGAATTATAAAGGCAAGCTTAAAATAAATACATTAAGTATAGTTAACTTTCTTATATCTTCTTATTGTTAAACAAATTATTAATATAGAGATCTTCCTCTTTCTCTTAATTAATTATATTAGTTTTAAATGCTTTAACTTTATATAGCAGCTTTTAATAAATTAATTTAACTTTATTTATATTAAGCTAATAAATATTATACTTATTAAATATACTATATTTATTTTAATAGTTTTTAATCTAGCTTTTAGTATATTTATTTAATCTAGCTATAGAATTTTGCTTATTTATAATTTTATTCTTAAGGTTGTACTTTATTTTAAGATAACTACTAAGATTAGTCTAGATAACTAAAAAATTAGCAATAGAAAACTTAAAACTTTATAATAGAATTTTTATATATACTTTTATACTACTACTTAACCTTTAGGCTAGAGTGCTAGAAGTTAATATAGCTCCTAGTAAAGTTAAAGATAGCATAAAAGTTATTTATTATAAATATTTGCAATATAATAAATTTAATAACTTTTTTTTCTGTTTAAATTCTAAAGTTATAATTATTATAACTAACTCTCTTAATATATACTTATTAACTATTAGTTAAGAATACTAAATAGCATTATAATAGTATTATAAAAGAAGACTTACGCAGAATAATTTAAGCATACAACTTTTCTAGGAATTTACTAAGCTAATAAACTTACTATAACTATACTTATAGTAGTACTTATATTTCTTATTAGATTTAATTAAGTTAAAGTAAAATATAATAGTAAATAACTCTTAAGACTTATTAAAGTTAATAAAGTAAAGTATATAAAGTATATATTTAAATTTAGCTATTACTTAGTAGATATTAGCTTTTTAGTTTACTAATTGCTAATTACTCTTTTGTTAAATAATACCTAAAGCCTTCTTTACTATATTTAGCAGTAATAAAGTTAACTATAAAAAAGTTAGTAGATAAAACTTAAAGAATCTATACTATAATATATATTAACTCTATAGTTCTATAATTTAAAGGTCTTATTCTTTCTAGAGGTAAATATACTTTTATTAGATTTATTTAATAACTATATATTTAGAATTAAAGATAGAGAGAGTAGATAAAGTATAAGTAATAATAAGTTAATTCTTTCTATATTATTAAGTATATTAAAGTCTAGAAGCTAGCTAGACTATAAATAATTTATAGTAAAACTAATTATTAGTATAGTAGTATAAGCCTAGCTATAATAAAATTTTATAATAAAGCCTACTAGAAATAAAGCATAAAGAAGTTATATAGTAAAGATGTAGAGAAGAGTTATAGTATAGTAACAAAATAACTCTTATAATAGTTAGGCAAGAAGAAGAGAAGAATGGAAAAGAAAAGAAGATAAGAGAAGAATAGAGAACTTTTCTACTTTAGCATCTAGCTAGATAACTATTATTCTATAAATAAAGAAGAAGTATATTTAAGTTTAAGCTAGCATTAAGAAATAGCTATAATAGGAAAGTTCTAAATTCTAGACAAATTAGCATTAAAGTATAAGGTAAGATTACTTACTACTGTTTTAGTAGATAAGTAAGTAAAGTTTTCCCCTAAATAATACTAATAGTTAGCTGCTAATACTAACTACTAATTTACAAGAAAATTTTATAGGCTTATTTCTAATTCTATTTTTATATAACTAGATAATTTTACACTAAAATAATATACTAAAACAATAAGATGCCTTAATTTAGGCTTATTAGTCTAAAATATAAGGATAATATAGATTTGCCTATATAATAAGCATAAGATTTTAGAGAATAAGCCTCTTAATAAAGATAAAACTAGAGTGCAGCAATTAATAAGAATAGAGCTGCAAGCTAATATAACTATAAATGTATAGTAAGTTAATTGCAAAATCTACATTTTAAGCAAGATAATATATATAGATATACTAGAGTGTAAAATTAAGTAACAAACATTAATAGACATAAAGACTTACTCTTACAAGATAACTTAGAGTAACTACTTAAAATCCTAGATAATATCTTAAACATCTCTACCTAGCTTATACAGCAGTATTATAAAGTTAGAACTAATATAGAAGTAGTATTAAACTTAGTTAATACTATTATATAATATAGAGAGATATAAGACTAGTAATAAAATAAGAACTTAACAGAAAGTATTTATAGTGCTAAGCGTAAACTTAGTAAATTTAGTATATTAAATAATACTTCTAAGAATAATAAATTTAATAATAGAGATTTATAGTATATAATAAACACTTAATAGTTAGCTAGTAAAAATACTTATAATTCTTAGAATAATATAGAACTTAAGTTAGAGCTAAGAACTATAGTAGTTCTAAACGCTATTATAACTTTAAATTATAATTTGCCTAAAGAACTTTATCTAGATATACAAAATAAGTCCTAATAATATATAGATAGCATTATAATACTAAATAGAGATTTATATTATTAATTGCATTAGTATATAGAGAATATGATATCTAAAGTTAAGTATAAAGTTATGCCTTTAAAGTTATTTTATTTTGCAACTATATTAATAATTTAGAAGAAATAGTATAATATCTCTTAGAAAGAATATTAACAGCTAGTAGAGGTTCTTTAGCTAGTAGATAACTTTACCTAACTAAAGAATTTGCTAATTTATAAGAATACTCTATAAAATTATTTGCAATATAGTCTACCTCTAATTACACTAAGAAAGAAAATACTATAGTTAGATAAAAAGCTACTTCTATTCTACTTTAAACTATATAAAGATTTACTTATATTTAATATTTATACTATTTTAGAAGTATTTCTTAGCTTTAGTAGTAATTTAGAAAAAATATATTATGATATAGCTTACTTTATAAACAGTAAGATATCTAAACTATAGCAAGCTTATTAGTAGAGAGAGTTAATTAAAACAACTTCTAAGCACTATATTTATACTTCTATAGCTACTTTATCTAGCTATTAGATTTTATAGAATAAGTTTATTTAAATACTAGTTGTAAAAAACTTTATATTAAAAGAGTTTTCTATACTAGCCTAGACTTTAGAAGGTAAGTAGTAGCAGAGAGCGCAGAGAGAAATTTAATACTAGAGGTGCAAACTATATACTTAGTTAATATACTTCTGCCTAACTTTATATAGCAATAAACCTAGGCTTTTTTTTATAGTAGTTTAATATATATTAAGAGTTAATTATAGTTCTTAATAATAAAAGTATTATTAACGTAAAGTAAGTTATAAGCTAACTTTATAATATCTATATAAACTACTACTTTAATTCTACTAGTATTTCTCCTAAACTACTTAGTATATAATATACTATTTAGTATTTTTATAACTAAAGAAGAAAAACTTTCTAGCCTATATATTTAATTATACTGCTATATAGTAAGAAGGAAATTTAAGAATTTAGCAGATAGTATTTAATTAACTACTTTATAAACTTAAATATACTTTCTCTTTTAATATTTCTCTTTACTAATATATTTAGCTTATTTTGCAATATATATTAATTTATTAAAGAACTTTATTTTATTCTCTAATATTTAAAAAAAGAATTATAATTAAAATAAAGTAGTTTTATACTACTTACACTTAGTCTATTTAGGTTTAATTTAGCAGATGTTCTTAAAGGTCTATACTATCTTTACAAGCTTAACGCTAGGATATATCTAAATATTAGGAGTAAGAAGCTATTTATCTACTTCTTTATTAAATTAATTCTTAGAGATATACTATCTTAGTAGAAGTTAGCAGGCTGTCTTAGCTATAAAGTAAATCAGCCTTATTACTACTATTTAATACTAAGCAATAAATAAGCTAATCTTAATTATAATATAATTAAGTTTAGTTAATATAGCAAGCAACTTCTTATAAATACTAAGTATATTAGAAATAAGCTAGTAAAGATAAAGCAATTTAAGGCAGCTATTAAACTTAGTATATATACTTAGTAGTATTTAATAAATATTCTTAGTATACTTATCTTTACTATACCTTACGTCTACTTACTAATTATAAAATTAAATAACTTATTTCCTGCCTTAGATAGAGTTTATAGCTAACTTATTAATACTACTTATTCTAAGTACTAAGAACTCTTAAAACTTTTAATCTCTCTAGTCTTCTAGAATATTCTTACTATTTAAGGTATAAAATAAGTAAATAAAGTGTTTTATATAATTCTATTCTCTCTAACTTAAAGACAACTTTAATCTCTATATTATTATCTTAATTCTTAGAGAATATAAAAACTTACTTATAGCTATATTATTCTTTCTATTGTTCTATAGTATTTCCTAAGAGTAATATATATTAAGCTAAACTTATATACTATACTTAAGAGCTATATAAAGAATTTTATAAACTATAGTAGATTTACTTATAATATAACTTATTTTATATTTATTAAGTAGCTTATTACTATATATTAAACTTTTGTGTACTTAGTTCTTACTATTTGCAGTCTATACTTTATAGATAAGAAATATATTATATATAATAAAGTTATTACTAAAAGAAAAGTAATTTAGTTTCTTCTTACTTTATATAGCTAGACTATATAACTTAATAAAGGTTTATAAAGCGCTTATATAAATATTTTAAGTCTAGTTCTAATAATTCTTATAGTTATTACTAGCTGTTCTTCTTAAAGTACTAAATAAGCGCTCTCTTTATTCTAAAACCTTACTATATTAAAAGCAAACTTTAGTTAGTACTTAGTTATAATTTCTTTACTATACTTAGTTATAAATATATTAAATATCTCTATTAATACTTCTGTAAAGAGTTAATAGTATAATAATAAGACTAAGCTTTCTAATATTTATATTAGACTTTACTATACTAAAGTAGCAGATTATTATAGCAGCTATACTATAGTGTTTACTCTCTAGGGCAAGGATAAGTATAAGTATAATTTTAGTATTATTCTACTAGTAATTTAACTTATCTACTAATAAATTCTATAGAGAGTTTAAGCGCAATATTAAGTCTATAAACTACTAGAGTACTACTATAATATTAATATATTGCTAAAACTATTGCCTTACTATTATGCTTCTTCTAAATAAATACTTCTTATATTATTATCCAGAAATATAGGCAATATTCTCTGCTCTTTAAGTATAATATTTAAACCTTGCTAAGAGTCTTAATTTTAAAATTAGAGAGAGTATAAAGCTAGATAATTATACTAGCTCTAAGTTGCTAATCTATAATAATTTAAACTATTATAAAATGCAAGTATTATATAGTATCTCTCTGCAGAATTAAAATAAGTTTATTAGCATTATAAAAATAAAGCAACTACTATAAAATTATAAGTTCCTAGCTGCTCTTAGAAATACATACTATATAGATTGTAAAGTACTTATAATTTATAATTTAAGACAATATTTAATTTAGTAGTGCTAGAAAGTAGTATTTATAACTAGGTATTATAGACTTAGATAATAACCTTAGAAGCTATAGTACTTATAGCTAATAATTGCTAGTAGTATAGAAGAACGCTTGTGTTTTAGTACTAGGAACTTTATCTCTATACAGCAGGCAGATAATACTATAAAATACACTAAACTCCTTAGTTTATTTATATATACTTATATACTATTAAAGAATCTTTTTGCTATTATTAACTTTATAGTATAATAATTAAATAGAGAAACAAAAGAGTTTATTCTTAAGTATTTAATATATAAGCTATTTAGTATATAGACTATAATAAGCTTATTATATATTAAGGAGCAGAAAGTCTAGATAGTACTAAGATATAATAGTAGTTTCTTTTTTATAGATTTTAATATATACTTTATATAGACTAAACTAAGAAATTATATTATAGTAAGTAATCTCTTAATTCTTTACAATTTTAAGTTTTATAAGAAAATAATTTATTTTATAAAATCTATAGTAATAAGTAACTTATATACTATAAGTATAAAATATTATAAAACTATAATACTATTTTAGTGCAGACTTGCCTAAGGTAAAAAGTAGAGCTTAAGCTTCTAATAAATTTTATAGGTTTAATTAAGTTATAAATATAGTAGAAGCTCTTCCTAAGTTTTATGCCTACTTACTAGCTATACTAGCTAGTAAGGTCTAGGCTTAAGCTAATAAATTTATATATCTAACTAATAATTAATAAGTCCCCTACTAGATAAAAGTTATATATCTTTTTTTTAAATATATTAAAATTATAGTATAGAATTTTCTCCTCTCTTCTTTTTTTATTTTGTAATTCTTAACTTAGTGTCTTTACTACTGCTCTTAATACTATACCTTTAACTTCTTTCTATATATAGCATTATTTTATTATTCTTTTTGTATTTATTATTAGTATATATAATTTAATTATAATTAAGAACAGTAAGTATTTTGCATTAAGAGGCTATTTATATTAACTTATACTAAGTAAGAATACTTAAATAGAATAATACTATATATAAGATCTACTTACTATAAAGTTTATATAGAAGTACTAAGGCTATATAATGCTTAATGTTTATTTTACATTCTAACTATATTAATTCTCTCTATCTTTAACGTAGAATCTAGCTAGGAGGGATAGAATAGTAAGTATTAGCTTTCTGCTATATTTATTGCTTTTATCTCTATTAATTCTAACTAACTAGACTTTATTATATCCCTTAAAAATTTTCTCCTACTTACTTATCTAGTTTACAACTATAGTTATAAATATAGATTATTAAAGCTCTACAACTATAGCTATAAATATAAATTATTAAAGCTTATTAATAAACAACTAAAGCATTACACTTAGTGTAGATTCTTTTAGGGGGAAAATAGAGGTACATAAAAAATAAGTTTGCTATACTATAATTAAGTAAGAAGAAGCTTAGAGCTTATTAAAGTAAGACTAATATAATTCTGCTATACTTATTAGCATAGAAGAGTAGAATATCTAGCAATATAATACTATAGTGTAATGCATTCTTATAGCACTAGTATATATACTAGGCTGCTTTAGACATCTTTTTATAAAGCAACTTAATTAGCTTAGAAGATAGATGCTATTAATAGTAAGTATTTATAGTGCATATAATAGTAAATACAATATAGATAACATTATAACAGAAGAACAATATAGTATTTTAAGAGTAAATATAACTTAAAAGAAAGACTAGTATATTCTTTTAATATATATTATTAAATTCCTTATGTTTTTTCTGATTATTTATATTAGTTTTAGTAGAATTTAGTGTAGTTTAAACATTATAGTTTTTTTGTAATACTATAATTTTGCATTATAAACATAAAATATAGCTTTATTTGCTAAAAAACTCTAGAGGTAAGTTTTAAGTATATACTATCTATCTAGTATATTTTTTACTAGACTTTTAGAAATCGCAAGATAAAATAAGCAATTTAGTGCTAATATAAGTATTATTTTCCTACTTTTAAACTTAACTATTTTTTAACACTAAAACTTTATTTAAAAACTATATTATAAAGCTTTACATCTATATTAATATAAGTACCTTAAAGTACTAAAAACTCTAACTCTTAGCTAATATAATTATATAATTAGCTATAGAATTATTTTAACTAATTTTACAAACGCTATAATAATATATTATTATTATTTATTAAAAAAAACTTTTCGGCCTTTAGTCTATAGTACTGCTGCGCTAGCTTAAGACTGCCTCTAAAATACAAACTAATATAAGGACCTTCTTTCTTGCACTTAATTGCCCCTACTTATAATGCTATATAGCAGCTACACTAGGGGTAAAGCAGTAGAGAAGATATGTAGAGAAGATACTAATAGTTATTAATAGTAGCAATAAAGAGCTTGCTTAGAGTTACTACTACTTAAATATAGAAAGAGAATAGTTTAATAAATAAGAACTAAGTAGTAATAAGCTGCTTATAACTTAAGACTAACTTAATAATACTTAAAAAGAAGTATATAATAAACTTATAGACTATATTTTAAAGAGTAATACTTTTAAGAGAGCTTAGGCAATACTCTAAGTATATACTAAGGTAGAGGTACGCTAAGCTATAACTAAAGCTATAATTAACTGCAATAATACTTTTATAACCTAAGGATAGTTATAAAAAGCTATAATAATAGCAGTAAAGAAAGCTATAAAGACAGCTAAAAGACTGTAATTATAAGCAAGCATTACAGCTAGAGTATATTTAGCTTAAGCTCTAGCCCCCTCCCTCTCTCTATTTTAATATAATAATATTATAAAGTGCTTATAAAGAGAGATACTATTATAAAAGTGTATAAAGAGTAGGCTGCTGCTAATATAGTATTAGCTATAAACTAGGCTATTAGCTATAATACTACTATTACTATAAGGCGCTTATTAAGTAGTAATACTATAGTAACTTTCTAAAGTAAGGCAAAATAATATTAAGAGGAAACTAGCTAGGTTTAGGCTGCTTTTAGCTTAAATATAACTATATATTAATAGTCTTTTAAGCTAAGATATTTAATACTAAACTATATAATAAGGCTCTCTACTTAAGGTAGTGCTTTAACTACTATAGCATTAAGTATATAGCTAAATATTATAAAGCAATACTAAAGTATAGCTAGTATACAGCTAGGCGCTATATAGATAGAGAATAATTATATTCTATAATTATAAGTAATATTAAGGAAAAGTGTGCTCTATATAATAAAGCATACTTAGCTTAGAATTAAGCCTACTTTATTCTAAAAAAGCACTAGAATAAAGCTAAAGAGAGATACCTAGAATACTTAATAAAGTTTGCAGACTACTAATACCTAGACTACTACTACTAGTAGATTATAATTAACTCTAACTTAAAGTTAGGCAGAGAATAGCCTGCCTAGAAGAGAGGCTATTTACTAGAGAGTAGAAATAGAACTAAGAATATAATACCTCTAGCTTAATAACTAGCTAGCATTCTACTATATATAAGCTGCCTTCTATTGCTAAGAGATGCTATAATGCTAAGAATTAATATTATTCTACTCTCTTAGAATACTTAAGATACTATATTAAAATGTTAATAAAAAGAATAACTTTATTTATATAGTACTTTACTACTAGCTTAATATTAACTTAATAGTAATATAAAAATAAGAATAAATAAAATAAAGCTAGCCTTCTAGCCTAGAGCTTAGTAGCTATAAACTAGTATATTACCAAGGTAGAAATATAGTATATATCTATACTTAGTATAAGCTTAGCTTATAGTTAGTTAAGAATAGTAGTAAAGACTAAGCTAATATAAGAATTAAGGGAATTAAAGTTATATTACTATACTTAGAGCTCTATAAAAGCAAGGAGTAGAATATACCTCTATATAATATAAAGGCTAGAGAGGCCTAGAATAAGTATATATTAGTTAAGGACTTTAACCTTAAGCACCTGCTTTAGAATAAGCTAGAGAGAACTAGCTAGAGCTATAAAGAACTATTAGCAATAGCAGCTTAGTAGCAGCTTAGCTTAATAATACTAAAAGAAGAACTTATAAAGTAAAAATATAAAGATAGAGATAGCACTATTAACCTAGCTTAAGCCTTATAAAGCCTTAGAGTTATATACTAAGAAGCTATAAATCTAGCTAAATCTAACTATATTCTATAGTTAATTTAGGTTAATATAGAGGCAGATAATAAGCCTCTAGTACCTATAAGGTACTTATAAAAAAAGCTTAATAAGAAATTAGCTAAGGCAGAGGCTAAAGTATAGTTTTAAGGCAAGGCAGTAATATAGCTGCTCTATACCTAGGCTAATATTAATAAATATATAGACTAAATAGTATAATAACTTTAGAAGATAGCAGATAATACTGCACTAAAGAGAGCGCTAAGGCCTTCTTACTAGAAATAGTAGTAGAGCTAGCGCATAATAAAGGCAGTATTAAATATAAGAAGAGCAAAATAAGTATAGCACTATAGATAAACAACAGCTAACTAGAAATACTGCCTAGAGGCTAACTTAGCATAGAGCTAGATTACTACTAAGAAATATAGAAGCACTTAGCGTAAGACTCTCTACTATATAAATATAAGAAATAATAAGATATAGTAGCTAGAAAGATAAGCCTACTTATATAGCTATATTCTACTTAAACTTATATAGCTTCTAGCTCTACTTTATAATAGAGAACTTAATACAGCTAACCTAGCTATATACTTAGAGGAGAAAGCAGACATTCTTGCTGCAAGATTCTTCCTAGAGCTAACTACTAATATTAGTAATATAGTAAACCTAGCCTTTTGCTAGCTTAATAGTATGCTTATACTAGTAGACTAATAGTTTATAAATACTAATATATATAAAGCTCTTATAAAGATAGCAAGCTAGAAAGCCTCTAGAGATAATAGAATACTAGCTAGCCTTCTAAAAGCTTATAAGGCTCTTTTTATAGATATTCTTACCTACTTACTAACTAGAGTAGCTAAATATACTTATTTTCTAGCTTAGTTCTAGACTGCTAAAGTAATTATTCTCTATAAGCCTAGGAAAACGCTTATAGACTTAAGGCAAGCTAGGAGGTAGTGCTCTATATTACTACTTAATATTATAGGCAAGGTATTAAAGGCTGCAATAGCAGCCTAAATTACAGCTGTTGCTAAGGTAGAAGGCATACTACTAGATATATAAATAAGTAATAAAGCTAATAAGTTAATAGAGGTTGCACCAAGAGTAGTTACTAAAGTAGTAAAGACAGCTTAGAGCTAGTATAGTATTGCCTTACTACTATAGCTAGATATTAGTAGAGTATTATCTACCTAAAGCTACTTGCTATACTACTTAAGGTAGAAGTACTAGAATAGCTTATAGCCTGCATTTAAGCTATTATTAACTTAAGGATAAGCTAGCTCTACTTTAATAAATAAATATTAAGAGTATACTAAATTCTAGCTAAAGTACTATAAAGCTTACCTCTATTGCCTATTCTCTTCCTTCTATATACTATACTACTATATGCCTAGCTCTAGGCAGCTAATATAACTATAGTAGTAGGCTTTACTAATAATATAAATATTCTAGTATTTAGGAGAAATATAGAGCAGACTTAAAGGCAGCTTAAGAGCGCTTAGAATATATATACAGCCTAGGTAAGGGCTAGAGTTAAATTTAACTTAGCAAAAAGCAAGTTGCTATACTTTAGCTACACTAGAGAGCTGCACTGTAAAATCTAGATATAGCTAGGCGCTAATAAGATTACACTAAAGAAAAGCTATAAGTTCCTAAGCGTTTAAATTAATAGAAAGCTAAAGTAGAACTATTATAAAGCTTAAATAAAGAAGAAATTAGCTATATAGCAGCTTGCTCTTACTATACTCTTAGCCTTAGCTTAGAGCAGTATATACTTTAGCAGATAAGCTCTTTATATAGCAGTAGTCTAGAGCATTATTGCTTATAGTATAGGTATATTCTATATACCTACTTAGGTTTAAAGCAAGCCTAGAGGGGTTGCTAAACAACTTACAGTAGAGTAATTATAGTGCCTTTAGGCTGTTACTAAAGTATATAAAGCTATACTAATTCTATACCTAGAGGCAGAGGCAGTAGTCCTCTTACTAAACCTCTATCTTAACTACTTAAAGTATAAGTTTAAAGATTAATTAAAGAAGATAGATATAGTAAGTTAAATCTAGACTACTTGTAATATAGTAGCAAGAGTCCTAAAGAAAAAGAAGAGGCTTTAGCAGAAACTAAACAAGAAAGACTAGTAGTAAATATAAGCCTAGAGCTTAGCTAGAGCTACTAAGGCTATAATATAGTAAGAATAGCAATAGCAATAAAATAACTAGCACTAAAACACTAGGCTAGCCTGCTAATAGTATAGCTAAGAGGCAACTAAGAATATACCTCTACTAAGCACACTAAAATAAATAACCTAGCTATATAAAGGCCTATATAAGCATAAAACTGCTATACTAATCTAGCTATAAATAAGCAAGATAGAGCTAAATAAGTTCCTCTACTATAAGCGCATACTAAGCGAAATAAGTTTCTTTACTATAGGTATATACTAAGCGTAGAGTTGCCTCTATATAGGTATAGAACTAAGAAAGAAGATATATACTATATTATTTTATTATGCCTACTTTATATAAATATAAAGCTACTAAATTAGCTGCAGAATAATAGAGAGGTTAGATAGGCTTTAGCCTGCTCTAGGCTAGCTGTAAAGCTAACTTAGTAGTTTATTAATATAGACTAAATAACTTATTACTAACTAGTAGTAAAACTAGCTAAAGAGTAGAAGGTATAACTGCCTAACTAGACGCTTAGAGTAGAATTATAGTAATGCTAATAGAACGCTAGCTTATAGGCATAATAATAAAGAAGCTAAAAGTTATTAAGTTTATTACTATAGAAAAAACAAAAAATAAGAAATACTAAGCCTATAGTATTACAGCTAGTAATACTACTAGAGGCAGCTTAATCTTAAGCTGCTCTTTATTTATCTATCTACTTTTCCCTCCTTAAATTTTCCCTTCTTTATCTTAAGAAGAGTTGCAACCTCTTTAGCGCCTCTTTACGCTAAGTCTAGCTGTAAGGCTCTCCTACTTTATTATAATAGTATAGGTACTTATAGTTTAAAGTATAACCTTTATAACTAATAAATAGCTTTTATATTATTTTAGAATCTAGACAGCCTCTACTTTAGACTTAGCTATAGTAGCTACTAATATAGTAATCTCTTTTAGCTGCTTTAGAATCTTCTTATAATAGTCTATACTATTATTAAAACCTCTAGCTAGTGCTAAGCTAGCTTAAGCCTAACTCTTCCCCTTCTAATTATTAGCCTTCTCTAAGGCCTTAAGATTCTTAAAAAATTAAGAAGTAAATTAAGACAACTAGTTAGCAATATTAAGCTAGAGATAAAGCAGACTACTTACTATAATATAAAATAGTATTATCTTAGTAACTACCTTTAGCTTCTTCTAGAGGCAGGGAAAAATAAAATAAGTCTTAAATATTATATTATACTATAGCTAAATTAAAGCTAGAGAAGGTTTAATATTAAGACTACTTATAGAAATATAATAATTATTATAGATATAATAGTTAAAGTATAATACTATCTTTAACTTAATAATTTTTTAGTATAAATAAGCTTAGAGCTTATTTAGCTCTAAGCTAGTAGTAGTAGTAGTAGCTAAGATCTAAGCAATATATAAAATATATATAACTTTATAGGCAGAACTAAGCTATATATAGAGTTAGAGCTAGAATAAAAGTAGAAATAGAGATATATATAGACTTACTAGCAACTTTTTAGGACTAGGACTTAGTTATTATTTTGCCCTTAAAGGCACTAGAGGTCTTTATAGTAGTTAGCCTCTAGGCAGAGAATAAGCTAGCGCTAGCTTAGACTTACTATAACTTTCTCTATATTATTAAATTAGAAAGTAGATATAATAATAGCTACTAATAATAATTAGTAATTTTCTAGAGTTAGGCTTAACATAAAGTAGATATAAAGTATATATATATAAATAATAAGTTCTAACTATATTTAAAGGCAATAGCAGCAGCAGTAGAGGCAATAAAAATAGTTCTAGCAAGAAGTTAGCTAGGATCTATATAGAGACTAGCTTAGGCTTAGCTAGATAGTAGGTAAGGCTAGTATATTAGCAAGATTTAGTATATATTAAGAGCAAGAGGTTAAAAGAGAAAGAAAAAAGAGAAGAAAGTTAGAGAGAGTCTAGCTAGCTTTATATTTAATAAAAGCCTAGATTTAGTGTAGCAGCTGCACTAGCTATAGCTAGCTATAAGGCTAAGAGGTAATTTATATATAAGATAAATATAAGGTAAATCTAAATATACAAGCTATTGCAGCTAAACACTAGATATTTACACTAGCAGCTATATAATAGTATAGAACTAGGCTAGCCTACCTCTAAGAGAGCAACAAACGTTATACTACACTAAGATAGTTTATATCTCTAAGAAGCAGGGATAATTAGAGACTAATAAGTAGAATAGAGAATTAAGCAGGCGGAGAGGACAATTAAAGGCTAGAGAATACAGCAGGAGAATAGACAGAAGTAGTATAGCTCTAGCATAAAGCTAGAGGCAGGCTTAGTTTTTAGGGGTTATTAGCCCCTCTAGAATACAGCTAGTAAAGCTAGCAATATTTATGCACGCGCAGAAGACAGGCAGATTCTAGCTAGCATAGAGCTAGAGCTGCTCTAGAGAGCGAAAACAGAAGTAGGCAGAGTTTTTCTTCCTACTAAAGAGTTTTCTAGGCCTAATATAAGAAGAAGATGTACTAGTTATATAGCTTTATAGCTATCTAGAGTATTTAATATAATATTATTATTTATTAATAATTAAGTCTAGGCGCAAATAGTTTAAATATTTCTATTATTAGTATTATAGTAGCAATATTATTCTATAGACAGCAGATAAGACTTATAATAGTATAAGAGTTTAGAAAGCAATAAGAATATATTTATAGTAATAAATTTTATAATAGAAAGTTTATTTCTTTATATTAAACTTATATATATTTATAACTATTACTATATCTAGTGCTACTATAAAGTATATAGCTTTAATAAGCGTAGAACTATTATAATAGTCTAGAGCAGTTATATTACTACTTAAATTGTAAATTAAAAAAGTGTATTATATATAATAGACTTACATACTACTATAATATAATTAATTTACAATAGAATAGTCGCTCTATTATAGCTGCAATATATAGTTATTATTATCTAGCTACCTTATTCTAGTTATATTATAACAGAAAGCAATTAGAATTAGTTAACTAATAATATTATAGTGCAACAAACACTAAGACTGCTGCCCCTATAAGTATTGCTACTGCAACAAGCTTAATACATTTAGTAGTCTTAAAATCACCCCTAGAGTTACGAACAAATATACTTTCTATTTAATTAGCTATTATAAGACTCTGCAATCTTAGCAACTATGTTTAGGGATTAACACAGTCACAGTAACTGTCACTATTAACAGGGGCCGCGCGCGAAGGTACTTAGAGGTACCTAGGTTATCTCAGGCCTTAGGGAATAATAGTAGGTCCAGGAACAGCAGGCGGTAAGCATAGCTCTGCGCTGACTCAGGAACCCATGCTGTTGATCACTACATGTACATATATAGATGCTCCCTCTACATGCAACCAGTAACGTTAAATAATTTAAAGAAGACATACAGAGTATTCCGCAAAGTCATCACTAATTCAATGGGTTGCCGTTTGGGGTTCATCATAGAATCATAGAGAGATGCGATTGAACGATTGAACTAGGTAGGGATGAGATCAAGTAAGCAGAATGGAACGATTGGAATTGTCTTCGTACTGACAAGGTTCAACTGGTAGTGGCGGACCAAAGTGGCTGGGAAGTAGCCTGGCAGCCCTTTTAGTTTGCCCAAGTACGATGGTCATAGAGCTAGAGCTGGCTGACCTCCTTGACGTGTGGCTGTTCGTCGTCCCCACATTGCGCACTCAACCCTCGGCCTCGTCTTTTTTCTTTTTACACTGTCCGCTAATGTTAATGCCTTCTTAGATACCTAGATAGGTAGCTTCCAGGTAGATGCCAATTGATCTTAGCTGCCAGCTGCCAGCTGCCTGTCCAATATGAAGAAAAGCCTTGTCAATTGTTAGCTGGCTACTGGCACCTGGCCGTGGAGCCGTGGAGGCACACGCCACATGCAACACTGGCGCCTTGCAACTAACTTAAGTAACTGCCTGCGCCGGCCACCCTGGCCCTGCTTGACCCGGCTCTGGCGCTCACCTCCTACTCCGTAGCACACTGGGTTTTGCCAGGCACTGGGCCTTTACGGAGTACTGCGCCCCGGCCACAGAAGCCCCAGGAGGTGTACGGAGTAGGCATGAACCAAGACGACCAAAACATCTCTGGTGGACTCTCGCTCTCATCGCCATCAACTCATCTTAACCATCACTCCACGCGACATTTTCCATCAGCCAGTAAATGACCCGGGAATTTCTTCGAAACCACCATCTCCTGACATTAAATCCCATTAGGTCGCAATCCCTACACTTAGCCGGTTTGCCATCGCTTGTCGTTCACGGACGTCCAAAACAGGACGAAAGAAAACTCAAGACTAAGAAGACAAAAAAAAAAAAACAAAAAAGAGGCTCCAGCTCTCGCCACGTTCTCCAGCCACACCTCGACAACGGCAGCCTCAACATGCTTCGATTATCTTAAATACGCAGAATTTCATCTGTAAGCATCATCTGGCATCGTCGAATCTATTCCTTCAATTCGTTACATACGACAATTTCGGACTTCTATGGCATCAAATGTGGCCAGTCTTGCAGCAGAAGCCCCGCCTCTCTGTCAACAGAATTCGATTTCTTCAACCAGCGCCCCATCCGACGACATCGTGAGACTAATTAAACGACAACGCGATTCCGAGTCCGTGTCACCGCGATCTGGTGCCGCGCGGCTTCCCAATCCATCCGGCTCCCCCTCCAAGGTCGCCCGACTGTCTTTTGCGAAGACGACCCGACCCGCCGTGCCTCTCACAGGTGCCGCGGCTCTAGAAGACGAGCGTCGACGAAGGGTCGAGGAGCAGGCTGACAATCCTTCTTCCATTAGCCCTAACCCGACTGGTTCATCTCTTGAATTCCTAATGTCTGGTGTCGCCCAAGCGATGAGCCGTCCTTCCGACGCTATTCAGTTTGCTCCGACCGCGAATATGGAGCCTGTGACGAAACCGGCGACTGAGCTCTCTATGACAGCCGGGAATGCTGTCCGTATAGGCGACAATGATCGTGAAGAAGGCAGCCCCCCTACAAGTGCGACTACAAACAAACACATGGTACCGCCTGCCCCGGTTGCAGAGAGCCCTGTCGCGATGGAGTTGGATTCCAAGAAGAATGACCAAGTACAAGCTCAACAGCTTATGTCATCAGAAGAGAGAGCTCAATCTGGCTCATTGTCGTACCCTGGATCTTTGCAAGCTGCGGCAAATCTCTCTGAACAATCGAGCAGAGGCATGAGCTTCTCAATGCCAGGTCAGATTCAGAGTTCACCCACATCATCTGGTGGTGGCAAAAAACACAAGTGTCCGTATTGCAGCACCGAGTTTACACGTCATCACAATCTCAAGAGTCATCTTTTGACACATAGTCAAGAGAAGCCATTCGTCTGTACGGAGTGTCAGATGCGATTCCGCCGGCTTCATGATCTAAAACGACATGGAAAGCTCCATACGGGAGAGAAGCCACATATTTGCCCAAAGTGTGACCGAAAATTTGCGCGTGGAGATGCTCTAGCGCGACATAGCAAAGGAGCAGGAGGTTGTGCTGGTCGACGAGCTAGCATGGGCAGCTTTGCTGACGGCGACGATTTGGATGGGACCATGGGCGAAGGAGATGACTCAACTATGTCAGGCGTGGCCTACGATGGCGTAGAAGATGAAGAGTTCAGACGTCAAAGTCTTCCAAGCATGGGTGTACAACAGTCTTCTGGCGACCATTACGACGCGCACTCTCGCACATACCCCCCCGCAGTTTCGCGGGCGGCAGCGAGCGGCCTATATCCGCCGAATGTGAATCCCAGCCAGGTTGGCACGGTTGGCACGGTTGGCTCATCCAGTGTTCCTGACAGCATGGCGAGCAGCCACACAGCAAACACCAGCGTTTCCTCTATCCCCGGCGGTACCGGAGGCTCGGGAATGTACTCGCAGGCAGGCATGACGGAGAGCCCGAAGCCCCTAAGCCCCGGTCTTCCAAGTCACGATTCCGCCAACCTGGCGAGACAACGATCACCGAGTATGTCTCAGCAATACCAACAGCAGCAGGTTGGCAGGGCCTCATCGGACCTGCAATCACCACACAGCAGCAGCCAGCCAAGACCAAAACTACCAGGTCTGTCACACACAGGATTTGTGGCACCGAATTCTGGCACATACTCTCACGACCGCACGTCAAGCGGACCCCAGCCTTCTGGAGATAGTGGCAATATGTTTGCTCAAAGCGACCCCAGCGTTTGGGAATATATACGTCTGCTAGAGGACAAGATCAAGTCTCTGTCGGATAAAGTTGTGTCACTAGACCAGGAGGTGGCTGGCCTGAAGAAGCATTTTGACACTCGGGAAGGTGCTTCGACGACGTGAGGTTCAGCCACTTGACCTTATCTACTTCCCTATTTGACCTCTATATGATCCGTTAGCTGGAGTGGACTGATGGAAAGGCTGAGCAAGTTGGGTCCTGTAAGAGAGGCACCCCTTTAGAATTGCTCATGAGTCGGCGTTTGGATTTTCTCGGATTCTGGGACGGGTATGGGATGACGAACCATTGTGACTAAAGGGGCGGCTATCGGATGTTACATTATGGGTTTGAGAGATGAACTGGTCTGGAAATTGTACACTGTGTACTTTTATAACACGGGCGTTTCTCACATATGCACTTGGGCTTATCCGTGACGCAGTGGAATCTACTCCATTTCCGTGCCGACCAAATGAGTGAACGCTTCCGTGGCTGTGCTAATATCACATTTGAGCATTTGAGGAGTACACAGCCCCCTTCCTCACTACTTAAGTACATAGTACGTAGTAGTGTTTGACGGGCCCCCGCGAACATGCGCAGGTAGCAGTTATAGTGGGCCACGCGTATCTGGGTACCAGGCGTAGCGGGTACCTTAACAGCAAACCCCCCAGGCGTTGCCGGGTACTCAAGTACGTGCCGGGTCCAGTACTCCATAATCGTGTCTCGTACGTCATTGGGTCAAAACGCATAATGGCACGTAAGCCTGCGAGGAGAGCAAGAAGAAGCGTTGACGTCTATCCGTGCCCGCAGCTGCGAGGCACACTTCTCTCAGCCGTCCACCAAGTCCAAAGTAGCCCGCCGGTGGAGATTCTCCGATCATTTGATTGTGAACCTCTTTCGAAGCAGGTGCGCATTCGTCCGTTGTGCCGCCTTCCTGCATCATTCCGCCGTGGCCAGAGGCGTCATTTCACACACATAGCAACTTTGGCGGGCCAGCAAGATTCTCCTCCCTACCAAGACGAGTACCGGTGGACTGTGTTGGAATTCAGTTAGGCAGGGTGGGAAAGCAATGTCCACCGTGGATGGCCTGCAAGGTGCCCTTCTGCCTGGGAGTAAGTCGTCTTTACATCGTCGTGCCGAGTAGTCCCGTCCAACTGCCGCTTTCAAAACGGGGAGCTTGCTCCTGACGTTTGAATAGCCTGGGAGTCGCCTGAATGCGACAGAAGCTGGGTAGCCAGACGAACTACTTCTTCTTCTTCTTCCTTTTTTTTTTTTTACTGACATAACTTTGCGGCAGTTGACCATGAAACGAACGAAAAGGTTGTCGTGGTGCCAAGTCCAGAGAATAAACCGGACTCTTCACTCCTTGATTTTAAAGATTCGGACATGACAGTTCCGACGGTGAGGAATATATAACATACTTTCTGCCTAATCTGAGCATTGTCTAATATTCAAGCTAATCCGACATTGTGAGGTCGGACAGGACCCGTTACGTGGTGATAGACTGATAGACCAGCTTGAAGCATCAGACTTCAACGTTGTGGCGCAGGACAATGACAAGTCATACGCGGCAGCTCTAAAAACCGACAAGCCCGAAGAGCGAAAAAAGGTCACCAACGGAAGTTACATGCCTTATCCTACCCTCAACAGTGGCAGATTGCGCGACGCGCACGCCAGAGAAGCTTGGAGAGCCGGGGGCATCCGATTCGCCCCCCTTCGTGTGCCATTCAAACGTCGAATGCAGACCGCAGCAGTGCTGTTCCATTCCATGTCGATTGTTGTGCTAGTGTCCTGTTTCTGGTTTAGCTGCGCGAACCCTTTGACCTGGCCCATCCTCGTTCCCTATCTTGTTCATCTGTCGTTCTCCAATGCAGCGGTAGATGGGAGACTTTCTTACAGATCAGAATGGCTTCGATCGTTGCCGCTTTGGAGGTTGTTTGCGGGATACTTTCCAGCCGAGCTTCATAAGACCTTTGACTTGCCTCCCAACAGAAGGTACATTTTTGGTTATCATCCGCATGGCATCATTTCCCATGGTGCCTGGTGTGCCTTTGCTACCAACGCATTGGGTTTCTCGGAGAAATTCCCTGGTATTACCAACAGCTTGTTAACACTGGATTCCAATTTTCACCTTCCTTTCTACCGCGACTGGATTTTGGCCATGGGAATTCGATCTGTTTCAAAAGAATCCATTCGAAATACCTTGTCGAAAGGAGGAGCTTTCAACGACGGGCAGGGGCGGGCAGTCACCATTGTTATTGGCGGCGCTCGTGAATCTCTACAAGCTCAACCCGGAACACTTCGCCTCATTCTCAAAGGGCGCAAAGGATTTGTCAAGATGGCCCTTAGATCTGGAGCAGATCTTGTGCCAGTGATTGGTTTTGGCGAGAATGATTTGTACGATCAACTGAGTCCAAAAACGCACCCCATGGTCCACAAGATGCAAATGACGCTCTTGAAGGTTTTCAAATTTACGATCCCGGCTCTTCATGGTCGTGGACTTCTCAACTATGACGTTGGTTTGATGCCTTACCGACGGGCCGTCAATATCGTGGTGGGGCGGCCAATTGAGATCAATGAGACAATTCAAGAGCAGCCGTCTCAAGAAGTTATCGATAAATACCACAAGTTGTACCTGGAGGAGGTCGAACAGCTTTATGACGCTTATAAGGAGGAATTTTCGAACTTGAATTCCGTCCCTGAATTGCGCATTCTGTCTTAGGAGCCACAAAAGCCATGACGCCTTTCAACGTTGTCATCTGTTGTGTGCTTGATAGTGTTTCGATGTAACCAAGTCAATACCACTCACTGCGTACTCTTTGGAGGATTCAACCCACCAACCATTCTTGTTATTATTAACTAGTAGTAGTTAACTTGATACGGAATATGTGCACACAAGTTAGACCCGTGAACCTATGACTAGCGCAATAAACACACTGCTGGAAAGTGTAAAAGATTGAGAGCACTGGATGAGTGTTTTCTCTTTCCTCCTTGCGTTTTATTCTGTTACCTGAAGTGGCTGCCAAACGAAACGGTGAAGCTAGTTTCACCCACGTGACCGCGCGTTGACGGTCTCAGGTTTGCGTCGCGTCAAGGACTGGGCAACGACGAAGTCTGCTGGTCTGCTCTGGCCGGATCTCGCCAGGGAACCTGGATTGGCTGCACCAAACCACTCAATCTATGCCAAGCTATTTACTGACGAGATGCCTCGTCTTTCGACTCGGAAGCGGCAAGTGGTAAGCTACGACAACGACACTAACGGGGCGGCTCCCAAAACCACCCACAACTTAAAGACAGACGTCAGGGAACTGGTAACGAAAACCGTCGGCAAGCGAAAGTTAGACTCCGCAACTGAAGGGGAAGAGGGCACGCAGAATAAAACACAAGCTAAGAGACCTAAGGCGAAGGCAAAGGCGAAGGCAACGGCTGAAGACAGCACAATGAAGTTGGCTGAAAGGACGACCGTATCTTCCCTAGCCAAGGCCATGTACATTGGCGCACATGTCAGTGCCGCTGGAGGTGAGTTATAGGCAGAGCTGGCGCGAGTCCATTCGTACTTAGTCTTTCCCATCTGCCGCCTTCTGCAGAATGTGAGAGATACTCCGTCGGGAACTAACCACCATGTCGCCATCTCTTCGTCTAGGGGTCCAAAACGCCGTCTCCAACGCCGTCCAGATTGGGGCCAACTCATTCGCCCTCTTTCTCAAGTCTCAACGGAAATGGGACAACCCCCCAATCTCCACCGAGGCCCGCGACCTGTTCATTGGCAACTGCAAAGAGCACGGTTACGCTGCCGCAGAGCATGCCCTGCCGCATGGGTCGTATCTCGTCAACCTGGCGCAAGCGGACGAGTCCAAGGCCGCACAAGCCTACAAGAGCTTCGTCGACGACCTCGAAAGATGTGAACAACTCGGGATCAAGTTGTACAACTTCCATCCTGGCTCAACCGGAGGGGGAGCCCGACCGGCGGCGATTGGCAGAATTGCCGCGCAACTAAACCGGTCCCACAAGGCGACAAAATCAGTGATTACAGTCCTGGAGAACATGGCTGGTGCGGGCAATGTCATAGGCTCGACGTGGGAAGATTTGAGAGACATCATCGCGCTGGTAGAGCAAAAGGATCGGGTGGGCGTCTGCATAGACACCTGCCATGCATTCGCAGCTGGCCACGACTTACGGACCGCCGAGGCGTTCGAAAAGACTATGAAGGCATTCGACGAGGCTGTCGGGTATGAATACCTCAAGGCGTTCCATCGTAAGCACGGCCTGTTTGCTCAATCACCGTCGGTAGCACTATGCGTTCCTCGCCGTGCAGAGCTAACATACTGTCCTAGTGAATGACAGCAAAGCCCCCTTCAAGTCCAATCGAGACCTGCACGCAAATATTGGAACGGGCTTTCTTGGCCTCCGCGCTTTTCATTGCATCATGAACTTCGATGGTTTTCGTGGCATGCCCATGGTCCTCGAGACGCCCATCGATAAGAAAGGCCCCGACGGAAAGACAGTCGAAGACAAGCAAATCTGGGCCGATGAAATCAAGCTACTAGAGAGCCTCATCGGAATGAACCCAGAGAGCAATGAGTTCAAGGAGAAGGAGCAAGAACTTCAGGTCAAAGGTGTAGCAGAGCGCAGCAGAATTCAAGACCAGGTTGACAAAAAGTCAGTCAAGGATGCTAAGAAGGGTTCAAGGGTGAAGTCCCTCGTGAAACCGCGGAAGAAGGGGCAAGATTCGGGCGAAGAGAGCGACTAGATGAGTCCAAAACTTCCCGCATGGAACATTTAAGCGTAACTTCTACAGACTAGCTATTCATCGCTACTGCAGCGTGTACTGTTACGGGTCAAGTCAGGCGATGAAGCCCACAAGTCACGACATGCTGGCACGATTCGGGGATCGAATAAGCATCTCGGTGTGGTCATGATCGTCCTCTCTGTGTACCAGACTTGGATGCAAATGTACTATTAAATGGACCATCCGCGTTCAACAGATATTACTCATCCATCTACTTCTGTTGACCACTGCAAACGCTCAAGAGAAACGCCAAATAATGTCCGCCCTATACGCCCAATGATACACAGGAAAATGATAACTCTTTCTGACTCGGACCGAGTAAGGCCTGGATTTGATACTCTACCAGCGACGAGACCACATCAGTGCCTCTTTTTACCTGCGAGATTTCGCGTATCCTTCCAACTTGCTAATTAGAGATCGCAAGCCAACACCACGGTCACAGTTTGCCTCAAGCCACTGCTCCATTCTTTCCCGCACGCTCTTTAACGACTTCAGCACCGGCATTTTGCACCCGTCTTCGAATTCTAAAAACGACCCGGGGTTGAGCAACACCTCAAAGCACTCGGACCAAAGATCTGCCTGCCAGTATCGCTTAAGGCTTTCACGGATCTTGTACTTTCTGCCTGTACGACCAAGCCCACCTTGATCACACCGCTGTGTTTCAATGTACTTCCCGAAGAGGAGACAGTGAATGATACCCGCCAGACCATGGTAGTCAATTTGCCATGTCCAGGGGCGTCCCTCACGCATCTCCGCGCAGTCCTGTGATGAAGTCTTCCAGTCTGCGATGAACTCCACATTTGGCACAAACGCCTTCATATCAATGCCTCGGCCAAAGTCGATGAGAAAGATGCCTCTCGAGGCCCATCCGCCACTGCCGTCCGCTTTCCATGGCATTGATAGAGGCTGCTCCGAAGACGTGGCATCCAGCCGAAGTAGACAGTTGTCGGCCTTGAGGTCGCCATGCAGGATGTTCTTGGTATGAAGGGCCTCAACAGTGCGCACAAGTTCAATGGAAAAGAACATGGCGAGCTGCTCATCCATCACGCCAGACGGCTCGGTTCTGAAGATGTTTACGACATCTAGAAGTGTTCCATGAGGGTGGTACGGGAGAAAGAGGAATCCCTCGTCCTGATACAGCTGTAGCTCATGCGCATAAGACAGAGAAGCTGCTGCACGGTGCTGTGGACCTAAACGAGAGTGCGCAAGCCTCATAATGTAGAATTCCCAGGGCGTGGGCGGTGCTTCCATCTTGAGTGCCTCCAATTCATTGCGGTGACTAACAGCGAACATGCCTTTGCCCATAGTGACTACTGCATTGTCGTCATTTTCATCCTCTTGCGGACACGAGTTTTCGACCAGATATACGGGGGCAAATGCCCCTGCACCAAGCTCCCGTTTCAAGGTGTACACTCGGCCTGTGCTCGGAAACTCAATTGTGACTGGAGCTGGGAGAGGTCCCGTCTTGTCAGTGCCGCCCTTGCTCAGTCTGTTCAAGGCCTTGATAAACTTGCGAATATCAGCACCACGTTCGTACTTTTGCTCACTTCGGTCGTGGAACCCAGGGTACGACCGCAGAGGAGGCTGAAGGTTGCTTAAAATTTCTTCACGGATAGAGATGTCAACGGGGTTGCACTGAACATCCTTGATCACGGGGCCTTTTTGGCGAATAGCGTTGGCAGGCGGTTTGACAGTAGATCTGGATTTCGGGACCAACGCATCAGGAATTCTTGGCGGGGGACACTCGCCGTCGACAATTTCTCTCAGAGGACTGCTCAAGAGCTCGTCGTCAGACTGATCTTCTCTCATGGCCTCGGTAACGCTGTCTCGTCTGCATGGTGTTTTGAATGTATCGCGACGCTCCAGGTCAACATCAACTGAGCATTCTGTCCGTTCGGTAATTGGCGTCATGAATGGGAGTCGATTATTCGCCACCTCCGCCGGGTCCCTATACGGACGTGTCGGGGGTTCATAATCTTCTGGAGGAATGGGAATAAACGCCGTGCGGGTTTCAGGAGGCGACTGCTCATCTATAGAGCCATCTATTGTCTCTTCAATCGGACATGTGGGACAGGTCTGCTCCCCGGCTTCTGGCTCCTCGTTATGGCCCTCATCATCGCTGCGTGTTGGAAGAGTACCGTCTGCAACCTCTTCCCCAACGACTGCGATATGTCTTTGAGCTGGACAGTTTGACCACTCGGCAAGACTCTTTGCGTCAGCGGTCGCTTCATCGCCAGGTTGACTCGTAGCATCGAGATGCCTAGTTGTGCCAGTACTTTCGCCGTCAGTGGTATATTCGCCATCTGTTTCATAATCATCATCCTCTGCACTTTCATTTCCGTGAAGAGGCTTAAGAGGAGCGTTGAATATGTCGTATATGTCGTCAGTCGCCGCCTTGGTATGCAGCGTCATTGTAGGCTCAGACGTTATCTTCTTGCGGAATTTGGGCCCTGACGGCGAGTCCAACTTTGCCTTGACTACGAAGTGTGAGCGCTTTCGAGGAAAATGAGCCAACTTTAATTCATGACTTACTGATTTGAGTCTCATTGACTTCCATGATCTTCTTTTTCTTGGCAACACGAGGCTCTTGGTGCTCTTTCATCTCCCCATTTTCATCAAACTGCATTGGATCTCGATGGATAGCAAGCTTTTTGCTGACACCACGACTGATCTCCTCAATCTCATTCAGATGTAGTATCGGCTCCGGGACAAGATCTTCCTCTTCCTCCACCGCCTCATTATTCCAGGACCGACCTAACCAGCCCCGGTTCGCCGCGATGATTTCTTCGAAGCTCAGCTCCGAACCGGGCTCTTCTGGAGTTGGATACACAGCCGCAAGGTCAACGAATATGTACTCTTTCCTCCCTGTTTGAGGGTGGACAGTCACTTGGCTTTTGAACCATACAATGCCGATGTTGTTTATTTTAGATAACGACTGAATTCAACGAATACATGCCACGGCCAATAAATTAGTCCTATGCTCATCAATATACGGGCTTGGATAGGGTGTATTCGATTTGAAAACTTACCGGATCCCTGAACACTGCCATCTTTGGCGCAGCGCTCTTCTTTCCTCCAGCTTTCAACGTCTCACCAACCCATGGCATCGGTTTCAAGGCGTTTTCTTTCTTACGATCAGACAATGATCCAACTGATTCCCACCCCTTGGATTCCACTCCCCTGGATGATAGAGGCGCTGGCTTAGCATCTGCATCAGAAAAGATAGCAAGCTTTGATTTGGCTGGCTTTGAACTAGCGCCGCCGACACTGCTACTAGGCCGCGGCGCGTGAGGATCACTGGGCCGAGACGAAGATCCAAACGGATAAACCTTTGCTGCCAGCGCTGGACGAACGGTAGGAAGGGCTGGCGAGGACGGCTCGAGCGCGCGAGCAGGCTGCTGTGCCATTCGTTCCTCAAACTCCTTGTACTTTCGCATCAATCTCTGGACTGGCCTGCTCTCACGCTCGATCCCGAGCTTATAGACTTCCTGTGCTTGCGCCCATCTTCCTGCAGCTTCCAACCAAGCAGCATACTCCTCATAAAAGAGGGCCAACCCTTCTCCTATCCCATGACGAGAGAGAAACATGTAGGTCTCTCTGGGGGAGTCTGAAAAGAAGTGGATGTAATGAACCCAGAGCCTCAAGTAGCGAGGATCGTTTTTATATTGTGCAGAGGTGATGAATGTCTTTGTGGCGCGTTCAAGCAACGTGTGGAGCTGCGATTGAGGAGTTGCCTGTGCTGTTGGGTATGCATCCAGTGTCCATCTGACGTACCGGTCGAACACATCGAGAGGATCGTCTGAATCGGAGATATTTTGAATCTCTGTCTCGTACTCGGCGCGAATGCAATCGTGGACATTTTTGGTATCTGAAGGAGTGGGTGTTGCGAGTTTGTGCAGTGGTGATGGCGAGTACAACTCTGCTAATTTCCTTGCCGATCGTCCACCGGGCAACGACTGAATGTTCTCCTTCTGTCCTTCGATTACATCGAAATCGATGAGGTTATTTGAGGCTGCCATAATATGTTAGTGTACCCGGCAACAGTCTGTTCTTCTTGAACTGGGACTTTTGATGTTGGATGCCAGCTTCTGGAATCTCGCGCCACATTGTTTTCATTACCTACCGATGTTGTGTTTGAGGGTTGCTGTGGCGACAGCCACAATGTGGCTGCGGAGGGTCGAACCTACGCCACACAAAACAAGCCATGGTTGCCAGACGGGTCGCTATGCCGTTAAATTAACTGCTAGCAAAAGGGAACGCTCCGCAATTGTCACTACAATTGCGACCTATGTCATAGATGCACACAATCAATGCGCTGTAATTTCTGCTGACAGATATACTGTTCTTGTTGAAACACGATGCAATGATGGCAACGACCAGCAGAAGAACTTTGATATCATTGTGATATTTGCCTATTTTCTCTGGCGTCACCTATTTTTGTTTTGATCTATTTCCATCGCCGTTTCTTCCTCGCACTTTTTACCTCATCAATTGTATTTCATTCTTCATTACAGCTTGTGAACCACTTTTTCATCCATGGCCGCAATCTGCCAGCAATAATGGTGGATACTTAATATTTAGAGCGTGACCGACTTGCGGAAGTTAGAGCCGGCGTAAATGGCTTGGTCTCCGAGCTCTTCTTCGATTCGGAGAATCTGGTTGAGCTTCGCCAGACGCTCAGAGCGGCATGGGGCACCAGTCTTGATCTCGCCAGATCGGATACCAACGACGATGTCCGCAATGGTGACATCTTCTGTCTCACCGGATCGGTGGGAGACCATGACTCCCCAGCCGTCAGCATAGGAGTCCTTGGCTGCTTGGATAGACTCCGTTAAGGTACCAATCTGGTTTACCTTGAGAAGCAAGGCGTTGCAGGCCTTTAGCTCGATAGCCTTCTTGATGCGGAGGGGGTTGGTGACAGTCAGATCATCACCGACAATCTGGATATCTTGGGTCTTATAAAAATAGCTCCAGGCCTCCCAATCATCTTCGGCGAAAGGGTCCTCAATACTGACAATGGGGTACTTCTTGCAGAGATCTGAATACATAGCAGCGAGCTCTTCGTAGGTGATCCATTTGGTTGGGTCGCTATCAGGGTTCTTGAAGTCGAGATCGTACTTGTTTGCGTCAGTCTTGTAGAACTCGCTGGACGCAACATCCATGGCAATCTTCATTTTGCCAGTGTAGCCCGCCTGCTCGATGGCATCGGTAATAAGCTGCAAGGCCTCATCGGCGGTCTGGATGTCGGGAGCAACGCCACCCTCATCACCCACGTTGCCGGCGGACTGGCCGTACTTCTTTTTAGCTAGAGACTTGAGCTTCTGGTATACCTCAGCACCCTGGCGCATAGCTTCGGAGAAACTAGCAGCCTCACTACAAGCTTCATTTAGAGCTAGACCAAGTAATAAGACAATGCTGTATGACTTACGAGGGGACAATCATGAACTCCTGGAAAGCAAGCCGGCCGCCAGCGTGAGAACTAGTCCAGTCAGCCTCCATCCCGCAAATTTGACCGATGAGGTTCAACCCTAGTATTACTTACCCGCCATTGAGGACGTTCATGAAGGGGACGGGAAGAACGTATGGCTTCTTGGTCCCTGCTAGATCGGAAATATGAGCATACAAGGGAACACCCTTGCCAAAATTAGCTGTTGGAATTTCAAATGACCGACAAGGATGTAATTATCCTACTTTCTCAGCAGCACCGGCCTTGGCAATAGCCAGACTGACACCCAGAATGGCATTGGCACCAAGCTTAGTCTTGTTGTCAGTGCCATCAAGGCCATTGAGGAAAGAGTCCACCTTGGACTGGTCCTTGACATCAATTCCTTCCTTGATCAGGGCAGGGCCAATGATTGTGTTAACATTCTCAACAGCCTTGCTAACGCCCTTGCCGCCCCACTTGGACTTGTCGTCATCTCGAAGTTCACAAGCTTCGTGCTGACCTGGGTTCTATGTTATATATTGCACCAGTATTGGGGCTGGAGAGGATCGGGACGAACCGGTAGAAGCTCCGGAGGGAACGATAGCTCGGTGCAGGCCGGTCTCGGTGACTACGTCAACCTCGACGGTGGGGTTACCACGAGAGTCGTACACCGACCGCGCGTGAACTTTGGTGATGGCCATTTTTAAAGGCGAACAGCTGAATATGATTCTACAATAGAGAGAAATGAAAATGTTAGCCAAGACTGAACCGACAGTGCAGCGTTATGGTGGTAGGTAGGTGTTGCAAACAGAGCCGTTAAGACGGCGCAGGCAACAAATAGATCATGTCATTATCCTGAATGATATGTTGCAAATTTACTCGCTCCAAGAAAAACAACATGTACCCGAAAAGACGTATGAAAGTAATGACAAGGGCCCAAGGGCTGCTCCAAATATGCCTCAAAGACAAAGCTTGGGACACGATCCGTTGAATGACAGCTCACATGGAGGGGTAGAATGGCAGCCAGGTGTAGCGCATAGAAGGTGGGTAAAGGGCGTGATGAGTTGAGACCAGGCAAAAGCTCAGACGCGGAACTACTTACCAATTCAAGAGATTCGATGGCAATATTTCGATGGTTTTTCACGAAGGAATTTGTGAAAGCTTTGTAGGAGGATATTTGTTGAGGCAAGGTGGGAGATTTCTGGTTCCAGCCAGGAAGATTGCTGTGGTGAACATGCCTAATTGGATCAATCCGAGGGGCGAGGTGGGGCAGCTACCAACAGCGGAGGGGCAACATTCACCTCCAGACGAGGAAAGGGCGAGGAGCAAGACAGCACGTGCACGGGTAGGGTGGTTGCGGAACAGAAAAAAAAGGACTCCTCGTTTCACCACCTGTGCAGCGTTCAATGATAGCAAGCACTACAGTTACAATTCGAATCGAGGGACTACCTAAAGTAGGTAGGTAGGTAGGTACCTCTAAGTTGAAGTACTAAGTAGCTAGTAAGACCTTCGCAGTTCAGAAATAGCTCCCCATGAAGCCGTTGACCGGCCAGAGCTGCCTACTTACTTAAAGTACTTAGTAAGAAGCACTTCACAAAAACGAAATTGAAGTATTTTGTATTATACGGTACACAGTATACTCTGCAGTAATACCTGTATTCCTCCACAAAATCTTCAGGAACGTATGAGTCATACCGGACATCCTTTCCAGCGTTTTCCTGCGTCATTCCTGTTATTCAAGTAACTTGCGCCGGACCCATTGCATATATTGTTCATTCCCGATGCTACCATTCATATGACAAAGATCATTAACAGATTGCAAATGCATGCCTACCCTTAACGCCATTGTGTGGTTACCAGAGCCATCATTCTGTGATGCTCAAGCCGTCAAAACCTCTCTTTCATCCTGGCAGCAACGGTTCTCAGGTTTCCGTATACTTTGCCGGGCGGCTTGCCAAGAATCAAGCTCACGACCGACTCTCGAGCCATGTGAATGTTCTTGAATCCTCCGAGAATGTGAATTTTAGAGTCAGCCAGAACAATTCGAGTTCTGCTGGCGTTTTCAATTGCGAATTTAGTTTTTCCATCTTTGCCAGCAATACGGCCTATCGCACGTGCTTGGCTGTCACCGTGCATGGTTCTGACGTCTTTGATCTCGAAGGTTTCGATATAGAGGTCATCCAATCTGAGTAAAGCAACAGCGTCGTCAACGTCGAAACCGAGAGTGAAAGCCTTCACAAAATCCTCGCCTTTTTGCAGCGCTCCAGAATCAATTGTATGTTGTGAAGTCCTCAACTCTACCGTCTTGCGTTTAACGTTCATTCGGCATTGTAATTTCAGGTGTTCAACGAGCGGAGGATAAATAGACGGCCATGCTTGTTTTAGCGGCGTCATTCGATGGGGCGGCACTGGGATCTTTCGAGTTTCGACTTTCGTCACAGGGTCCTAAATTTATATTAGCCAACATCCAATCTAGATCGGCAGTAGATCGTAAGTGAAATACTTACAATATCTCTGGATGGAGCGAAACGCGGCCTACCCTCCTCATCAATTGCCATTGAATCATCTTCTTCTTCGTCTGCTGCTGGTGCAGCATCTGCATCTCTGAGCAGAATATCTGGTTCTCCAAGGAGGAATGCTTCCTCCATTTCTTGTGAAAAACGGTCAGCTAATTGAAAGAGATTATACAACATCATAAAAAATACCTGGCGTCTGGCGCGAAGACTCCGCAGTTTGGAGCAGGGTTTCGTCAACCTTTTTTAAAGCTGTAGGGGCAGGCATGATAGTTGCGCCTCGAATAACTTGGTTCATGAGATTTTCAAAATCCTTCTTTGCGTCGTTATCAAAGTAAAATAAGACTTCGATGCCTAAAAAATGTCAGTGACCAATTTTTACGATTGCTGGGATCTGAGCAAAAATTTGTGGTAGCTTATCGGAGCTTATCTATTGGCCAGCCCTTTAGCTACCGGAACGTACCTAGGTAGCCAGGCAGGTACGTAGGTACCTACTATCAACTTCAGCGCGTCATCATAAACGAGCCAGGAGTTTTATGCACTTCAAGCAACCTTGATTCTCGTCATAGTATCGCCTGCCCCTAAAGAACATTCAGTACAGGCGAAGACGATCGAACCAAATATTAAAACTCAACGCCTGGGATTCGCTCCTCTTAGGCGCCATGATCCGTAAGAATGTCTAAGGCCTCTTCATCGCGGCTCCTGGGAAGCCGTCTTTGGCCGCAGCATACAGCACCTCCTGGAACTGGATTTCTTCGACAGCTGCACCTTCAGAGACCAAGTCAACAACCGCAGTCGATATCGATACATCGAAACTTGCCGACATGGTGGCATGGGCGCCATAATCAAGTAGTACCGGTTCTGCGCTTTTCTTCACCTTACTCTACAAAGTTCACCGTCCGTTCGACCGGGGTATTGGAGGCATCTTATAACGCGCCAGCTCTCAGATATCACCATGGCGGACCGGTGCCAGCTTTTACAAAGCTACTGCGAGAACAGCAGTACAGCTACTCCAGTCAAGGAAAGACTGCACAAGAACGACCGATAACAAGAAGATCCTCTGAGTCGCTTGAAAGCAAGCGGCCGCAGTCAAGTCAACAGCAACGGCAAGCCTCAGAACCACAGAGTAGCGAAGATAATGTTGAATCGATAGCAACTTCGGTTTCCAAGTACCTCCATCTGCCGAAGTTACCACATCGACCGGCAAAGGAGGAGCTCTTGGCTGCCGCAAACGGATTCTGGGAGAGGCTCAAAGTTCGATTCAAATGGATGTCTATCAGAAGCATGCGCCCATGGAATGCTGATGAATGGGGGGCTTTTGTGTCTTGGTTCATGTTGGGGCACATTGTGTGGATTCTTGTAGGGACCACAACCTTCTTTTCTCTTCTCATCTTCTCCATCAATACCGTCTTTGCACAAGGTAAGCGATATACCAATGCTTCACTAGATCTGGTGACAACGCTGATAGCCATACCTAGAAACCCTTGCAAAATGGGTAGGTGATTACTTAACACAATCTGCCGGTGTTACAGTTGTATTTGAGTCGGCAATCGTTCCCAAATGGAAAAACGGAGTGATCGCATTTCGAAACGTGTTTGTGTCTCGCCGACCGGGCCAGGTCAAGTCTTCTGTGAGCAAAGGCTCGTCGGACGCTGCTGCGGTGGCAGCTGCTGGCCGACAGGCACACTTCGTCGAGTACTCTGACCCAGCAGATGATGGTAATTACACACAGTTTGATGTTACGATTGCTAACGTCAATGTCACATTGTCGTTTCTCAACTGGTGGAACGGCAAGGGTTTACTCAAGGATGTTGAGGTAAACGGGGTAAGGGGCGTTGTAGATCGTACTTCAGTACACTGGCCGATGGAGGAAGTAGACCCTCTTTCATACCGACATGAACACCAGCCTGGGGACTTTGAGATCGAGTCATTCAAATTAGAAGATCTGTTGTTAATCATTCATCAACCTGGCGGCTTTCGGCCGTTCTCCGTCAGCATATACTCTTGCGAACTCCCACGACTGCGAAAACAATGGCTCTTCTACGATTTTTTGTCCGCAAATCATATGTCCGGATCATTTGACGGCTCCCTTTTTACCATACACCCCCGTCAAGTCCATGGCATTGTGTCCCGCCAAAATCAAGAAGCTATGACGAGGTTGGGAGAACAGGATGCCTGGGAAAAGTTTAGCAGGCTACGCATTGATGGCCTAAAAATCGATCATCTGAACCGAGGAGTCGAGGGGCCGTTCGGGTGGATTTACGAAGGAAATGTCGACATTGTGGCTGACTTAATGCTACCCGCTGAGACAGATGAAGGAATCACGAAAGTCATGGCCGATTTCTATGACCAGCTCGAGGAGGCAGTCATTGTGAACAAACAGCGATTACTACAAAACTCTGCCGACAACAGCCCCGTCTTGCTCCAATCTGGACATCTCTCGGAAGCCGGCCATGTTGAGACTGCTGGAACAAATGAAGCGGGCGGACCCGGCGAAGAAGATCGCCGCTATCTCATCATGGACATGCGCATTCACATGAATGATGTGAAGGCCGCAGTACCTCTTTTCACAAGGGACATATCCTATATCAATCAGGCACTTGTACGACCAATTGTGGCCTACATCAACGCCAAGAAGACTTATATTCCAATATCTTGCCGCATAGTCAAACGTCTCAGCGATTTTGACGGAAGTTGGACCGTGTTTGACTGCGGCTTGATGAATGACGCGTCAGTTGAAACGTATGACGCCTTTGCCAAGGACGTGGAAAATCAACAGAGCCGTGTCCGAAGATTCAAGAAGGTTGGGTTCTGGACACTGTCTCTTGCTGTCCACGCTCTGTTTATGGGGATGGCGGGGAATGTGGTTTGATACAATACTCCTCGATGTCTCTACTCGATCAGAATGGCATTTTGCCGATTTTTCTCTTCCTCTCTTGCAACATCTTTCGCACCCTTGACGAAACACGAATGGGCGCTGATCAAGCGAATGATATTTGTTTACAGTGACGGTACAAGGCTTGAACGGTGCAGCGAACATTTGGCCTATGGCGTTGAAACTAGGCTACATGATTTGGTTTTTACCCACATTGGCGTTGTAGGAAGAGTATATTTTGCTCGTGCATGCGAACCGGACGGGAATGACGCTGAACATGGAATCCTTATAGACGTGTGATGAAAGTTATTTGGAATACATGGGTATGGCCCTGGACACAAAGGGTCAACGAACATTGCGTGGTTCACATGTGTTTTTGACTTCCGAAGCCTAATATTTCAGTCTAGGTAGTTATAACAAATACCTCAGCTGTATCTACCCCAACTAAATCCCGCAAGATGAGGCTAACTCCCTGACAGGGCAAGTATAGAGCTGCATATATTCGTGTGCCGAGTAGGGACAAAGAGTGCATGAATTTGCCCACGACATGCGCATAGCCCGTCAAGTATCAAACTGTGTCCTTCCGAGGTGTATCATTCTCCAAACTCCGTCTCTTCCCATCCGTCCCGCGGACCACGAAGCAGGCCGCGAGAACGACTTCCCAATGACGTTTCTAAGGGCAGATATGTGAGCATAATTTATGCACTCGACACGACCGAACGCATTACTAGCGGATAGGATTCGTTTCCACGCAGTCTTGACACGAACGTTCGTTGTGAGAGAAGACATTCGTTCCTGCTCAACAGGCTTTTAGGATGTCCATAATAGTGCCAAAGTGGTGGCGACTCGAGCAGCTCTGGTGCTAAATCTGCAAAGAACTTCTTCACATGAAGTCATCACTATAAAAACAGTCAGCAATTCAAAACATATGCAGAGGGGTGATGTGATGTGGACATACTCCCCGAACGCATCGTCATCATATGCTGACATATCCGTGGCATTGGCACGGTTGGTGACAAGTGAAGTTTTTGTCTTGGCGGCCTTTGTTTTCTTGCCCCCTTTATCGGAGGCTTTCTCGTCCTTCATCTTCTCGTTGCTGAGGCGAGTCAGTGCGCTGGCAACTTTCTTGACCTGATCACTTGACAGCTCCTTTGCCAGGTCCTTGACGAACTCCTCAAGGAAGAGACTGTAGTGGGCCTTCTTGCTATTCCCATTGATGATAGGCGAAAGTGTAGTGCGCATAAGTTCAAACTGCTTCTTTGTCTGCGGATTTAAAAGTGGTAGAGAAGCAAGATTCACAGTTTTGGTCGGGTCTTGTTCGTCGACAACAATGGCGGCGCCGATAGTCGGAGCCTTGCGGCCGCTACTGATACCAACGCTGCCGAACAGATCTTCGGCATGACGCAGATCCGCCTCTTGCTCCGTACGACGCAGTCTCTCGCGGCGCTGTGCTTCGGTCTCGTCGTCCTCGGTCTCATCGTCCTCTTCCGCACGTTGACGGGCACGGTTGGCCTGGTGCTCGGCGATTATCTCAGTCTTGGACTTCTTGTTGAGGGCATCTTCAGCAGCAGCCTTTGTCTTGGCTTCTGAGGCCTGGCGCTCTTTCTCACGCTCTACCTCTGAATCCTCGGCGGCGTCCCAAGATTCGAGCACCTGAGAGCAACAAATATCAGCCTCGTTCAAGCAACGCGTTGGTAGGGCCATAATCTGAGAAGCAATAGGCGACACACTCACATCACTGTCGTCTTCCTCATCTTCAAACTGGCGCCGGCGAGCAGCGGCAACAGGAGGAGAAGAAGGAGGAGTGCTGGAGTCGCTTTCCTCCTCGTCTGGGGTAAGGAGCGGTCAGTCAGATGCAGTCCAGACACAGGAACAAGCGCACAAATGCTGGTCTAGAATCGTATGCAGTCTCCATAGAGCCGCATCGTAAGCAACGGGGACTGTCCTATCTGTAGATCTGGATTTGATATCTTGATACGCGGGATGTGCGCGTGCAGGTGCCAAAACGTTGAGAAATCCTTACCCCACTGCTTTTTCGCAGGCATGATGTCAAAGGTTCAGAAGGCCAGGCTGAAAGGTGTGACTGCGCAGCAATGACAACGATGGCGTTACGAGCGGGTTAGGTAGCTACCTAGGTATGTTGCTGGCGGTTGCGACGATACAAGCTATGCATGCGTTGAGCGTCGCGGGCAGGAGGAGATATGAGAGCGTCGCGGGTAGGAAGAGATATGAGTGCGTTGAGTGCGTTGAGTGCGTTGCGGGGGAAGCGAGGTTGACAGACTACGGGGCACGTAGGGATGTGAATTTTTTTGTGCGTCGCTCGCCGGGAGGGGAGGGAGCACGATTACTACTGCCACGGAAAGGGAGGGAGGGGCCGGCGGCGCCCTTTTTTATTTTTTTAATTCTTTTTTTTGGCCCGTCAGGTGCCAGGCCACAATGCTAGGCAAGGAAGGGCAAGACCTTTTATTAATACTACGTACCACGAAGAGCAAGATTCGGAAAGCGGGTTGCAGTTGACAACGGACAGAGTTTGCGTGACTACGAGTAACATTTAACATTTATTCCCATATTTCCCTCTCACGCTAGTCACGGCTGCATATTGTCGCACCAGACCACACAGTCGAGTCACATGCCGTCAATCCTGGGCCCTGACCATTATCAACCTTCTTTGTTCCGCAGCCATACATACATGCGTGTCTTTCCTGGGACAGCTATCAACTTAAACTCGCAGCTGTCATTGTTTAAATGGCCCTGGGCTCCCTACTAATACTAAAAATATTTGATGCTTTTAGGTCGTCCGTACTTGCCTACTTGGTGGCATAGAGTGAGTGACCTGGGGGGTGTCCATTGCCTCCGAATTATGTCTTATCTGGGTACTCCGTACTTACCTAGTAATACGTTACCTCAAATCGCAACGGGGTAAATACTCCGTGCTTGTCACCTAAGCAATGTGACTTGGCGGTAGATATAGTTGCATGTGCTTCAATCGCGCTGTGACCGGTAAATGGTGTGGGCAGTCTGGGGTGCCAACTTTAGAACGGCGGAATGAATCGCCGCCCCGACCCAAATCATTTTCTCTACACTGGTCTCGCCCAATGATACTCCAGTCCGGTGACCGTGGCGCTGTTGTGACTTCGAGCTCTGTGCCTGCCAGCCCTGCCTATCAAGCTTCAAGCCCCTCTATGTGGTGGGGAACCAACCAAAGAGGCATTTGAGTCACAATTGCTTGCAAGTGGGAAGAAAAGTTCATCTTGGGCGTCCAAGCCTTTCATTCATGTCAGCGATTTCGTCTCCTAGCCTTCCCTTAGGTGTTCCCGCTTCATTCTTTCCGCGACGATCATTATACCAGGCACGACACTGTTTCAATACAATTCCTCGATCCCCACGATTCTCGACCGTCCGCGTTGCAACTCCCACGATTACCGTCATAACCCTAAGCACATCTACTTGTAGTTGGGGGTTTCAATCGAGATTTTCATCCCGGTCTTGTCTGCCTTGCACGATGAGCACATCTGCCTTGGCTCAGTCGAGCATCATGGATCAGCTAGCCCAGCGGGTGGAGGGTTTGACTCTACCTGGTCTGGCGCAGAAGTACCCTTCTGCTCATCCTGAAATCAACCCTCTTGATCTGTATAGGGCACATCTGAGCGATGTCCTGTCCGATATTTCAGGTGTCGAAACATCTATCATTTATTCTGTTGTGATGTGGACGCAGAGCCTGGACAAGGGCGACTTCATGGTTGCAGTTCCGGCCCTTCGAATCAAAGGCAAGAAGGCCGACGTTTTGGCCCAGGAATGGGCTGAAAAGGTACGGTGACCTCAAATATTGGTATGAGAATATACGTGTGGGGCATATAACGTTGACGCACGATTTATCGTAGTTCCCAGACGATGACCCTCTCTTCAAAAAGCCCGAGCTCAGTGGGCACTTTATGTCTTTCTTCTTCAAAGGAGAGCCCATGATGCAGTCAATTATCCCTCTCGTCAGAAAAGCTGGCAAAGAGTTCGGTTCGTCATACACGAAATGGAATTGCGTAATCAGAGACTGATGATTGTAGGTAAAAATCGATTCAATGGCCTTCGGGATCCGAAAGACCCAGGATCCGGCAAGAAACGTATTGTAAGGGTCTCATACTCCACTGCTGTCACCTTAAACCATTAATACCAGTTTAGATTGTCGAGTTCAGCTCCCCCAATGTCGCGAAGCCCTTCCATGCTGGTCATCTCCGTTCCACCATTATTGGCAGTTTCATTGCCAATCTGTACGAGGCGAACGGTTGGGACGTCGTTAGGATGAATTGTCAGTGCTGGTGTTTCTTAGTCAAAGAAATCTATATACAAGGCGAAGAAAGCGAGTTCTAACTGCAATTTTAGACCTTGGAGACTGGGGGAAGCAATATGGACTGCTGGCCTTGGCGTACGAACGAAATGGAAATGAAGAAGAACTCAGGAAGAACCCCATCGACCACCTCTTTAAACTTTATGTTCAGATAAATGCAGAGATGAGTGCCGAGAAAGAGGCCATCGAAGAACAGAAGAAAGAGGGCAAAGATGTCAGTGCCTTGGAAGCCAACAGCCTGGATGAACAGGCCCGCCAATACTTCAGGCGCATGGTAAGACACCGCGCATTCTTTACACCAGAAACCACAATCAAATTATGGTGCCACTAATAAATACGCAACTAGACCGATAGGGACGGGGCAGTTCTGGCTCAGTGGCAGCGATTTAGGGATCTCAGTATCGCTCGTTATAGAGGTACGCTGGCAAGCTTTTGGCAATGAAATCGGATCTTGTCTGCGTCATTTCAATATTCACCTATTCCACTGCCGTTCACGAGAGCTGAATAGATACACCATGTTCTAACACCATGTAGAAACATACTCCCGGCTCAATATCCAATTCGATGAGTTCAGCGGTATGTACAACAACGAGCGCTCGCAAAACACCCGTCACTGAACTCAAAACATTAGGTGAGAGTCAGGTATCTGAAGAGTCAATGTCCAAAGTGGCCGATGAGATGAAGGAGAAAAATATTTGTCGAGAAGACAACGGTGCCGTCATTGTTGACTTCACCCAACTCGTCCCGGGCAAGGAGGGAAAGAGACTGGGATCTACTGTTCTCCGGTATGTGCCCATGACTGACAGGTCAGGCAGAACGAGAGCTGATAATTATACGTACAGAAAACGAGACGGCACTGCGCTCTATCTGACTCGTGATGTTTGCGAACTTCTTGGCCGCGTACGCATTCTCCGCCGTCAACACGGCTGCGCCAGTTGGAACGCGAGCATTTATTGGCTGACAACCCATTCCTATAGTATGAAAAGTACAAATTTGACCACATGATTTACGTGGTTGCTAGCCAGCAGGACCTCCACCTGAAGCAGCTTTTCCAGATAATCGAGCTTCTTGGATATAGCGACATTGCCAAGAAGTGCCAGCATATCAATTTTGGACTGGTCCTTGGCATGAGCACTCGAAAGGGAACCGTTAAGTTGTAAGCTTCACACTGCTTCACTGTAGTCCCTTTCCAGGAACGGTACTAACGAGGGCGATAATTAGTCTCGATGATATCCTCAAGGACTGTGCGGACCACATGCACGAGACTATGAAGAAGAATGAGGAGAAATATGCTCAAGTTGTGAACCCAGATGCCACAGCCGACACGCTCGGCATCAGCAGTGTAATGGTTCAGGATATGACTGGCAAAAGGTGAGTGGCGATGGCTTTAGGGGCCTGGTCGTCCCAAGTAACTAATGTCGCAACTAGAATCAACAATTACACTTTCAACATGGAGGCCATGACGTCCTTTGAGGGAGATACCGGTCCATATCTTCAGTATGCACATGCCCGATTGTGCTCCATTAGGCGCCGAGCAAACCTCACGGATGAGGACTTGGACAGCGCCGACTTGTCTCTTCTGAAGGAGGACCATGCTGTCAACGTCGTGCGAATGCTGTCGCAATGGCCCGATGTTTTACAAAACACACTCAAGACATTGGAACCAACAACAGTTCTCACCTATCTCTTCAAGATGACCCACGTTATCAGCAGCAGCTACGAGCACTTGCAGGTGGTTGGTAGCGAACGAGAGCTTATGAAGGCTCGTATGGCTTTATACGATGGAGCCCGTACTACGTTGGCCAATGGCATGCGCATCCTTGGTTTGACGCCACTCGAGAGGTAAGCATTGAGCGAAGCCCGGGGTACCGATCTCGACGCTAACAGTGTGCTAGGATGTAAACAAGGCAGCTTGTTCGACGCATGGATAAAAACAGTTGGAAAAGCGGGAGGTGTTTATAGTTGGAGGCTTGGAGCCATTATCATGTCGGACATGGCAATTACAGGGCAAATGACAAACTCGCCAAGCCTACAACGTCAGGCATGATGTGACTGGACTCGAATCCCAAGGTACACATCAATATATTATTCTAACCGGATCAAGCCATCTGCTGAGCTAGAAGTAAGGTGGAACTTGGGTGGCTCGAAAGTGTTTGTAGGGCTCCTCGTATCCAGTAACTAATATAGAAAGTCCGGACGAGGATGAGTCAGCCCACGTGCCACTGCGGTGTTGTCGGAAATAGAGGTGTCATGCTCAATCATGGCCTTACTTTTCAGGGGATTCCGGATCCCAAACACAGTACGGAGAGATGGAAAATATCCTTCATGCTCGTGACAGATGTAGCCTTGCTGACGAGAGACGGTCCACTAGAACCAGGCATGAATGGGACACGACACGAGCACCGCCGGCCTGGCGGGATAAGCCGGAACATTTCATGATGGCCCGGAAGATCCCGATGTGTTGAATGGTTTCAACTGAGTTTAACCCGCCCCGATCAAAGCAGGCCTCCCTGGTTTGCCGTCTTGTTGGCGTCGACTCCGATCCGTCCTCGTCTGGCATTACCTGGGTCGGATACCGGTTGTCAGTTTACCAGACTCCAAGACGTATAAATCCAGCCCAGCCAGTCAGTTCCCACTGCCACGGACGTAAAACACCATCAAGGTGGCCGACACGATAATATTGCCTCACATGCTTTCCACCACCGCCCAGACCCGATCCCACATGTCCCGGCAGGCCGCCAAGCTGGCCCGACCTGCTAAATTTGCACTTGCTACATCACCACCTGGTCTCAGGCTCGCCCGCCTCGGTCACGTCCAGCATCGTGAGATAATCGCCTCGCCGCGACTCTTCTCCACGACACCCAAGAACGGCCTCCGAGACTTCTTCCCCGCCAAAGACACGCCGCACATCCAAACCACAAAGGCAGCATGGCCGCACCCCGGGTATACCCTAGAAGAAATGGTGGCCGTCGAGCCCGCCCACCGTGAGCCCCGAAACGTGAGTGACTGGGCCGCCTGGAAGATTGTTCGCTTCGCGCGCTACTGGATGGACAAGGCGACTGGCATGGCCCGGGACCAGCAGGTTGATAAAAAGCATCCCACCACATCAGTAGTCGCGGAGAAGCCACTCACCGAAGCGCAATGGGTACGTAGCCACGGGAGTCTTCAGACAATCCAAGAGGGAAACAAACATGGCGTCCCCAGTCCCAGCCCGCCGCTAACGCGCCCATCACCCAGCTCGTCCGATTCGTCTTCCTCGAGAGCATAGCCGGCGTCCCAGGAATGGTGGGCGGCATGCTGCGCCATCTCAGCAGCCTCAGGCGCATGAAGCGCGACAACGGCTGGATCGAGACCCTGCTCGAGGAGAGCTACAACGAGAGAATGCACCTCTTGACCTTTATGAAGATGTGCGAGCCCGGCCGCTTCATGAAGCTCATGATCATCGGCGCTCAGGGCGTCTTCTTCAACGCCCTCTTCATCACCTACCTCCTCCACCCTCGCATCGTGCACAGGTTCGTCGGCTACCTCGAAGAAGAAGCCGTCCACACGTACACTCGGGCGATTCGCGAAATCGAGCACGGCCACCTCCCAAAGTGGGCAGACCCAAAGTTTCAAATCCCCGATATTGCCATCCAGGTGAGGCATTCGCGAAATGAACGCCGACGCCGCGTCTAAGAGGCCTGTTCCTTTGTGAAGCAAAGCGGCTAACGAGTGGACTCTAGTACTGGAACATGCCCGAGGGAAACCGCACAATGAAAGACCTCATACTGTACATTCGCGCCGATGAAGCCGGCCACCGTGGAGTCAACCACACGCTTGGAAACCTCAACCAGAAGGAGGATCCTAACCCGTTCGTCAGCACATTCAAGGACAGAGAACCGCCGAGACCGGCTTTAAGGGCCGCTGGTTACGAGCGATCTGATGTCATTTGAGAACAATCATGAAAAGAGCAAAGAGAGGGGTGGGGGGCAAAGGGGAGCATCAAAAGACCAATACCCTACGGCGTTGCATTTCGGTCTCAATTTCCTCCGTATAACATGGGACTTATTGGTTTCTTTGGCCGTTATATTTTTTTTTTGCGCTTCCGTCGATTCGGGCCTACCCTAGGGTAAACCCCAATATATGCTCATGGGGGCGTCTAGAGTTGATTTCAACTAGATTTCTTCATTTCGTCTCTTTTAGAAGGATGGTGGGTAACTACCACGGTGTACTTTTGGCGATTTGGGTAGGACGTGGCGATACCTCTCGGCTCATAGATTTACTGCACGGCGACTTTGCATACACTTCTTTGTTCATTTGATTTCCCTTCTTCCTTGTCTAAGCATACCGTCTCGGTCAATAGAACTGGTGTGCAGGAGGTGGGATTGGCGAACAGCTCCAAAAATCACGCAACTAGTGACGTGACTGACTACTGGACCTGAGAGTACCAACCGCAACGTAGGCCTCGTGGTGGAATCAAGCCGGTCACAACGGCCAGGCCAAATTAGCCTATTTGTGACGTGGCAGCGGATAGGCGATACTGATGATTGATGATACGACCTCGTCCACTGGTGCTCCGGAGCCACGGACAGACGGGCCAAGTTGGACCGAGACCTTGGCCATGGCGATGCGCCACCGCCTCAACCTCACACTAGACTTCCTCGTATGTGTAGAGCACGTAGAACTTGGAAGCAGTCTGCAAAAGGCGCCTTCGTTGGAGCTGTCCTTTCCTTTTCTCAATTAGCTGGCAACTCTCCTTCCAGGGCGCTGACGAGGGCGTTTAAACTTTACAGCATCCTCCTTGGACCTTCGAGGGACTCATGTAGACTGTGCCTATTGACAAGCTTGACTGGGTTATGGCTTTTTTGTTTGTTCAAGGTGAATTCCGGACCACAGTGTAGTGATCTTGTTGTCAGCTTGCCACGCTCCTTCCTGCACGTGCACGTGCTAAATCGGCCGGAAGGACGGTATGGTTGCTGAAGCCATGACGCGTCTGCCACGCAAGGTTTGACGCTTGGCTTGGCTTGGCGACAAGTTGGAGAGATCCACCAGGTGGGTCCCTCGTCGTCGGTCAGGTGGTGGATTGGCGGGTTGGTTTCGGTGCCAGCCCTTCTGAACTTCCTTCGCCAGTCCGAGGCCATCATCGATCACCGGCATAGGGCTGCCTCTTTTTGAGATGCAGCACTCGACAGTTCCCACGCAACAGCATACTAACCCTGATGTTGCGCTCCATGGTTCGTCTGGTCGGGAGTGGACTCCATGGTGTCTGGATATAGCTGTGTCGAGGTATTTTCGGGTGGCCAGTCCTGACGGCTAAGCTTGCTTGCTTACCGACGTCCAGGGACAAGAAGAGGCTAGGCTGTCGAACCATGCTCCAGCTAGCCCGCATCCCGGCTTGGTAATGCTTGTCTGTCTCGCAGGGCAATTAGCACTCCGTGCGGAGTACAGAGTACTCTGATTGCCAATGTCAATGATTGTTGCTCCGTATGCTGATTCGATCCCGCGCGAGTCAGGCGGGTTGGTTTGTCGATGCGGGCTGGGCGGATATAAAGTAGACGCAGGCCAAGGCTCGGCCCAGGTTAGCGGGATGGGGGCGGATGTAACGCGCGTTCCGGGTCACCATGGACTCCTCGTACCTTATTACATACGGAGTAACTAGTACGTACGGAGTATAGCTCTCCATCTCGGCAGTGACACTCCTCGGCCGGCGGCTCATCACCATGTCCGCGAGCACCGAGCTATAAGGCTGTGGCGGCCCAGTCAAGGGTCGCTGGCTACATTACATTACAAGCCTGAATATGTTTCGGGAGATTGGACCTGGTTTATCGAGGAGGGCTGGTGCAGCCTGCAGGAGAGGCTGACTGCATGAAGCAGAGTTAGCGGTTGAATCTAGTGTTTTGTCCATGATTCATGTCAACAACCAGCCAGGTTGCACCTCGGTCGTGTCGCCCAGCTGTGGACATTTATTCTCGAGATGGATGATGATGATTTCTGACAGCAGCTCGGAAAGCACGCTACTTGCTCTCCAGGTCGGAAAGCCGGCGACAAGAAGGTGAGACGGATACGTTGGGGGGGGAGGGTTGGCGAGCAAAAAGCTCGTGCCGCATCCCGGACGTCACAAATTGATTCGTCCAGACTGATACGACTCAGTCGCCATCACGGGTGGTGGTGGTGGGTGGTGGTGGTGGTTGTTCAATGTTGATGCGACTGGCCGTCGGCGTTCACGGCGCGCTCCGCAGCAGGAGCAGGCTTGACAGTCACTGAAGATGACAAGTTGAGATGATGGGGGATGCCCGCGCCAGGACAAGAAAAGGCCATCTCGTGGCTGTTGTACGCAGGCAGGGGCGGCGGAAAGGCAGCCATTGAAGTAGTTGTGATTTAACTACTCCGTACCAGACGCAAGTACAGTATCACGGCTGATCAGACACGACCCGTTTGACCGACGGACCCATGAGAACGACCGGGCCCGGAGGGTGCCATCAATATTGCGACAAAGGCCAACCTGTCGAGCTAGCCGTTTCGTCGGAAACAAGATGGTGGTGTGTTGGTGTTAGTTATTGTCCGGACGCAGGGCAGCATTCGGTTGGTTTCCGAGTCCAACGTGGTGGCCTGGCACTTTTTGCCTCGTCAGGCAGGCTGAGGAGCAGCCCAGGTGCTCCAGGCTCTTCCGACGCCTGTCCGTGAAGCCATGTCAGTACGGAACGGAGTACAGTAGAAGAACCAAGCCGCCTGCCTTCCAAGTTTCTTTGCCTTGACGCTTTGGGAGCCGGTTGGGAACGTACCGGGGCACCCAACGTGAGCAGGCATTCCATTGTTCTGGTGCATGTTCAGAAAGTTCACGGACAGTTCAGTCCACGACAACCTCATACCGGGGCTTGGGAAGATCAGACCATGGCGTGAGATAAGTATGTGCCTTGGGAGCGATTCCCACGTCATCCCCATGCCAGGTTGGGGGACACGGGAAGTCGGGCGATTGTGAGCAAAATCTCGGTCCATCATTAATTACAACCTCTGAATCATGGTCTTTCTTGGGCGTAGTACTAGTCCTTTCTTGGATGGCGGGCCCAAGAGGTTTCCACCTTGCAGCCGGCCGGGATTGCTCCGTACAAGAAGCGGGTGGTGATGGTGGTCACTGGTCTCAACCCACGCGCCCGAGGTTTTCATTCATCAGTCAAGTGTCGGTCTGAAACGACCGACGACTTGACGCTAGTGGCAGATTGTCGTCCACCAGCCGAGAACCGCCGGTCCGCGGCAGCGACATTTGGTCCACGCACATGGAATGCCCTGGCTTGGCCCAAACGGCGCGTCACCACGACTCGTCAGATTGAAACCGCAACCCAGGCAGAGCAGTTGTGGCTGCGACTGCGCGATCAAGATGCCTGCGGTGACGAGCTGTAGGCCATCCCGATTCCCGAATACTCTAATCACTTTGTGACGTGCCGTGCGGAGCCTTGCCGGCACGGATACTCGTGCACTTGCTGCACCGCGTCACCGGCGCCTCTGACCAAATTGGACACATGTCCGTACTTGACTACTTTGTCGTGTCTCGAGTTCTACAGAGTACCGTGTCCACGACCTCACATCACAGTAGAAGAGGCCAGGACGGGATTGCATCGGCCGGGTTAACACAGCACGCTGCATAACGTTAGTTAGCAGCTGGCACCGCACCCTGAACCCCAGCCTGCCGCTCCAACAAGCGCCCCCCCCCCCGGAGCCCCGGTGTCGAAGCCTCCCACCACTCGTGACATCCTGCCAGCCCTACACTACCTCAGGAAACAACCTTCTCTTCTCTCGCTCCTCTGCCACACTACTAAATCTTCGACCTGTCTACACCCACGCGCTGGCGCATGTGCGTTCTCCTACGCCCCACCCCCCACCGGTCCTCTGCTTCTTTTGTTCGGCTCTGCCAGACCTATTCGGCTCCCCGGACGTCGACTGCCACGCCTCTCTTCCCTGGTCCCTTGGTCCTGCTTTGGGATAGGCACGCCACGCCCGAACCGCATCGCGCCAGCGACAACCCGACACACCATTCTTCAGTCACCCATCTGACATCTAGTCCAAAAAAGTCTCACGCCCCTCTCCTCTCTTCTCTTCCCTCGCCCGCCATCGTCTGAAACGGGGCTGCCGTTGAAGACCGACTCGCACCACGTCCGCGCGACCGACTTTTGCCCCCAGTACGACTACACATCGCACCACTTGCACTTGTAGTGCTGCTGCACAGCCTCCCGACCCCCCTTGGCTGCCAGAAGGCTGCCTCGGGGAAGTCTGGTCTGCCTCGCGATCACATCTCTACACAGCACGGCTCCAACAAGATGGATCAACAGGCCCACAACGGCCAGTCATCCTCGACGCCCAGTCATGGCAAGGAGCAACAGCCTGATATAAACCAAACGGGTCTCGCGCTCTCGGAACCCGGAGTGGGTGGCCCGGAGGACTCGTCCGTCGGCTTGGGTCTAGATCTCGATGCTCGACCGCAGCAACAACGGTCAAGCTTGACATTTCCCGGTACCTCGGACTCGGGTTTCGACTCATTTGGCTCGAGCACTGACCTTCTCGATTCGCGGCAAGCATTCAGCCAAGCGAGCGTCTCTGATCCGGCTGCCTTCGATCCTGGCGCTGGTTTTGCCCATAGGCCCGCCTCCGCTCCAGGTGCCGACGGCGCATTGTCCTTTGATACCCAGTCGCAATCGACGACGGCGTACATGTCTCCAAATCTCAACGACGGGGACTTTTCTCTCTTCCCACCGGGCAACCAGGGTGATCAGTTCAACGCCCCGCTCTTTGAGCCGTCAAGCCTCGACCCGAATGGCATTAATAGCATGGCCTCTCCTCCATCCCATCACACACCCATCCCTCCAAATCTTCTCCAGCCAGACAGCCTCCAGCCTGCTTCTGCTCACCAGTCGCCTCCCTTCGGCCGGCATCACCAATTTTCTCCTCCGCAAAGCAGCCATTCAAGGAACGCTTCCCTGGGACCAGAGGCTGCCTTGCTCCCGAACCAGATTGGCGACTGGGCACAGCAACCTCAGTTCCAGGGCCACCGCCGCAGTCCCTCCGAATACTCGGATGTCTCGTCCGTCTCGCCGTCTCCGAATTTGGCCAGCGCAGACTCGTTTGATGACCATCCAGGCCACTCGCCTTTGCAAAGAGCCTCGGACGGCAGTCTCTACCAAGACGTCTTGAACATTGAGTCCTTTAGCATCGGCGACAACATACAACACGGCAGAAGCCCTTCTCACAGCCCGGCCATAAGTCCAAGAATAAATCCTCAGCAGATGCCTGACATGAATCAACCAGTATTCGTTCTAGCACCCCCGAGCGGCGGCTTTGGCGGCGGCATGGGTTACCACAGCATGCAACCTACGTCATTTCCTTCACTGGCTTCGCAAGAGCGAGGCGACATCTCTCACATGGCGCCGCCGGCCATCAATATCGATTTCGCGCCCAACAATGCAAAGCAAGGTCCTTACGAATCTGTCAAGCCTCGCATTGACCAGGACTCCTTGACGCCGCCACCTGATAGAGGTATGTGTACTCTTTATTTCCACGACTTGGCAATGCTCTCAGTTTCAAATTTAAAGAGTCTAACGTCAATGCTCCAGGTCGACCTAAATCACGACCTCGGTCTGTTACAGACCCTTTCCGTCCAGGCGGCGTTGCCTTCGGTCGGCCCCAAAACTCCGCCAGCCTTTCGCCAACTTCTCAGCTGTCTGCTCGGTCCGAGTCCTCCCGCTCTCCGTCAGCCTCAAAACGACAGTCTGTTTCGTCACCCTCGCGTAGACGCCAGTCTACGTCTTCCGTTCCCAACAACGCCATCGCCTTGCGCTTGGCTGATCCCGAGTATCAGAATAGTCCAGAGTCAGGCACTGCAAAGCGCGTCCAAAAACACCCCGCTACATTCCAATGTACGTTGTGCCCCAAAAGGTTTACACGAGCATACAACCTGCGATCTCACCTGCGGACTCATACCGATGAACGCCCCTTTGTATGCACGGTTTGTGGGAAGGCATTTGCTCGCCAGCACGACCGCAAGAGACACGAGAGCCTTCATTCTGGAGAAAAGAAGTTTGTGTGCAAAGGAGATCTGAAAGGCAGTGGTCAGTGGGGCTGCGGCAGACGCTTTGCCCGTGCCGACGCTCTCGGCCGTCATTTCCGTTCTGAAGCTGGCCGTATTTGCATAAAGCCGCTGCTGGATGAGGAGATGGTCGAGCGACAGAGAGAATGGCAGGAACAACGACTTCAACAAGACATTGCCCAGAATATGGCCCCACAAGTGACACTGGACCCAGCAACTGGCTATCCCATGGATTCCAGTGGAAACTACAGTCTGCCCGCGGCCTTGTTGCAGCAGTATCCTGCTTTGGCCCAGATGAATTGGTCTGCCCCTGACGCAGGGGGTGCAATGGAGGATGATCTAAGCGGTCGGTCGTCGTTCGATGCCAGCGACTACGATGAAGCCGAAGAGACGGGCTATGTCAGCGGATCCGGTACAGGGTATGGAGAGGGTGGTTTGGGCCAAAACTTCGGAGAAATTGGCTATGCTAGCGATTTTGGTGGATGCTGAACTGGGGGAGGAGGGTGAGAGTCTCACAATTTCTAGTGCTGAAGAGATGGACTATACCTGTGCGGAAAGATGATGTTGAGATCGGAGCGATTTCTTTCCATGTAAATCCTTGGGTTTTGGTTTTCTTTGTAGACAAGATGTGGTTACTTGTTCGGCATTGCAGGACTGGGAATGGGACATGCACGGCAGCAGGGCACTGGGTAAGGCTGCTTCTTAGAAGATCCCTGCAAGTCTTTTGTGACGGCAGAGGGAGTTACTGGCGTTCATTTTGAATTCGACTTCGATTTTTGCCCAGGTATGAGCGCAGAGGAATCAGGATAGACGTGCCGCAAGTATTAGATGTGGAGCTTGGAATACATCGAGCCCGAATTTATTATGACTTTTTCCACTCCGTCCGTGCATACTGCCCAGGTCCTAGAAGCCACTTGACTGATGAAACAACTAATTCGCAACGACGGTGAGGGAAGAAAAGCCATGGCGTGAGATTGAGAGTGAAAGGAAGACAGGCTATATGTACCATTGATAGAAACCAGTGGCAACCACCCACCCGTCGGGGCAGTTTCTCGATTCATGTCACCTCAATCAGGTCTGAATACACATCAAAAGGCACAGCCCAGGCAGTGTTTCATGTCAAGTACAAGACAGCAGTTGAGTGAATGACCAGTCCATGAAACCTACCACGGCACTGGTCATGGCTCACAACTCCTCCCTCAACTCCGACTTCTGTCCGTCACAGTCGTTCCGACCCAGGTTTTTCCAATCCTGCCATTTATTGTGCCAATAGCCCCTCTCGAGGAGATTGCCAGTTGCGCTGCGAGCATAAACGCGTACGCCATCGCCCAAGAGCACGGCGCCGGGCGAGCCCGTTATTTCCCCTCCAAGATTTCGCCAATTTTTCAGCCAGCGACGCTTCTCATACGACAGCTCGACGAGTTCGTCGGCATGGTTGCGAGCGTAGACGCGGATGTTTTCAGCGTTGCTGGAGATGGCCGCCGGCGAGCTGCTAATTTGGCCGCCTAGATTTTTCCAGTCGTGCCAGTCTTTGCCCTGGTAACTCTTCTCAATCAGCTGGCCTTGTCCATTTCTTGCGTAAACCCGGATGCCCGCGCCCGCGCCCAACCAGACAGCCGAAGGGTCTCCAAAAATGTAGCCGCCTAGATTTTTCCACTCGTGCCATTGGTTGCCCTGGTAACGCCTCTCAAGCAGCTGGCCTTCTCTACCTCGTGCGTAAACCCGGATGCCCGCGGCGCCCAGCCAGATAGCCGAAGGGGAGCCTGCAATGTCGCCACCCAGGTCCCCCCAGTCGATCCATTTGCCATTATATATGCCCGATGCCAAAAGGTGGTTGTCAGCGCTGCGTGCGTAGATACGCAAGTCGCCGTTGCTGATAAGCATGACGGCCGGGTCGCCCGCAAGTGAGCCTCCGTAGTTGGACCAGCCCTCCGACCACCTATCACGGTTCCATGACCTCACAACTAGGTTGCCCTGGCCGTTTCTCGACAGGACGAGGCTCTTCCCAGGCGAATAGAGCGTGGCAGCGGGACGACTGAAGTCATCAACTCCACACTCGTGGCGCAACAACATTTCCCGGGCTCGCTTACACTCCTCTCCTACGGCAAGACAAAGGTGTGTCAACGGGAGAGTGTCTACTGTATTGGGAAGGGGGGCTGTTCATACCGGGAAGCGTTCTCTTATACTTTCTGCTAGACTTGCTGCTCTGCGTCCAGGCATCGTGGAGGACTTGAGGACAGTCAATGCCGTCGAAATCTCCATTTTTCACGCGCAGCTCGACCAACGCAGTAGACGTGGACGGTATCGAAGCGTTGATATTGTTTCGCAGCCCACGCCGCAGGCGAAACTGCACCTCATCCAGCAAGGCATTCTGAACGGTCATCTCGACGCTGTTTCTTTTGTAGTCCTTAGCGCCCCACCGAGGTTTCTGCCCCAGCTCGTCTTGGACAGACATTTGTAGGAAAGTGATCAACGTGCCCGTCCTGCCATGTCCGTAGCCGCACCACACGAGCGTGCCATTGCGATGCTTCACAAAAAGAGCCCACGCCAAAGCCAGTTGGTCCAGCGTGGGGGCGCCGAAGTCCTCGACAGGTAGTGGCAGATAGACCAGCCCCTGCTGGGTCAGGGTGTTTCTGAGATACTCGTCGCTGGCCTTGCTGTTGAGAGAAATAACGAGCGTGATGCCCCGCGCACGGAGACAATCCATCGTGGTTCGAGTCACGTGCTGGTCCGAGTCCTTGGAGGTGTAGTACGGGGCGGAGGCGCGAAAGACCCTCTCGTTGGCGGTGAGATTATGTTGCACCCTAATGAGCCGTTGAAGCCCGCCGCATTCCGGTGTATAACTCCGTCCCGTCACCGCGCCCTGAACAGCGACGGCTAGCCCGACAAGGCTTGAGAGCGCTTTACGCGGAGATGGTGCCATCCCTTTTTTAAAAAAAAGCTTTTTTTTTAAAGCTCCGTGTAAGATAAGCTAGACAAGATGAGAGGGAAAAATTATCAGCTAAAAGGAACGCGAAGAGGGTCGTAGAGCGTTGTGATACTCCGTAGAGCTTGTATATAGACTAAGAGGTGCTCTACTGATATTCTACCAGCTAAGTGTAAGGGTGAACCTAAGAGATGGGACGATTAAGTAGGGAAACGGAGAAGAACTTGAGTCTGAGGTATCTTTTAAGTTATAGAAACATGACTAAAGCTTAGCTAATTGCTTAATATTTAGACTAGTTGCTTTATATTCATGCTACTTAGAGTAAGGCTTGTTTAAGGTAATATTATAGGGCCCTACTTACTTATTTCGGCTAATATTATACAGTCCCCTATTCTTGTTATCTGTGATGGACTAGCCCTATTAGGCCATAGCGGGTGCCAGCCGCAGTCATCCCGGTGGTTTGCCGGACCCCTTGACTGACCGTTGAGTCAAAAGGGTACGTATTGAACAAGCTGTCCACAGCTTGCTCAATCTGACACTATATAGGTCCTGCACGGGCTTATGTCCCCCTATCGCGCATTGCAGTGCAGTGCATCTATTGCAGCGCATCCATTAAGGTCGAGCTATAGCTCAGACCATGACATTATCACAGGAATCGGCCTAGTATTATAGGTGACTCTTTTCTCTTCGCCTTGCAGTTATCTTGCTTATTGTTATAGTCTGAGCCCTGCTCGACCTAGCGAGCGGGGCCATAGCCACCCTTTGTGACCTATATAGTGCCAGATTGAGCAAGCTTGGGGCAGCTTGTTTATTACGTACTCTTTTGGCTCAATGGTGGCCGGGGTGCCTGCCTCCAGTCGGCTCTTGCAGCAGCGGGTGGTCTGATTGTCAGCGGGCGGGGGTCGGGGGCCAAGAGGGTCCGGCACACACCGGGATGACTGCGGCTGGCACCCGCCATGGCCCAATATGGCCTGTCCATCACACTTATTAGAGTTATTAGGCAAGAAAGCTGTAGTTAAAAAGCTCGCAAAGGCTTTTCAGGATTCTATCTAATAATGCCCTTAATCGCTAGCTTTAAGCCTGTCAATAGCGTTAGGGCAATGTGTGTAATGTGTGATGGACTAGCACTGTTGAGCTATAGCGGGTGCTAGCCGCAGTCATCCCGGTGTGTGCCGGACCCCGACCGTTGGGTCAAAAGGCATGAATAAGCTGCGCTAAGCTTGTTTATCTAGCACTATATAGGTTGTCAACAAAGAGGCAGGCCATGTCCCGCTCGCTGGGTCGAGCTACAGCTCAGACTATAACAGTGGGTAAAGTTTTGATTTATAATTTACATTACTTATTAGCAAGAAGTACTGCTACTTCTATTTAAGTATGTAATATTTAGCAGCGTATAAATTAGTCACTAATATACTATCGTAATATTATTTAGGACTGGCCTTACAAGCGTCCGCACGTAAGCGTTACTAGCATTGACTATGAACTTGTGCTGACAGCTCGAGTCTACACAAGGCGCTGCTATGCATTTGTATGAAACACGTAGCATAGGGCATACTAAGGCTGCTAGACTAAAACTCAGGCGTGGTGGCGTGTTGAGCGACCCAAGCAATTCACACAAACGCTAGGCAGCCAGCTCATCAACCTCTTGCCGAAGAATGCGGATGCTCAGGGCTCGGATCCGTCAGCGAAAACTAGAGGCGGTGAGCGTTTTGGCGGTGCGGAACCCGCCTAGGACCGGATGACTAGAGTCTCCAGAACGTGGCCAGGCTTTTCTTGTTGGTCCCGTCGAGACACGTTGTGCAAGTGGGAATGCCTGATAACTTTTAGGTAGCCCTCGTCACACACTACTATGTAGTACTAACTAGTAGTTCCCGATGGCTGACGGCCCGCGTGCTCGAGTGGATGGACGCCAGAGAGGAGCGGATACGGACAGCAACCAGATCAGAAGGATAACTCACATGCCCAATGAAGATGGATGGATGCACATGCTCGAGTGCGGCTGTGGTGATGCTTGTAGTGGGATCCTCGCCAGATCGACACGGCTATCGTTACAAGTGCTCCGTACCCCGCTAAAGGACAGACATGTATGTATTGATATTAATACTAACTAGATGACGGACGCGTTCGATTATCAACGTGGCGCGAGGAGGGCCATGGCCATGGCTGGCATTTGGTTTGACGAGGTTACAGCCGAGATAAGGGCAGGGCAGGGGCATTTGCACAATTCGCGATACACAAAATCGAGAACACGTACATTTCCGTTTTTGCCTTTTATTTTGGATTTGAAAAAGGACCACTGCCAAACCGGGGATTGATGCTGATTCGGACGAGGGGACGAGCGGACAGGCGGACATGGCTACATCACAAAATGCAAGGATTGCATGAGGATTCGTCCGCCCCGTGTGTCAAGTCACCAGCTGCCTTCAACCTCTGATGTGCCTTGGTAGTGAAGTGTTCTGACTCCTAACGCTGCCGTCCTTTGTCTGCACGGGATGGACCGTGTAGTATGGCATATGTGACGCTTAGCAACCTGTACGTACTGCAGGAGAAGATTACAAGCCGAGTGTGGGTTGGCCAAAGGGTTTCACAGTCCCCAGTTCCAGGATGGGTGGCACGCAAGATTAGCGTCCTAGAAAATCATTATTGATGGTATTGGGACATTCTGAATCACGAGCGGATAACAATCGGTAAGAGGTGTGTACTTCCTACTGGCGGCAAGAGTCACAAGACGACATCTTGCAGCTCCATGCCAGATGAGCATGGCCAAGGCTGCGCCGCTAGAGCTGGTGGTGAGAACGAAGATTGCTCGGTACAACTTTTTGCTTGGGGGTCCCGACGCACACCATGTAGGTACATGCGTACTAGTGGTACGGCGTGCTGCATACGCCGTACCGCTCCCTGTACACCAGACGATCAGGTCTGGTGACGGTAAGGCCCAACGTCTCCTCTTCACGCCACCGCTAATGCCTGAAAGGCGCCTGGTCCCTGCCAGTGTGCCCCACCTAGCCCACCCCCAGCCATCCTCTTTCGCCGGGCAAACAAGGGTCAACCAACAAACAGGCTGGTGCATGACCAAGTACTATTGCAGTCGGCACTCCGTAAAACAAAGTACCAACTACTCCGTACTGCCCCGGAGAACATGCCAAGTACCTAGCGAGGTACTTGCTTGTTCTTGCATTCTCCAAGTATCAATCCTTTACCACGCCCGACTTGCAGCTGCGCGCCATGATTGCTTATAGGCGATTGAAAAGAGGCGCGTGATGAGTGACAGATGTGCTTCGGCGAGGGGACATTTTTTATATTCTCCTCCCCCCGGGCTCAAGTCACCCCATCCATCGGCTTACCTCACCAGCATCACTTTTGCATCCAGTGTCCGTCCCCCTTTGCCTGACCTTGCCACATCAACACACCTTGCATCTTGATTCCTGCGGAAAGGGGGCCGTCTGCATGATACATCCTGCACCCTGCACTGCACACTTCTTACTCACGTACGCTGAAAGTTTGAGGCGCACCTGCGTGCTATCCTATCCAGGTCCAGCTTCCGAGCGGTCTCTTGTTGTGCACAGGGAGAGAGACGGCGTGCGTCCTGCTCCTCGCCCACATGTCAGTCATCTCGTGTGTCCTGCAGCTGCTTTCTCTTCCGTGTTGAAAATCGGATTATCAATCTACTAGTTACTCCGTACTCCGACTTCGTAACTACCTGGACAGTTGGTATGCCCAACCACTTACCAGCTCCCCTCCCTCACACCACACATTACATTCGTCACGGGGTCCGTTGCTTTATGTCAACTGGTCCTCTTTTCGTGTGCAGTTTACTCCGTACGCCAAGTGGCCTGGGGGTGAGCCAAGACTTCAGCCAGCTTCATTGGTTCCTCTCACGCGTCGCTCGTCGCCTATCACCGCTTCTCTCCAAGGGTTGGCCTGCGGTACGTGCTACGACTCCCTGTTTCTAAATTTGACTTTTTTTTTCCTCATCCACCGTTTTTATTTCTTTTATTTCTCGTCTCCAGCTGTAGAGAGGAAAAATACGTTACGAGGTCGATCAAGACCCTTGGACCACGTCTTTCGTTCCGTCTCGCTCGCCAATGTCGAACTGCCGGACTGTCATGTGAGTATCGTCCTTCACAGGGCGGCTGGAAGAGGCGTTGAAAGTTCCGCTCTGGTCTGGTCCATATCGCCTTCACTACAACAGAACCTCGCATTCCTCCTGTGCCAGTGGGACGTCCGGGATAATAATCTCAGGCTCAATTCGACAACTTGAAACTACGTGCCCACATCCAATACACCGCGCGAAGCATAGCGTTCCGCCTCCCGAATTTCGCAAAGCCACCGAACCAGCAGCCTCTGGTGCCGCACAAAGGCAGATATTCTATTTACCGGACTGGGAGCCCTGCCATCGGATTAAATCTCCGTGGCTCCGGTCAAGTGTCATCTTATCCAAGCCCAAGTTTTAACAAAGCTCCCAGATCCCTTGTCAAATTTACCTCCTAGGACTCTGAGCGTCTACTGATCTCTTTTTCCTTCATCGCCTTGACCTCTATTCCCCTCCAAGTCTGGTCTGAAGCCCCGGCAGGCAATCACATAGAAGCACTTTGCGCAAGTCTTAACACGACATATTCTTGGGTACTAATTCTAACGGCAAAACCGACCCAGGCTTAAAAACGGTTGCAACGCTCTCGTGTCTCCCGCTACAGCCATCGACAACAAAGAGTAGTAAAAGCTGCCGAGTTTATCCTTCTATAACTCTTGGAACGAACAGCTTCCATGATTGCGCCGTCGATTTGCACTTTTGAAGGCTTCAACTTGCACAATGGCTGCGGCCGAAGTTTTGGCGTTAACAGAAAGCTGGGGAGGAAGCGGACACGACTGCTCTCGAGCATCAGAAACCTCAAAGACTGTCTGGGATAAGAAGTCATTGCGGATTCAATTGACATGTATTTCCTTTGCATGGATGAATAGCAGGAACTGTTCTTTGGTATGGATTGGCTCCGCTGAATTTTGACGCTACGACTCTGGTCCCGGATCTAACTCTTTCAATTGCCTGCAGGCTTCAAGTTTGAAACAATATCCAGGCGGTCGGCCACTTTTAGTACCATCCTTTTGGTCAAGAAGGTCTAACGGGCTGCCGTCTGATTCTCCATCCTTTGATTCCGGATTTGATATATGCGATCCTGACGAGTCATCCCGCCTAGCTCGCTCACGAAACCCGGTTTACGACCATCATCTTCCTTTACAAAAACCGGACGAAAGTGCACAGAAACAAGGCAGATCTGAAAATGATCTATTATCAGACCCGGTCCTAGACGTCACTGTGGACTTTGACTCTCGGCATGGCATTATCGAGGCTAAAAAGAGGAAGCCCAGCGCCCAGAAAGCTGCTGCTCCAGCAAAAGCGTTTGAAGATAACAACGGTGGCGATAAGAAGGGGGACGGCGAAGAAAATAACAATGGCAGTGGAGACCAAGGCGGTGGAGATTGCGGGAGTGGTGGCACTGCAGGTGGTGGTGGTGATGGTTCTGGGGATGGCAATGGAGATGAAGAAAAGGACAAGGACAATGACAAGGGCAAGGACGCGCCCGGCGACGCGAAGGAGGAGGAGCCCCTGGATGATTTCATGCCGGCCAAATCCAAGAAGAAGAAGGGAAAGAACAACGCCGACGCCGAAGCAGAGGCGGCGTCGGCGACTCCTGCCATAGGCTTTGGAGCAGAGTCTTTCCAAGAAATCAAACTTGGCGACGATTCTGGAGGCAAATTGGACATCAATTTTGGCTCTACTGACACAAAAGACAATTTTGGAGCATGGGGCACAAAATGGAATACAGGCGGCAGTAATTGGGATTGGTCTGGCACAGGCGGCGGCGACGCCGGAGCTGCGACCGCCGACAAAAAGAACGAGCTTGACCCTAATCCGTGGAATAACAAAGGCACAAAAGCCAAAAATGGCAAAACTACGTTTTCTTTTGGGTCCATGGATAAACCCGAGGCTGAAACGGGCGAGCAAGGCACACCTGAGCCCAAAGACGACGATCTCGGCTTTGCAGTCGCCGGCGCTGGCAAAAAAAATAAGAAAAAGAAGGGGACCAGCATTTGGGGCCCAGTTTCTAATGAAGAGCCAAAGGACGCGGTAGACGACGCTGATGCTGGCACACCATCGGATCCTTGGGGCTGGACGTCCACCAAAACAAAAGCAAAGAAAGAAGAGCCCGAGCCCGAAGCGGAACCGGAACCGGAAATGGAATCAACTTCTCCCGCACCAGCGGCGGATGACTGGATGGCTTCTCTTTCGAAAGGCAAGAAAAAGAAGAAAGGAGCTGCCGCTGCTCTTGTTGAAGAAGAGCCCCCCAAGCCAAATCCCGAACCCTCAAAGAAAGATGACGCTGGTGATATCTGGGACACCTGGGGTACCGGGAAGAAGGACAAGAAGAAAAAGAATGAAGAAGCACCAGTTCCGCCGCCTGAGCCAGAACCTACGGCTGATGCTGATGTCTGGGGCGCTACAGCTACCAAAAAGGGCAAGAAGAAAGGTAAAGCAGCCGTCGAACCAGAGCCGGAGCCGGAGCCTGCTAAGGAACCTGACCCGGAACCTGAAGCTGAACCCGAGTCTGCAAAGAAGGATGAAGATAGCTGGGGTATCGCGACGGCCAAGTCTAGCAAAAAAGATAAAAAGAAGAAGAAGGCCACGATGTGGGATGATGCCGAGCCAGATGCGGCGGCCGCCGTGCCTGAGCCTCCGCCAGAGGAGCCCCCAAACGACAAGGAAGAAACCGACGATATCTGGGGCGTGACTGGCAGCTCGAAGAAAAAGAAAAAGAAGGGCAAGGGCTCAGACCCAGACCCAGACCCCGAGCCCGAGCCTGAGCTCGAGCCTGAGCCTGAGCCTGAGTTCGAATCCATACCTGAACCTGAGTCAGAGAAGAAGAAAACTGAAGACGTCTGGGGTGCAGTCTCCTCCTCGAAAAAGGATAAAAAGAAGAAGAAGAAAGGGGCGACTGAGGAGACCATCATAACAGAACCAGAGCCTGAGACGGAACCGGCGCCGGAAGCTGAGGCAGAAAAGAAGTCAGATGACAATTTTTGGGACAGCCTGTCTAAAAAAGAGCAGAAGAAGAAGAAGAAGGGTGCTGTCGAGGAGCTGAAAGAGGCCGCTCCCGTAGAGTCAGAGCAACCTGTCGACGATGGATGGGGCGCTTGGGGCGGGAGTTCCAAAAAAGACAAGAAGGAAGACCTCAAGGAAACCCCCATGAAGGATGACATTTGGGGCTTCGGATCTAGCTCTAAATCAGACAAGAAGAAAAAGAAGGGTGCTACCGATATGGGCGACACGGACAAAACGGCCTCCAACGAAGAACCCTCCAAGGGTGCTGCGGAAGCGATTGGCGATGAAGATTTCTTTAGCTCCTGGGGGACCGGCAAAAAAGAAAAGAAGAAAAAAGGATCCGATGACGCATCTTTGAAGCCCGACAGCATCGAGGAACCCATGGACGACGCCTGGGGCGCCATCTCCAAAAAGGACACAAAAAAGAAGGGCAAAACGAAAGACGATCCCGTGGAAGTTAAGGAAGACACAACTGGTGAGACAGTCCAACCCGATGCGGTAGAGGAGACCAAGGACAGCAAGGTTGATGATGATGGCGACTGGGCCTGGTCATCATCTACCAAAAAAATATCAAAATCATGCAAGGATACCTGCAAGGATACCTTGGCTGACCCCCCCCCTCCCGCGCCCACCCCCCCTTCCATGGACTTTACTGAACCTGAAGATCAAACAGGACAAGCCGATACCGATTCATGGGGTGACTTGACTACGTCTAAATCGAAGTCTAAATCCAAAGACAAAGAAGCAGAGAAGGAAAAGGGCAAGTCGAAGATAGAAAAGGAACCAAAGCTGAGTGAGAAGGAACTTAAGAAACTTGAGAAGGAAAAGAAGAAGGCCGAGAAAGCCGAAAAGGAACGTCTGGAGCAAGAAGTTAAGGAGGCTGCTGAACGGGAGGCTGAAGAACTTGCGGCTAAGGAGGCAGAAGAGAGTGCAAGGCTCGAAAGGGAAGAAAATGCTCGAATCGCCTCAGAAGAAGCTGCAATTGTCCAAGAGGAGGAAGAGCTTGCCTCTCTAGAGAAGAAGAAAGCGAGTAAAGGCAAGCTAAGCAAGAAGGACACGGAGAGGTACAATCGCTTGAAAGAGAAGATTGACAGGCGAGCAGAGGAAAAGGCTACCCAGGACGCTGAAGAACAGGCGGCAAAGGAGGCAGAGGAACGGGCCGCAAAGGAAGCTGAAGATCAGGCTGCACGGGAAGCGGAGGATGATTGCGCGAGAGAAGCCGAGGAAGCTGCCAAGAAGTCCTCCAAGAAGAGCTCCAAAACGAAGGAGACGGACAAGAAAAAGGACAAGAAATCCTCCAAAGGGCCGGAACCAGAGCCAGAGCCGGAACCCGAGTTGAAGCCGGAGGAGGTGGAAGAGCTTCTGTCTCCAAAGGTAACGAATGATGCCTTCAGTTTCTGGGGGGTAGCCGGGTCCAAGAAATCTAAGAAAGGTTCGTTCACCTAATCTCTCGGAACGAGCCCTAACGAGGTCTCTGCTTACTCATCCCTCAGTTGTAGAAGACGCGGCCAATGGCAAAGCTACGACCTCAGCGACTGAGGCTATTTCAAAAGGGGCGCCGTCGCGAAAAGCTCTTGGTGGAAAGATTGCAGACAAGCTCAAGACGTTCGAAGCTGCACAAGAAGAGCCCCTGGCAGATCCTGTTCCTCGTCCTCCATCCGCGCCGCCAACCCCCCCCAAGCAAGAGTCGAGCTCCAAGTCCAAGAAAAAATCCAGGGAGACAGAAGAGGCTGAACATCAGAGTTCGTCTTCAAAGAAGAGTCACAAGTCTTCCGAATTGCCTGGAAGCTTCCCAGCTGACGATGACGAAGATGACATAGTTGCAATCGTCGACGTGGCGCCAAAAGACAAGTCAAAGAAGAGCAAAAAGAGCAAGGCAAAAGACGAAGCGACGCCTCGGCCCCCGCCCCCGCCCCCGCCTGTACCTGATGCTCTTTTGACTCCTCCATCCGAACCGAAATCATTCAAAAAAGATCGACACAAGATCAATGGCGACGGTGTTTCGTGGGCAAAGTGGAGCGCGGCGCCAGCAACAATGCAAAAGGAGGAAATAAAAGAGGATAGAAAGGCATCCTCGTCTTCGAAATCCAAGTCTGACAAACCATCCAAACGTCCCTTTGATAAGGCCTCACCCAAGGACTCCGGCTCAGACAAGCCAGATCGCGCAGAAAGGTCAGACAAGTCGACTAGCAAGGTGCGCATGCCTGCCATGTTCAGCACGCCACCTATCTCTAGGTCCATGTCCACAAGAGATAAAGAGAGACGCGCAAGCACCAGCGGAAGGCCATCCTCGCGCAGGCATTCTGTGGATGCCCACGGTCTGGCGTCGGCCCCGCCAGAGAATGTAACCGATATGTCATCAAAGGCTGCCAAGGTATTGGGCATTGATAAGTCAAGCAGCAAGAAGAGGTCTCGAAGACGTCCTGAAGGCGATGATTTCGTTATGACTGGAGCTCTGGACGTCGATGCAAGTGCGGCAAAACGCGGCAAACCCCGATCTAGGAGGTTACCAGAGGACGATGCGGTTATGGTTGATCCCGGCGTCCCATCTGACGCCTCATTGAAGCGAGGGGCGTCAGTATCCAAGAAGTACGGATTTGCTAGTTTTTTCGGCGGATTAATGACTCCGAAATCAGCGAGGATGGATGCCAGCGCCGAGGCCGAAGCAGAAGTGGGCGAAACGGCACGCGACGCTCGTACTTCGGCCCGCAAGTCGCGACGGAACGAGAGAGAACACAATGACAAAGCAAGTGACGAGCCTCGACGTGAAAGACGAAGGAAGCGTGAAGAAGACACCGAGCTTCGTAAAGGCGACGATAGGGATGCTAGAAGAGCTGAACGCCGCGCCGCACGCCGTGAAGCAGACGAGCAGCGTGTCCAGGAAGAGCGAGAGGCTAGGAGAGCCGAGCGGCGCCGTATGCGCAAAGAAAGTGAAGCCGCTGCCCCTGCGGCAGAGAGAGATGCCCATGAAGCACGAAGGAGCTCTAAGAAAGACCGCCTCCGCTCTGAACATGTTGATGCAACAGCGGAAGACAACCTTGAGCGTCAACGTAGACGAGAACGTCGTGCCGCCCGTGCTGCTGCCGAGGGACTTGACGGCTATAAAAGGAAGAGTAGTCGACGACACGTCGAGGCATCCGGCGACGAACAGACATATCCGCGCAAGGACCGCAGACAAGAGAACAACAAAAAAGGCACAGCCTGGCCACACTCTGGAACGTCGTCCTGGGTAAAGGAGCACTCGGACGCGCCGCCACCACCCGATGACAGTAACCCAACTGATGAAGACAGAGCCCGGCGTGAAGCCCGGGGCGCTCGACACAGGACTAGACTCGGTGACATGGCGGCTAATGAGATGGATGACCGACGTCGACGTCGCGCAAGGCGCGAAGGACGAGAGCGAGACAGGCGTGTCACTGGCTCGGAAGGCAGTGACGAGCGACAAGACAGCCGAAGGGATCCGGTTTTGGTTGACTCTACCCCTCGAACAAGTTGGTGGAGGAAGTTCACTGGATAGAATTTCGTTTGCAAGGCGTTTGTGAGCAAGCAAGCACAGTTATACAGGCTTCTTTTCTTATTTTGTCAACCTTTGTGTCGATGATCAGGAGAGGTTACGGAGCGCCTGCGTCGACACCTGAGAGAGTATGTTTGCTACATGCCTAGTCGCAAGGCAATTGCATCGTTGGCGGCTCACTTCCCTCCCAGCAGGATCTGGGATCTTCAGACACCCACGCTTGATTGGGGTACAAGGCTACGGTTTCTCGGTTGCTGCGAGTATGTATATTGGCACGATGATCCCCTACCCCTCCCTTCCCCTGGCAAACGACGGAGATGCTTTGCCGATGGCTAGATGTCGATTGTAGCAATGACAGAAGTTGATATGATGCTTCGTCTTGTCACAATGGTCATATACAGATCCGTAACTTCTGCAAGTACCGAGGTACGCGACAGAATATGCGCGATTCCAAATGTCGTTAAGGTGACGTGAAGTGAAAGTGCGTTCTGGCGCCCGCAACGGGTCCTCGTCGAAGCCTACCAGCTAAATGTCGGGTTGCAGTACCCATCTTTGCATCAACGCACAAACTCAAGCACCATGCCAAGCAAGAGTCGAAGTTGCTGTCGGGTCTTGGTACGGAGGGAGCACCAAGTACGCATATCTGGCCTCTCTAGAAAAGAGGCGCGCAGGTGCCTAAAACGGCATAGTTGCTAATGCTTGATTTAATTCTACCTTATTTCTTCATCAAGAATTAGCGTCATCGATTGACTCAAATCTGGCTACAACGATTGACTAACATGGACTTTCTTCTTCCACCAAGGTAGGCCTAATACAGGGCCTAAATAACACCCCAACAGTGGGGCTTTTTAATTGAGGACAGATGATAACAATACATTGAGGCCTTTAATATGCACTTTATAAAGCGTTTTGTGACATGTTTCTGTTAAAATACTCGAAGGTGTAGTTTCAATAGTTGTCAATTCCTCAGCCCACAACATTTAGGTTGGGGGATATCCTCAGTATAAATGTATTTTCAGCTCTTGTATAGCTCTCCCCAATATTGTTCACTCGAAATTACTCGCTTATTCCAACAGTCTTCATGACAATTTGCAAGCCGAAGGAACAGTTCATTGTACATTTTACATGTTGCACCCTACCCTATATATAATGAGCTTAAAAAGTGGAGTGAAACTACTACCCCCACCTTTTCTTGGCCGCGTTTGTACGGACAAGGAAATTTGAGGTTGAATCACACTCTTCAGTTAGTATGGCAATCTCTCTATACTACTCGACCTGACCTGACAATACGATGCATATGGCCACTGAGGTATCAAAAAGGCCATAGCCTAGTCTCACCCTCCTTCTCCGTCGTCCTTGGTGACAGGACTGCACGTACGTAGCGCATCGAAAAAAAAAAAAAAACGACAAGAGCCTCGCCATGGCCGTCCCAGGAAAGCAGTCAAGATGGGGCTCGTTCCTCTCACAGGCTGTTGCAGGTGTTGAATCGAGGCTGGACAACATATTGGCCGATCCCGAGGATGCCCCGGCCCAAGACGCATCTACTGCTTCTGCTGCCCTCCCTGCCGGCCCTGCCGACCCTGCGTCTGCCGACCCAAAAAGCACAAAGCAGCAACAAGCATCGCAACGGTTAGCACCCCTTGCCAGGTCAAGCCCTAGTAAGTTGGACTGCTGACGGGGAGATCATACATTGGCCTGTATGCCTGAGCTGACGAGATCCGTGCCCAGGCAACTCGCGGTCTTCATCTACCAATCGTGGCAATGAACGATTGCAAGCAAGATTGGCTCAGGCCGTGTCTGGCAAGGGCACACCCAGCCGTCCCGCAAGCAAAGGACCGGCGTCTCCTCGAAGCTCAGTCGACCGAGTAAGCCGACCTTCCACAGAGCGACAATCGGCCGACCTGCCGAATGAAACCAAGACAGAGGCCGGCGCGGCTATTTCAGAATCTTATTCCGAAGTGCCACCGTCAGTCGACGATCTGTCAGAGGGTACGCCAGAAACCGTCGGGGTCTCTTCCACCGAACCGCCCGTTGCCGACGTGGACCTCCGTGAAGTCCCTGATGGAGACTCACTGTCCAACGAAGACGTCTCGCATCTTTCTAGGCAACTGGAGCCCGCTCAAGATGATACGCCAGTCCTGACGGCACCGGCATCATCTAATAGCGCGGAACTTGCAACACAACTAGAAGAGCTCAAAGCTCGACACCGAGACGAGGTGCAAGAATACACTGAAAGAATAGATTCACTTCAATCCAAACTCCAATACTTGTCTAGATCCACGGCGGATGCCGCCAAAATATCGGCATCATCAGCGCCGACAGGGAGCCACGAAAGAAAGCTCGCCGAGAGGGATGAAAAGATTGCTTTGCTCATGGAAGAGGGAACAAAACTGTCAACAAGTGAGCATAAGCTTAGAACTACAATCAAGAAGCTGCGTGCTCAAATAGGAGAGAATGAGAAGCAAGCAGAAGAGCTCAAAAAAGCCCGGGACAAGGCCTTGTCTGATGCGGAGACTCTCCGTGCTCGCCTCAACAGCTTCAAGGAGACCGAGAAGGACAGGGAGGAGGCCAAACGTGCTGCAGCTGCGCTGCAAAGGGAGCTTGATACACTCAGAAAGGATAGTGCGAAGAAAGACGATGCTCACCGGCGACTGGAACAGGAGTGGAAAAATAAAGCAGAGCAGGCTGAATCCATACAGTGGGAAGCCATGAATAAGGCACTGGCCGCGGAGCGTCAAAAGCAAAAGACCCTGGAGGATGCCAATTCGACCCTTCGGACTGAGAGAGATGCAGCCGTGGAGAGGGCTCGTCAGGAAGAGACCGAATGGCGTGAGAAGCTCGATCGTATTGTTGAGCGCAGCCGTAAAACCGAAGAAGAGCTCGAGATCGAGCTGCAATCAATGGAAGGCAAGTTGGAAGCCTTGAGAACTGCGGCAGAAGAAGCCTCGTCTGGCTCTGGTGGAGAGGCCCAAGTGAAGACTTTCAGACAAATCGAGACTCTGCAATCTCAATATGCGTCTGCCAGGGAGAACTGGCAAGGCATTGAGGCGTCCCTCCTTGCCAAGGCAGCAAACTTGGAAAAGGAGAGAGATGAAGCGCAGCGTCGAGAGTCAGAGATGAGAAAGAAAGCAAGGGATGCCGTAAGTGTATCATGGAGCAGACTGTACTGACGAGCCCGTGCATGCTGACTTTCCAAACAGTCCGTCCGATCAAGACATCTCGAGGAGGAGTTACGCGATGTACAGCCGTCGCTAGCCACAGTCCGTCAGGAATTGGAAGAATGTCACAGCGAGTTGACGACATTACAGGCTTTGTACAAAGATTCACAAGCTGCGCTGGAAGAAGCTCGAGCAGAGCTGGAGAAGGCGAGACAGAATACTTTTGGGAGAGAAGATCCCGTTGGAGTGGAACGACGTCAATGGTTAGATGAGGTGGCGGGAGCAACATCGAAAGGTCAACAGAGCCGACCTGACTCACCACTTCTCTCCGCCCCGAGAACGTTCAGCTCCGACCTGACGGGACTAGGCGTCTTGAGCAAACCACGGAGACCTCATGCGCCTGGCAGCATACCAGAAAGCCTGACGGAGACCATGTTACCGGTCAGACGTGTTTCGGGACAGCAAACGCTCCGAACCAGAGAATCGTCATATACCGGATCTGCCCCGATGCCTACGCCGTTCTCGCCGTTCGAGTCGTCGAGCGAACCCCCACAACTCCCATCGCCTCCTGCCCCTGAGGGAGAAAACGCAGTGTCGGACACAATGCCTTCCTCGCCTCGTCAGATGGCGCAGGACATGGTCTCCGTATCAACAGTGGCCGCAGGGCCGTCAGTTCAACTAGTTGAGAGAATGAGCGCCGCCATCAGAAGACTAGAGGCAGAAAAGGTCACGGCAAAGGAAGAAATGGCGAGAATTTGCAGTCAGAGAGATGAGGCCAGAATGGACATGGTCAGTCTCATGAAGGAGCTAGAGGAAAAGAAGACAGTCGCCGCCAAGGTGCAACAGCTGGAAGAGGAAATATCGCATATTGACTCGAGATATCAAACAACACTAGAGATGCTGGGTGAGAAAAGCGAACTTGTGGAAGAGCTGAGGGCCGATGTTGAGGATGTCAAGGCAATGTATCGTGAACTCGTTGAGCGAACAGTGAAATGATGCGTCAAATGTTCGCAAATTATGGGAGGTATAGGCGCTTTTTTCTTCTCTTTGGGAGTACAGGATTGGTCCCTTCTACCTTCTCATCCACCGTATCTACGGACCTAAGTCGATTCCTTCTCGCTCGGCGGCTTGTACAATGTAGCGGCGAACCTGTGACTGGTGTTAACAAATCGTGGGATCACTGAGTAGAATTATTAGTGTATATATATGCATGCCTCTTTGTCTGGTGCCAAATCCAGAGCCAAAACATCATCCGAGTTCTTCAATGTGAAATCAGCTCCTTCTTTGAGCAAGGCAATGGCGACGTCGCCTGTTACATCAATCAGCACCAGCTTGAGAATATTCCCGAGGGCGTGTGTAACTACCATGTCCCTCAGCGATGGCGTGATGCAGAGGGGTGTAGCCTTCGCTATCCGCAGGATTCAGCGGGCTTTTATTCTTGAGGAGCAGCAACACCATGGGCACGGAACCGACTGCCGCGGCTCGGTGGATGGGATACTGCCCACGTCGATCACGGAAGCAGGTCGAAGCAGGCGGATTTGACCCTAGCAACAGACGGGCCACGTCCATGTTCTTCTTGGATGCCACAAAGTGAAGGGCAGTCTGGTATTTCATCAGCACTTTCCATCGGAGAGACAACCTCGTCAGTAGTATCCGTTTACCGCACCTGTCCGTTGGAATCTAACCCACATGGTCAGTTTTAATTCATTTCTTACAATGATGTGTATGAACACGACTTACTCTTCTCGTTTACCTCTGCACCTTTTTGAATAAGGACTCTCAGGACGGCCTCGCTGTCGGCAACACTGGCAGAGATCATGAGAGGCGTCCAGCCGCTGTCGTCCTGCGAGTTCGGGTGTCAGGAACAAGGCTCCCGATAACACGAGGATTAGCTCATCGCACAACGTACTTGCACGTCGGGATCAAAACTCGCTTGATTAGCTAGCAGCGTGAGTATTTCCAGGTTGTTTGATGAAGCTGCCCAGTGGATGGGATATCGACCATCGTCATCCTTCTTCTTTAATAGCCTTGGGTCCGTCTACATGGCTCTATACGTTAGATCAGGCTCTAATGGACTGACGCGACGGATGGCGGCGGTGTTTTTCTTTAGCCTGTGTTTGTGGCATCCTTTCTTACTTTGAGGAGGCCTTCCGCCTTGAGGACTAATTAGTTTTGTAAGCTAGATGAAGCTGGGTGACCCCGAGTTGGTCACATACCATTTCCTTCCCTCGCGGCGGTATGAAGGGGGAACTTGTCGGTTTCTTCATTCATTATGGCTTGATCAAGGCTGAGGCGCGAACGACGTAACGCAAAGTCAGAAATTTGAGAGTGCCACAGCTTTGGACAAGCATATATGATGTGAGCCCGTGATCTGTGATGCGGGTTTACCAAACGTGCTGCTCAAGGCATCACCCATTAACGTCGGCCAAGTTTGAGGAGTGTGGCGGCGGTGGGGCAGGTCTGGCTGCGCCACGCGAGGCTGCAACTCCTCCAGGGCTTTCCGCGATATTCAAAGGTCGCGAACCGTCAACTTGCTTCCCGCTCAGACAACACCGTGCGATCGCTCCCAAGACGCATCTCCTGCCATGGAGACACCACAGCAGCCACAGGATGCTCTGAAGCTGAGCGCCCTGGCGTCTCAGAACGCCATTGTTTCGCGAAGCCTGTACATGAGGGCTGCGGACCAGCCCAGTGTTAAGCGACAGAAACTCGAAGACGTATTTGAAGATGCCGTAATGAAGCGACGATTCGAAGCCGAATACTCAAATGCCACGACGCTGCCCGCCACCCTGGCTGCCAGACACCCGTCGAGAAAGCCTGGAAAGCAAGTGGCCGCCAAACAAAAGACAGACGGTCCGGCGCGACCTGCACAGAAACTGCTCGAGGCCGGCCCGGGTTCAGGCTCTTCAGCAACCCCGGCGCCCGTCGCCAACGGCTCTCCAAACAATAATATGGCACTCTCAGCAAGAAGCCCGCATACCTTCCAGCAGGCAAAGCCCGAGTGGCATCCTCCGTGGAAGTTGATGAGGGTCATCTCTGGACACCTCGGCTGGGTGCGCAGTTTGGCAGTAGAGCCAGGGAACAAATGGTTTGCTAGCGGCGCTGGTGACAGAACCATCAAGATTTGGGATCTAGCCACGGGCTCACTGCGCCTGACTCTGACCGGGCACATCAGCACCGTCCGCGGCCTAGCAGTCTCCCCCAGGCACCCGTACCTTTTCTCGTGCGGAGAAGATAAGATGGTCAAGTGCTGGGACCTAGAAACAAATAAAGTAATCCGACACTACCACGGTCACCTCAGCGGCGTGTACACCCTCGCCCTTCACCCGACCCTCGATGTTCTCGTCACGGGAGGTCGGGACGGCGTCGCCCGAGTCTGGGACATGCGAACACGCAGCAATATTCACGTGCTGTCGGGCCACACCGGCACCGTATCAGACGTCAAGTGCCAGGAAGCGGACCCTCAAGTAATCACAGGCTCCCTCGATTCCACGGTGAGGATGTGGGATCTTGCCGCGGGCAAGACCATGGGCGTGCTCACTCACCACAAGAAGGGTGTTCGAGCGCTGGCTGTCCATCCTGCCGAGTTCACGTTTGCCAGCGGCAGCACAGGAAGCATCAAGCAGTGGAAGTGCCCCGAGGGTGCATTCATGCAGAACTTTGAAGGCCACAATGCCATCATCAACACTTTGAGCGTGAACCAGAACAATGTTTTCTTCTCAGGCGGTAAGGACGGCAGCCCACCTTTCCATGCGATTTGTGATTCCGATTCCCAGTCAACCGGTCGTCACTTGCTAATCGTTTGTGGTGAACAGGAGATAATGGGTCCATGAGCTTCTGGGACTGGAAGACAGGCCACCGCTTTCAGTCGCTGGATACCACGGCACAGCCAGGGTCTTTGGACGCGGAAGCCGGCATCATGGCCTCGACGTTTGATCGCTCTGGACTGCGTCTGATTTGTGGCGAAGCTGACAAGACAAGTATGTCTTCTCCCCCGCTGATGATATCCGCATTGCCTGGACATTGCTGATTACCGCTGCAGTTAAAATATGGAAACCGGATGACAAGGCTACCGAGGAAACTCACCCATTGCAATGGACACCATCACTAGGAAGACGCAAGTTTTAACTCATAGAGCTTCCATCCATGACAACGGACGTGGATGCGAATCATCAACATGCATGTATATATTGGCATTGACACAAGACGGCCGGCTTCGAAATACTTACAATACTATTCTCGTAGACTATACACCGAGTCCCATGGCTTTCAGTTCTCCATCGTCCCGAAGTGCCATCTTGACCTCGTCATCGGCAATAGCCAGGCGCAGCTTACTAGAACGTTCGGCTCGATGGGCTTCCAAATTTAGGAGTCCTGCTGCAACAAGATCCAGCGCAGCTGTGTGGACGTAGCTTGGCCTCCCTTGACGTCGTTGGGCCACACCTGGCGTCCCCTGAAGGCCGCTGTCTAGAATTTGTGCCATGCCGGGAAGTGCGGGCGATGAATGAGCTGTTGCTTTTTGCAATTCGTCCAAGATCTCGCCAAAAGTTGACTCTACCAAACCTGTTCTTCGAATCCTGAGAAGTACAGCCGCCATGACGAGTTTGGACATCAATGGAAGTCCTCTCAGGTGTTGTTGCACTGGGCTTGTCGTCGCTTCGTTTATGGCCTTCTTGATAGTCGCGATGGTGACCTTTCCACGGCGAGTCAAGTCTTGTGTGCCGTTTTTGCTCGGCGTCATCGGGTCACCCTGCGCATCGCCTTCTGCAATTTCCACGGCTCGGCGGCAGATATCCAGGGCTCTCCTGGCATCGCCACTCACGGCGGCTACCTTTCTGCTTGCAAATTGAACAGCGTCTGCGTCCACGACGTTTCCGGGAACACCTTCCAACCGGGACTGTATAATCTTCATAAGCTGCTCGTGGGTATAACCTGGAAATGTGATACGAGTAAGACCTGGTAAAGAATCAAATTCCAAAATTAGCCATCGCGTATTATTGTGCGCTGCAACCCTTCTCCTGCCAAGCTTTAAATTATACTTACCTAGACGACTGCTGATCTTGTTACTGAGTGTTCTTTCTGGAAGATCCATGGTGTTCGCAACGGCCAGAACAATAAGACGACTATGCCGTAAAGTCGGCCAGTTGAAGAAGTTGTACATGACGGCCTGATTTTTCGTCACCAGCTGATCCAGCTCGTCCATCAACACTACGCAGGGAACACGTCGTGGGCTGGGATTATTGAACTCTCTCTCTAGCAGATCAAGTGCTTGCGATGGGCTTGCTCGTTGTCCTCGTAATGCTTCCCAGAGGAGAGAATACGACTGATGGGGGTCAGTGATCTTCATGCCATTGATCTCCACGAAGATGAAGTCATCTAATTCGTCCGACCCAACTGCATCCTCCAGTCGAGATATGACCTCGCGAACTGTAGCTGTCTTGCCTGTGCCGGGGGTGCCCGAGATGTAAATGCAATTTCCGCTACCCTCTGTAATCGCTGCTTCAAGGTGCGAATAGACGAGGGAGAACTCGCCTTCTCGACAAGGCAGGCTTGTTGGGATAGAGGAAACGTGAAGGCGGGAGCGTGCTATTTGGAATGGCGAAGACTGAACAGCGCTGGGAGAGAGCTTTCTCATTGCTAGTGGTGTGAACTCGAGCTTCTTTCCAAGTCCCCTAACGGTACTAATTAGTGTCGATAGGACCAGGGGAAAGAAAGGCAGTGGTGTGTACCTCTTTTGTGAGCGAGACCCTGGCTCTGCATGACCACGTTTGGACTGCGGTGTCGTGACAACAGATCGGGAACCTTTAGTAGGGGTTTGTGGAGGCATATATGCTGTGTCTTGTGACGATTGCTCGCGAGCTTTCCGTCGACCCCGAACTGCCTTTGTGTTCTTCTCGACAAAGTCTATCAATTTGAAAATGTCACCAGCACTCGAATACATCTCTTCCCAAATGAACTCTTCCGTGTAAGTTGCCGTTCTCGTGTTGCAACCTCGACGACAAACAAACGTCTTCCCATAGTCTTTCGACTGACGGGGTACTCTTCCGGCAGGGTATTTTGACAGGAAGGCTTCCAGTGACATAACTTTTGCCTTTCCATTGATTGATGCCAGGGGATTGATATCCCACGACGGGGATATGTAAAGCTCGTTCTAATAGGGCTGGTTAGTGCATTACGCCAGTGACAGCTCCTGACAGACAGGAAGCAAACCCACCTGATAGAAATCGGTTCGCTTTTTATCCCTGTTGCGAATTTCCTTCTCTGTTGAAAACCACATAAAGTTGGCGGCCTTGTCCCCTTCCCCGTCGTCCTCTACAAACTCGCAAATGATTCCTACCCAAGCCTCATTGGAGCCATCAGCTTTCAGCAAGACCGTGTCACCTATCTGACATTCAAATTTGCCCATTCGAGCTCCAACAATTTTGGTCCCCGAGACTTTTCGCCTCTTTCGGTCGTTTTGTGCATCATGGTTCGCTCGCTCCCGGTCCTCGACGTTGTAAATCCATTCCCAGGGTATATCATCGCTGCCCAGCTCGTCGTCCGAATCCTCGCGGCTGATACCGGGCGGAAGCTTCCTTTTCCTAAAAGTAGGCTCGGGGACAATTTTAATGACGCTATGTGGCGCCATGTTGATTTGCTATGTCTGGTAGTGATGAAGGATCATTTTTCTGGCCCATTAACGCGTCGAGAGACGCGACGAAGTAGCAGCGAATGGTTGTAATGTAGCCTGGCGCCCCACCCAACCACCGTCGTTGCTCCCAATCGGAGCTGGGCGGGATCGGATGCAACGTCTTCTGGTTCGACGAGGTTATCATTCCCTTTTGCTCATCGTCTCTGCCGTGCTTTTCTCTCTTTTCCTTTTTCTATTTTTGAGATTGGAACAAGAGGGCAAAATTCTTTGGGGCCATAATACCGATTGGCATAAACGACATCATTGTGCAGCAAAAATATTGTCGAATACATTGGGTCACCAGCTCATGTATGTCTGTATACGGAGCAGAGGATATCGGGTAACCCAGCGATATACTTGGTCCGGATTTTACTAGAGCACGGTGACTTGGCCGACTGTACATCTGAAAAGCGCGTTGTTTGATAGTTGCCATTGCGTTATGCTGAGCTGATCGACATCTTACCTGCCAGCCGACTGCCACCTGCCACGCACTTGCTGGGCACCTGCCGTTTGCAGTTTAAATCTTGCCTCCGACTCGTTTGTCCAAAAACTCACTCTTTTCAGTTTAATAAATTCTGCCAAAGACACACGCACGAGCACAACGCATGAGACACAACGACATCTCCTAGGTCATGAAGACTCGGCAAAGAAGCCCTCGCAAACCTCGAGGCGCGGCACCCGCTGACTCCCATTCGGAGCAAGAGGTAACAAAGGTGAAAAGATTTGCCGCGGCGTCAAGTGTTCGTAGTGCCAGGTTCTACATAGACGATGAACGCAGGAAAACAGACACCACTACTGGGGCACAGTATCTGGATCCACCGCCTGAAGGTGAGAACCTGCTAGAGGTATGTAGAATGGGTCGTTGACTTAGCCCTTAGACGCTTACATCGCTCTAGGCAGTCCTCGTGATTCCTAAAGGGCATATGCTTCTTCAAGAGTTGTCCGATACCTCTTTACTCGATACTATCAAGACGGAGAAGGAGGTCTGGATCAAACAGGACAAGCATAACGTTCTGCATATTTACAGCCGCACAATGTGGTGTCTACAGGAGGGATTCAAAGCTGTCAACTGGGCTCTTCATGATTTGAGCCTGGCGAGACAGAATGTGTCTACTCGATTCTTGGTCCAGAAACCCATAAATGCTGGTGCAGACGGTCTCATCACCGTCAATCTGGATTGTCGTCCTCGAGTACAACAACGTCAAAGGACGCTGACCGGGACCGCAGAGGTGGCTGCCAACGTCCTAAAGCAGCTCGGTTCGAATTTTTCGTCTTCTATGAACACGCTTCGGACCATTGAACGGCCGCTTCGTATGCATGTAGCCTTTGGGCAAGTTGTCATTCGATCCCGGAAGAGAGGGGTAGGAAACACCATGCCATACTCCGATTTTACACAGATGGCTCTGCAATATGGAACTAAAGGTGGAGCTGAGCTAGATATGAGGTGACCATCTCTGAAATTTCCTACACGCTGCTGTCGTTTGTTAACACGAAGCTAGAATGCCAGATTTCAACCAGACCTCAAAATTGATCTCACACCTCTTGGACCCTGAAACAAGCATCTACCATCGCATAGAATGCGTTACTTACAATGACAGCATTCGTATCAAGATCAAAGACCAAATCCTCACAGCTGATGTAGCATATATGCAAAACGGACAGCCGAGCCTGACCAACTCCCGCTTGGTGGTATCAGAAGAGTGGCCACCTCTTAGGTGGATCACAGTAGCTCCAGACAGGTAAATTCGATATGGAGACTTTTACTTGGACATTTAAGATAAACAGGAAACAGGCTGACTAGCCGTAATAGAAAATATGACTGGGCTCTCCAGGTCGACAGCAACTTGCAAGTTCAACCCATACCTGAGCATGTCGAACGTTTGCTCAGAGACCTTGTGATCTGCACCGAAAAACCAGAGACTTGTGACCCGCGAGACCTCGATCACAGATGTTTGAACATCAATGTCAAGGGTCCTGCGAAATGGACTGGCAAGCTGGGTGAGGTTCGTACAAAATTGTCAGCTTTGATACCCTTTCGCGATACGCCATTCGTGATAGAGATAAGCAGGAATCATATATGGAGAGATGTGAATACGAATGAGGCTCTTCATTCGTGGACGGAAATCCAAATGCTTGGTCGTCACTGGGAGGACAGCCTCAACTACAAAAAAAAGCACGAGTCGAAGAAGGACTGGGGCCTTCACCAGTGCAATATCTGGGCAGGCTCGGAAATGACTGCAGAAGACCAGTTCGCAGGTTTTATTTGCCATGTTTTAGAGGTATTATCTGCGCTGGAAGGGTCAGACGTTGATGACATAACAGAGTAGCTCAAAGACAGCCAAGAGAGGCCAATTCCAACAAATACTGCGGCGATTATAATGTGGATTGGCCGTTTGCTGTTTTGACAAATCGTCGATGCAAAACTCTTTCTTAATATATCGTACCACGCTCAAAAATTCGAGAATTTTACGAGGTGGCTCCTTGGGCAGCCAGAATCTTTTCCCGCAAAACTATTAAGAGAGGTGTCAACAGAGGTATGTACTGGACTGACAGAACAGAGAGCACGAAATGACGGACCTTCTTCTACCGCTCTAACATTGGCCTGTTTGCGCTGCACAATTGCTTCCAGATCTTTCAAATTGCTACCAAGCTCTTGCACTTTGTCGTCGTAAAATTGCTCCGCCGCCTTTAACTTCTAGACCGAGTAGATTAGCGCGAGGTCTTCTCCAAATTCTGCTTGTACCAACCTTCTCGATCAAGAATCCGGTTCCAACGTCAACCAAAACAGAGTTTGTATTGGTCAGCTCGCCCTTGACATACAATGAGTTGGTCAAGGGGACGAGAACCGAGTTCGAAGCTTCCACATTGTTAGCCTGCGGGGACCATCGTAGGCCAGTTTATCCGGATAATCGCACCGTCGGTTGCCACAGATCGGGCATTGACGCATCGTAGGCAGTCTTTGAATTTGTTTTGGGCTCCGTGGAGCTGTGCGTAGGACGAGGTCAGGTGCTCGAGTTCTTCGTCGAGCTGCTTCTTGACTTGCGCCAGCTGCTGTGGCTCGAGGGTGTTGAGATTGACTGCGAAGTCTGTCAGTCTTGTAGTCGGAGCTAGGAGAAGGGTGCTGCTTCACATACTGGATTCTCGTTCCCCGGCCATGTTTGTTTTCGCGCAGGTGTGTTGCCCCGTGGATGCGAGGCGAAGTTGTCACGAGGTGATGGATGTGGGTGGTAGCTGTCTGTGGTGGGGTCGGCCGAGTTGGCGGCGCAGAGGGTTCGTCCAACCGTTGTCAACCCACGTATCAAGCAGCCTCTTATTGAATCCGCGTCTCCCGTCTTGCTGGAGATCTCCTTGACATGTATTCACGCGGGTAGGTCTGCAACTTGTATGGAAATTGTACACATGTGATATATCTAAGCACATTTAAGAGTCGAGTGTCGCCCACTTCATGCCGAGTTCGCCATCTTACAACTGCGAGAGTAAGCCATTCAAATGTGCTGGCACATCCTCAACGGCAATGTTCTCCTTGGAAGCCAAGCTCCTGCATTGCACTTCGCATGTTCCGCCTTCTCTCCACGCCTTTCCGAGAACAATGGCAACAGGGTACCCAATCATGTCGGCATCCTGTATCTTCCACCCGAATGTCTCCTTGCGGTCGTCCAAAACTGCGTCGAATCCTGGCCCAGAACTGGAGCGACTGGTAAGCTTGTCGAAGAATCCCAATGTTTCAGGGGTCACGCCTGATGTTGGGATGACGACAATTTCAAATGGAGCGATGGCCCTCGGCCAATTGAGGCCTCGCTCGTCTGCTTTGTGTTCGGCCACGGCGCCAAAGATTCTAGACACACCAATTCCGTAGCACCCCATTTCCACAGGTACGGGGTCCTTGGAATTCGGAAGAATAACGGACAGCTCGAACGGTGTCGAGTAGCGGGCACCGAGGTAAAATGTGTGGCCTAGCTCCAACGCCCGGTGAATCCGAAGTGAGCCAGATTCACAACGGGGGCAATCATCCCCTTCCATCAGCCGTAGCAGATTCAACGGCTCCCCTTGTGGTAGGTCAATCACGTCTGACTGAGATAAAGGCTTGATGTCTTGAACAGAGTCCGGAATCAAAGGCAAGTTCTCCTTCACTTGGCCAAAGACAGGTTTCAACCTGAAGTCAATAACGTTGAGAATTCGAGATTGTGTGTACTTGCCGTTCTTCTTTGTAGAGGCAGCATCCTTCCAAAATTGGACGGCATCGTTAATGCTTGTATCTAGCTCTGGGATGACTTGTTTGACGGCATTTGTATTTATTTGCGCTCCGGTACTATTCTCGTCCTTGACGGGATACCAGGCGTTGATCAGTGTCGTGCGGTCTCTAGTGATACCACGCCATACTCGAATGTCTTGGCGCGTGATGGCTTGTGGTATAGACGTTTTTTGAGACTTTTTGGATGATGATGCCGTTGCAACTTCATCATTAGCAGTGTATTCACAAGAATCACATGATATGACAGTGTCTTCTCCCATGGGATGGGCCAGATGATACTCGTGGCTGTAGTCGCCGCCCATGTCGCCCGAACTTGCCTCTGCAACCAAAATGGGTATTTTCATCTCCGCAAAAAAGGCACGATATGCTTTAGAGACACATCTGTATGTGTCAATAGCTGACTCGAATGATGCGTCAAATGTGTACAAATCATTCATGATGAACTCCCGAGACCGTAGTAGTCCATGCCGGGGACGCATCTCGTCTCGGTACTTTCTGGCTGTTCCGATGGTTGGTCAATTATTCTTTCAACGGTATTCTCAGGTGCACCGACTAGTCTGATATAGACGTAATGGAAAGTCTTGGTATGACTTCAAAGAGCCAGCCACCAGTGTTGTGATCTCCTCCTCATGAGTAGGCGACAGCATGATGGGGACTTGCTTTCGATCAGTGAAACGAAAGAGCTGAGCCTGTCAATAGACGCACAGCTGACATGAGATTTCGTCCACCCACATCTGAAGAGACACGATCTAATCTGCCGCTCCGGCGCCATAAGTCTTCTGACGTAATTGTCGACAGAGAGAGTCGTGATGCCCCTGCAGCAACTGGGTTAGTGCCGCAGTGCCGCGCACCCATAGCGGCGGGGGAGGGACGAACCAATGGACTCCATGTGTTTGTCCAAAAGCCTCTCAATCTTGTTCTGGACGCGTAACCCTAACGGGAGAAGTTGGAAAATACCTGACTGAGTCTAACAACGTAGTCAATATGGGCTAGGCTAATACGGCGTCCCGGAAGGGGAACCCACCTGGCGAAGAAAGCCTGCTCGGATGAGTTTTCCATGCCCAGCTTCTCTGATTGTCAGTCACGAACTGAGGCTGGGGGCCGGACATTCTTACTCTCTCCATCGATAGCTGAAACGCCGCCTGTGGGAACCCATATCTTGGAAAGAGTCGACCTTGCACGACAATCCTTTGGCGTGCCGCGATATCGGAGTAGGCTTGGCCGGGACACAAATACGAACGGCGGCACGATCAATCGTTCCAGCCGTGCTGTTTGATGAGACAGCATGGTTCTATCTCGTGCCGCGAGATTCCATCGCCAGCAAGCGCAATTCAGACAGACTGCGGCGGCGGAGGATGTGTTGAAGATGAGGCTCACCAGCGACGAGTCGGGAACACAAAGGAGACTGGTGTGAGCGGTTGGTGGGGCATTGGCTTTGCATGTACGTCTGCTGCTCACTGCCAGGGTCCAACTCAGCTTTTGGCGCTTTGTATCCACGAATCCAACCGACATCATTGATATATCTGCCCTGTTCAGCATTATTTGATACGATTCTTCCATCTTGAAATCTAGCAGTTTTCCTTTAATTTTTTTTACATTTAGTTTTCACTTTTCTATCAATACTATTATTTAAAAAATTTCTCGTCGTCCATCGAACAGACGGCTTGACAAGCAGCTTGTCTCTCCGCCAACTTTTAAGTGGGGCATGTCCGATAAGATACCAATTTATGACCATGGAAAAAAAGTTCCAAGTACGTTCCTGCTCCTCCAACGAGACCGAACAGCTAGATTAACAACACAAACGCCTGCTCAATGCCTAAACCACAGAAGAAGAGCAAGAGCCCTCGCGGCAAAAACTATAGGCAAAGTTTCGACGAAGATGCTCTTGCCCAGCTTACCTCCAAAATCGACCAAAACCTGAACCCTGTCACCAACAAGCGCAAATATCCCCCCACTAATGCTGGAGTCAAAGAGCAACAGAAGAGGCAGCGAAATTTTGAGGGCAGCCGGCCGTCGAAAGACCAGACTTTGGATGATGAGGAGACTCTGTTGGCAGAGATAAGAGCCTTGGGAGGTGATGAGAAGGATTTAGAGCTCATCAATGGCGTCGACTCTGACGACGAGACATATGCGAAGGAGCCTGAGGGAGCTATTGATAAGGATTTGAAGGATGAACTTCTCGCACTATCCAAGCAATTAGGATTTGCAGAGATTGACCCTGAAGTGGGCAGCGCAGCCGATGAGCAGCCAGATGAGGCCGACGACGACGACGACGACGACGACGACCAAGTAGAAGCTGGTGCACGCGGGGAAAGCGGCGTGCAAGACCAGGAACCTGAAGACGACACGGAAACTGAGGGATTGAAACGAATAAGAAAACCTGGAGACATGGTAGGCAGGCCTCTTTATTGAACCTGCGCATTTGAAAAATCCTAACTGTAAACGCTAGATCTTCGAGCCAACGGCTAATTGGCACGCCTGCACACTTGCAAAGCTGCCGAAGGCGACTGCCGACCAACTGGGTCCGTTTGCCGGAACCGTTGAGGCTCTCAAAATGCATGCAAAAACACTTCTAGAGAGCGATTGTAACAAGTATAGGACCAGCGTGTTTGCTTCTTCCTCTCATAAGTTCTTGTCTACAATCATGTCCTCGGGTACATTGACGGATAAGGTCTCGGCCTTGACGTTGGCAGTGCAAGAGTCGCCAGTCCATAACATCCGAGCCTTCGATGCTCTGATGAATCTTGCCTCGAAGAAAAGCCGTGCCCAGGCCATCGGGGCGATCGGCGCACTCGTGGATTTACTCGGGCCAGGAACCCTTCTTCCCTCCGACAGAAGACTGCGCCCCTTTCATGGCCAGCCCGGTTTGCTTGGAACGCTCCAGAGGGAATCTCTCAAGTCATGGGTCCCTAGCCAACCTTTGCCCGGAAAGATCACTGAGGAGCATCTCATATCATGGCTGTACGAAGACTGGCTCAAGGAGACGTATTTCAAGATTATCCAGTTGCTAGAGACCTGGTGCTATGACGAAATTGAATATTCCCGAATGAAGGCAGTGGATTTCGTGTACGGACTCCTCAAAGAGAAACCAGAGCAGGAAGCAAATTTACTCACGCTTCTTGTTAATAAACTTGGTGATCGAGACCGCAAGATATCATCACGGGCATCGTATCTGCTTCTGCAACTACAGGTCTCACACCCCGGAATGAAGCCAATTATTATTCGAACGATTGAGCAGGACATTCTGCTTCATCCCTCCCAGGATCATCGATCGAAATATTGCGCCATCAACACTTTGAATCAGACAATTCTTAGCAGCAAGGAGCCGACAGTGGCAGAGACTCTTGTGCGAATTTACTTTGATCTTTTCGTCATGATGTTGAAAACTGGACACATTGGGATACCATTAGACAGCGGAACTGAGGATGGCAAGCCGCATGTCAAAGTCGCAGGCAAAGGTAACAGCAAGGCCAACAGCAAGCCAGATAGGCGACCCCGTCAAAAATCGAAAACAGCAAATCTCTCGGTGCCAGAAACTGAAGCATCGGACAAATTGGTTTCTGCACTGTTGACGGGGATAAATCGTGCGGCTCCATTTGTTGGTACCAACGATGCCATGTTAGTTCATATCTGCCAGACTTGTTCCTACCTTGATGCCCACGACAAAGATTGGCTAACTTGACAACTAGTATGGAGAAACATCTGGATACATTGTTCAGGATTGCACATTCGTCCAATTTCAATACCAGCATTCAGGCATTGCTGCTTATTCAACACCTATCAGCCTCTCGCAACTTGGCAACTGACCGATTCTACCGAACTTTGTATGAGTCATTACTAGATCCTCGTCTAGTCGCTTCATCCAAGCAAACATTATATCTGAACTTGCTACTACGCGCCTTGAAGAGCGATGTTGATGTTCGAAGGGTTAAAGCGTTTGCTAAGCGGATGCTCCAAGTTTCTAATCTTCATCGACCAGCCTTTGTTTGTGGATTGCTCTACGTCATTGCGCATCTACGACAGACTTTCCCTGATTTATCAACGCTCATTGAGGAACCCGAGGCTTCAATTTTTGACGACGAGACATCGGCAGAACTTCCTGGGTATGATGGACGAAAGCGCGACCCGGAACATAGCAATGCACAAAGGAGTTGCCTGTGGGAAATGGCATGTTACTCAAATCACAACGACAAGTCATTTAGCCGTTATGCTAACTTGCTCTAGATTCCCTTTCTAACACACTTCCACCCTTCTGTGAGCGTTTTTGCAGCAGCGCTGCTTGACAAGTCCAAGAAGGTGCAAAAGCCAGATATGGAGAGCCATACATTGATACGATTTTTGGATAAGTTTGTGTACCGTAATCCCAAGTCTACTGACTCTGCTCGCGGGGTATCCATTATGCAGCCTCTCCGAGCAACCAAGGATTTGGGCGACATTTGGCTGGGAAGCAGGGGTGTTGGTGCCACATCCGCGCCAGTCAATTCTGCAGCATTCTGGAAGAAGAAGGCTGAAGATGTTGCAGCAGACGATATCTTCTTCCATGAGTACTTCCAGCACGTCGCCAAAGAGCCCAGGCTCACAGCCAAGGAAGGAAATCAAAAGCAGGGCGAGGACAACAACGAGGACGAAATTTGGAGGGCTTTGGTGTCCACGCAACCTGACATTGAGGACGACGCCGATGAAGAGGGCTTTGATGATATGGATGACTTGGACATGGGGTCTGAAGATGGCTCATCGCCTGCGTTTTCTCTGGAGAGCGATGTTGACGTTGAGGATGAGGATGAGGATGAAGATGATGAAAATGATGAGGGTGCAGCATTGGGCGACGAGGGCGAAAACGATTTCGATGGCTTGGTGGCCGCTGGAGACGAGAACGATGCCGAGGTCGATGGCAAATCCGAAGAAACGAAGAAGAAAAAGTCGAGAAGAAAGGCCCTCAAGGACCTTCCAATGTTTGCATCGCTCGATGACTACGCCGAGCTGTTGGCTGCAGAGGAAGACGGACTGTTATAGAGGGTGGAATGGAATGGAATACTGCCTGTAGATATCCAGTCCATTCATTTTGCACAGCGCATAGAGTCACTCGAATGCGCTGCCAAAATTTGACTTGGTAGAAGCATCCTTTTGCGCATGCGGCCTTCTGTGACGACAAGCAGCAACCGATCCACGTGTGGTCATGCCCTCCCATTTCACTCGCTGACCGACTCGGAGCGGCGGATCGGAAGCAGAGCAAATGAGGTGCAAGGTGGCCGAGGGGAAGCCGTTGTAAATTCGTAACAGACTCAGCCATTGACGGAGGTGGCATCGTGGTAGCTGACAAAAAGAGGCTGACGGTTCCTGGATGAGAAAAGCGGACCCCCCCGAACCTCGGATAACCAAGGCGAGGTCGGGGATGCCGAGGACCAGATTTTTCTTAATCATCGAATCACTCCTGACACGGATCCCCAAAACCTGTTGTTGGTCTTGCTTGCGACATCAGCTTGGTTGTTCGCTGGAGGACACCGCAAGGCCAACATGCTCGGCCAACCCATTGCTCGCCGTCTGGCCCAACGGACCTGCACGACTTGGAGACTCGACAAGGCAGCGTGGTCACCGCCGTTGCAGCCGCCAAGTAAGCAGGCTCGGCGATGGCAACACCCGGGCACCGCTGCGACCAACAGTCAAGGCGACTCGAGAGGTGCAGCCGGGTGGGCACTGCGACGAGGCCTCTTCTACTTCATATTCGGGCTCGCATTCAGCACCATCGGAGCCTACGGCTCATGGCACACCCTCAAGAGGCAGGGGCTGGGATTCTACTCGGACGAAGAGAGCCTGAAGCGATTCACGCCCGAAGAGGCCGATGCCGAGGCGCGACGAATCGAAGACACAATCAACAAGCTCCCCCTGGTGGCGGAGCAGCGTCGGCGCCCGGAGATGGTCGAGTCGCGACCGCACCTGAAGATGCCCGGCCAGTATCGAGCACGAAGCCTCACGGGGAGCGCACTGACCGGCCCCGGCAAGGTCCCCGTGCCGGCGTATGCCTGGGTCGAGAAGGGCGGCAAGTCGCTCGTCTCGGTCGTCTACGTCGGGGAAGACCTGTGCGGCCACCCGGGCATCGTCCACGGCGGGTTTCTGGCCACGATGCTCGACGAGGGCCTCGCGCGGTGCTGCTTCGCCGCCCTGCCGCACAACATCGGAGTGACTGCCAATCTCGACATCAACTACCGCAAGCCCACGCCCGCAGGCAGCTACCTGGTGCTGAGAGCCGAGACCACAAAGGTGGAGGGCCGCAAGGCCTGGGTCAGGGGGCACGTCGAATCCGTCCCGGCGCCGGGAGAGGAGCCCACGGTGTACGCCGACGCGACGGCCTTGTTTGTCTCTCCCAAGTATGCAGCGGTACGTGGAACCTGGCCCGGCGTGCGACGCGATCCCGAACAGGCTGCGCATTGCTAACTCGCCGTCATAGATGATGCCGAGGATTACTTGAACGGTGGCTTGGGCGAGTCGGACGGACAGGGAGGCGGGTTGGCTCATAGACTGGTTTGGTTCAAGGATCGCATTCGACTTGCATGCACGGCGGCGTCATACACGGCACGACGGTGTCTGTGACCGTTTTAGAAAATGTACACATTGCGGACAATAGACTTGACAAGAATATGTCGGACCGAGCGAACAGCGTCAGATGTGGAGGGAGGAAGCATCGCCAACGCCCGAATAGGTAGTGACGCGGATGGGCGACACGATCTGCCAGGCCACGTGCCTGTACATGGAAACAAAATGAAGGAGACGAGCCGTCAGCAGCGTGACGGGACAACACGTCCGTCGCCCCAGTCGCTTGGGTTTCACGGGTTGATGATATTTTCGAGGGCCGGGGCCACGGCCATCCCATCATGCCAGACCGAGCCAAGTGGGCCCCTCCCCCTCCCGGAGACCCCGGAGACGCCTTTCCTCTCCGACGTCGCCGCCGCGGCGCATCCTCGCTCGTCCATTCGTCGGTCCGATTCTTCTCGACGTCGTCCCGTCCTGTCCTGTCCCGCCATCGCAGTCCCCCATCCGACCTCTTCCCAGGCACACATCACACGTCAACCGCAGCATGGCCACGTACGTACCCGTGCAACCTGCAACCCACCGCGCAGCAGCCATGGCAGAGCGCACGCTAACCAAGCCGTCAACGTCGACGCCGCCGCCGCCGCCACCAGCAACATCACCTGGCACCCGTCGCTCTCGCGCAAGGAGCGCAACCAGCTCCGCGGCCAGCGCGGCCTCACCATCTGGCTCACCGGCCTCTCGGCCTCGGGCAAGTCCACCGTCGCCACCGCCCTCGAGCAGCACCTCCTGCACCTCGGCCGCGCCGCCTACCGCCTCGACGGCGACAACGTCCGCTTCGGCCTGAACAAGGACCTGGGCTTCTCCGAGAGGGACCGCAACGAGAACATCCGCCGCGTCGCAGAGGTGAGCCGTGCCGTGTCGTGCCGCGCCGTGCCCGTTGCCCGTTGCCCGTTGCCCGCTGACGACTCGACAAAACCCCCCCAGGTCGCCAGGCTCTTTGCCGACTCGTCCACCGTGGCCATCACGTCCTTCATCTCGCCCTACCGAGCAGACCGCGACGTCGCCCGCCAGCTGCACGCCGCCTCGCAGGACCCCCGGGACGAGCCCATCCCTTTTGTCGAGGTCTTTGTCGACGTCCCCCTCGACGTCGCTGAGCAGCGCGACCCCAAGGGCTTGTACAAGAAGGCTCGCGCCGGCGAGATCAAGGACTTCACTGGCATCTCGGCCCCCTACGAGGAGCCCACTGATCCCGAAATCACCATCAAGACACACCAAAACTCCGTCGAGGAGTGTGTCGCCCAAATCGTCGACTGGCTCGTCGACAAGGGCTACCTCAAGTTGAACTAGGTGCTCGTTTTGCGGCATAAAGCGTGCGTGGGGATTTAGACAACAGATCAACTGCGGCAAAACTAACACAGGAATGACATGGATAGACCGGTGCCCGGTGTCATATTTTCGGCGTCACTATTGGTCGTTTTTAGTCTCTTTTCCTTCCCTGCCTTCCTCTCCTTCTTGTTTTCGCCAGTCATGCGCCAAGCGTGCTCCACGGATCATGAAGATAGCTAGGAAATAGGGAATAGGAGCCCCGATGAATCCACGTGGATGAACCACTCGTCTTCCTCTATGGCTACACCTTCGCCGCCAAAATCCTTTGAAAAAAAGAACTGGACGCGTCGTCTCACGGAAACTCCAACTCGTAGTAAACGTAGGCTGTGTACTCGTGTCCTTCACCGGTTCCAAGTCCCGCCGCCGCCAGTTCTGAGGACATGGCCGCGTCGTCTTTGGTGACTCTGCCACGCTTGTCGCGACCAAAGGCATTGCCTCCCAGGTATGAATACTTGGAGTCAAGCGCTGCCTTGACCTTGGGCGCCAGCTTGGGAGTCGTCTGTAGGGAGTCGGTCAGCTCCAACATCTCTGCGAAAATATGTCGTCTGGGGCCCTGAAACTTCCAAGGGGATACCGCACCTTCACCAGAGCAGTCACGTAGTCGAGCGGTAAACCGTACCTCAGTACGGCCTCAACAAAGACCCTCAATGTCAGGACGTGAACCCAGATCATGACACTCTCGCTCCATCCTGTTCGGCCAATGCGGAGAGCCTCGCCGCATACTTTGCGCTCCTCGTTAGTCACGCGGTCTAACTCGCGCTGCTCCTCCTCTCGTCCACCTTCCACATAGGTATATTGACGAGGGGTCCACTTTTGCTCTCGACATTTGTGAATAAATTCTGCGCTATATTTCTTGAAAGTGGCTACCGCGAATAGCGTGAACTCGTCGTCATGGTCGACCTCCACGGAGGATCGGGGCACAACCATGGGACAAAGAGTCTCGTAGGTTTTGATGAATTCCTTTTTAGAGTTGGTTGGCACGGCGACAAGATGCGTTTCAATGTATTCGGAATCTTGAACGAGGAGCTTGGGGCTAACGATGGGAGTCAATGACTTGGTTGCGAGATTTCCTCTGCAAACCCGAAATTCAGTCAGAATACTATGCCTCGACGGTCTGTGAGATGTAAACACTCATGGGTATCTCTCACGTCTGGCGTCGCTGCAATGTAGCGAGGTTTGACTTGACAGTATTGTATTGGCTGAATTTGGTTTTGACGTCATTGTCCACCGTGACCAGTTCCTACAGGAGCCAAATAATTTCAGTCAACGAATCTTGTTGATCGATAAGATGCATAGAAATACCTTCTGAAGGATGTCTATGAGCTCACTCAAAGGCTTGTCGCTTCGATATCGAATCTTGTTCCAACTGAAGGTACGGAGGTACTGCTCCGTGGGCTCTATTGAAACGAAGTGCTGTCAGCCTCCAAGGAAACTTGACGGCAGATGTTCCAGCCGTACGGCTGCTCCATCGAATGGACTTGACTGACTGTCATTCACCACTTTATAAGAGGCCAGGCGCTCCTCATCATTGTCTAGAACAGATCGGAGCGACTCGCCGACCTTGGTGACGACGGCGTGACATGTCGTTTCGAGCTTGGCTAGGTCGTCGGCTTGCTGAACTAGGGCATCAAGTGTGCCAATCTTAAAGTCGGGGATGTTGAACGGACTGACAGTGCCATTGTCCTGTGAGATGGAGGTCGCGAGGGACGAGATGGCGTTTGCTTTGTTGCTGGAGTCGAAGACGCCGAGGGGCAGGGACACAACGGCATAGCGGGAAGGCATCGTGCAGTGGCGCTGATCTGGTCGACAAGCCGCTTCGGGAGAGGCACGGAGGCACGCAAGGTAAAAGGTATGGACAAGTCGAAAGCTCGGCGCAAGCTCGTGAATCTTGACGCGAGAGAAGCAAATGCAAGGTGATTCGAGACGACTCACGAGCCCCCAAGGCGCCATGTACCTGCCAGGCTACCTAACCCAGGGTGCCTACGTAAGTACTTGGGAGGGTGCTTTACGTGATGTCTGGCGGGTCGGGTGTGGCGGGTGGGGCTGGAACTGGAAAGAGCGGCCGCTGTGCCGTCTATTGCTCGGGGCGCTCACCATTTTTGCTCGGGGCGCTCAATACCCCACCACGCCCCGATTTTGGTCTAGCGGCCCTGCTGCTATGCGCCATAGTACATTCTAGGTATAAATATATAGCAGCAAAATGCCCTTAATTAATTAAAAAGGTGCTTATGTAATTTATATAAATTTCTTAATAGTGCTGCTTTAAATTGCTTAAAAATGCAATTTCTAGTGTTTTTACTTAATGTATTTACAATTAAGCTAGATTTTCTAGTTATTCTAGCTGCTTAATTACTTATCTAGTTATATCTATTAGCTGTAATAGTAGTAATAGCATTAAAGAAATAAATTCCTTAATTTTAAGAGAGCTCTATCTTTTAATTAGTCTTCTTTCTCTATTATTTATATTGCAATTTAATTATTATAATAATGCTAGCAGCTACTGCTAGAAGCGTTAATTTCTTACAGCAGTTTTAATCTCTACTTATATATAATCTCTATAAATACTAAGTATAGAAGGTCTTTAAGCGCTTTATTAGCTAAATTAAAGTCTTTTAAATAACTATTAACTGCTATTTTTATATAAAAATTAGTATTAACTATTTTTTCTATTTATTGCTGCTTTATACTAGTAGTTTAAGATAAGCGCTAAGTTGCAAATTTAAAGATATAAGTTATTAAGACTCTAGATATTAAGGTTAGCTATAATTTCTATAAAAATAAGAAGGGAACTTAAGCAGGCATTTACTAAGAGCTTTTATAGCTACTAGCAGCAATTAATTTTATTTTTCTGCAGCAGTGTTATAGTCTGAGCTATGCTCAACCTTAATAGAAGCGCAGCAATAGATGCACTGCACTGCAATGCGCGATAGAGGGACAAGCCCGTGCAGGACCTATATAGTGCCAGATTGAGCAAGCTAGGGCAGCTTGTTTAATACGTACTCTTTTGACTTAACAGTTAAGGGGGTCCGGCAAACCACCGGGATGACTGCGGCTGGCACCCGCTATTGCCCATAGAGCTAGTCTATTACATTTAAACAAGCTTCCTAGGGTCGCAGGTTCGAGCCGCACAAGAAGAGAGTGCAAGGGATACTCAACCTGGGCTCACAAGGGCGACTGCCGCCACCCTGCCCTTAGGGGGTGCGAGGTATAGGAGGCACAGAAGGGGGCTATGTTATAGTCTGAGCTATGCTCGACCTTAATAGAAGCGCAGCAATAGATGCACTGCACTGCAATGCGCGATAGAGGGACAAGCCCGTGCAGGACCTATATAGTGCCAGATTGAGCAAGCTAGGGCAGCTTGTTTAATACGTACTCTTTTGACTCAACAGTCAAGGGGGTCCGGCAAACTACTGGGATGACTGCGGCTGGCACCCGCTATTGCCCATAGGGCTAGTCTATTACAAGCAGCTTAGTAATATTTTTCTTTAATAAAATATAATATATATAAGGGAGACTATATTGCTTAGTAAAATAGCTTATATAATATTATAGATTTTATATTTCTACTTTATAAGCTTAAATAAGCTTATATTGCTTAATTATGTAATAGACTCGAGCTGTAGGCTTAAGTGGGTATAAGGCACTGTGTTAGTGCCTTGTTAGATACGCTTTAGATGCATATTAAACTTATATATATATAATAAGCAGAAAAGAGGGGATAGAGAGCTTCTTCTTTCTCTCTTTTCTCTCCTTAAGTTTATAGTTAATACTAGTAATACTTATATATAGTAGCCTATAAGGCTAGTTCTTAATATACTATAAACTTTATTTTACTATAATAAATAAATACTTTTTAAACTTTATAGAGAGTAACTTACTATTAGCTAGCAATATAATACTACTAAGCACTTAGGCTAAGATAGCTGCTCTCTAGGAAACTATTAATAACTAGGCATAACTAATTTACAAACTAATATAGTAGTATATTATATTCTCTAGATTAGCACTTATTATACTAAATAATTCCTTACACTCTCTTTATTTAAGTATATAACTAATGCTGCTATATAAGCTAAAACAGAAGCTAATTAAAATAGAGCTTCTCTTTAAGGGAGATAAGTCTATATTTGCTATATAGTAAAGCTTTATATTACATAAATTAAAGGCTAATAAGGCATTTATTAGTAGTGCCTATAACTAGTAGAATCTAGTCTTCTAGAACCTCTCTATAAAGGTCTAGAAATAGGTTGCTCTCTACTATAAAGTTAGAGTATTTATAAACTATAACTTAACTATATTTCTTAACTACTTAGCTACTATATACTCTAACCTTTATTAATAAGAAATAGCTCTTACTAAATTAAACTAAATATAGTAATACTTAAATAAAATATTTATAGACTTCTTTATTTAGTTTAAGAATAAAATAGTACTAGCAGAAGGTATAAACTAGACTAATATAGTTAAGCTAGTAAAGCTTTCATAAGCTTTAAGTAAAGAAATATATAAAGTAATTCTTAGCTAAAATATCTTCTATACTTTATACTAACTAGTAATTATAAAGCTATAAT